>NW_006922075.1:1352925-1405957 GCF_000298275.1 Orycteropus afer afer | reverse complement strand
CTTCCTTCCAAGGAGTGGCTGGTGGGTTTGAACCGCCAGCCTTCTGGTTAGCAGTCAAGTGCCTTAGCCACTACGCTACTATTCTCATAGACAGGCTATATATAGTTGGATCTTGGGCATAGAGTTCTGGGTTTACTTTTTAATTTTTACTGTGATTTGGGTGAAATTTTACAGAGCAAATTGGTCTTTCATTAAACAGTTCATGTACATTTTATTTTGTGACATTGATTACAATCCCCACAATGCAACAGCACTCTCTCTACTTCCTCCCTGCAGTTACCATTTCCCTTTGTCCTTTTTTCCTGTTCCTTCCTGCCTTCTGAGTTTCACCCCTGGGCAAACGCTGCCCTGTTGATCTCTTAATGTTTGGTTATTCTAAGAAGTGCTTACCTTCCTTGTATTACTGTTCATGTCATAGACCTGTCTATTGTTTGGCTGAAAGTTGAGCCACCGGAGTGAGATCATTTCTGGGTCTGAAGGGTAAAGGACCATAGTCTCAGGGGTTCCACCAGTCTCTATCAGACATGAAAGCTTGTTTTTTTTTTTTTCCCCATGATTTTGCAATATGTTCCACACTTGTCTCCCACTCTATCCAGAATCTATTGTGATCCCTTTCAGAGTGATTGGCAGTAGTAATCAGGCACCATCTGGTTTTTCAGATCTCAGGTGATGGAGGCCTAAGGTTCATATGGTCCACTTGCCCCTTGGACTGTTTCCATGTGTCTTTGATTTTCTTCACTCTTCTTTGTTCTGGAAGAGGAGAGACCAATAATTACACCTAGATGGCCACTCACAAGCTTTTCAGACTCCAGTCACTACTCACCAAGTAGGATACAGAGTAATGTCTTTGTGGACTGTGTTATGCTGATTGACCTTGATGTCCCCCATGACTGTGGTCCTGAGGTTGTAGGCCCAGCAACCCACTCGCTCAGGGTGTTTGGTTATGGCTAAGACGTTTTCATATCTTTGCCCCCTGTTAACTCTACTGTATACATGGATATAGTTACAGCTTATTCGTATACTTATGTAGAAATATCTTCTGCCAAACCTATATATGGTCATGGATATAATCTCATTCACCTCCCCATACCTGATCATCTTGTCTGTCTACCTATGTATCCACTCATAGATTAATGTTTGTTATTGCTGATAGTGCGGGATTGTGTATGTGATAATGTTTACCTTTGTGTATTTTTATTTTTTTTTTAATTTTAAGACTTTAAAGATAGTATTTCATTGTATTATTACCTTCAGGGTTTTTTTTAAAGTAGTTAAAAAAAAAAACAACTCATTGCCATCGAGTTGATTCGACTCATAGCAACCCCTCTTTGGGTTTCCAAGGTGGTATCTCTATAGAAGAAGATTCCCTTCCAGAGGGAAAAAGAAATAAGTTAGCCATCATTTATATCACTGTCCCTGTATGTATGTGACATTTATTTACTTGTTGTCTTTAAGATTTTTCATTTTATCTTTGGTTTTCAAAGCAATTGAACTGTGTTATATCTGGACGTAGTTTTCAGTTTGAGGTTGCTGAGTTTCTTGGATCTTCAAAGATTTCTAAAAACTATTTTGTATTTCTTTTCTGTTTTGTTTGCTTTTGTTTTTACTAAATTTGGGAGCAATTTAAACTTTTGGGTTTTTTAATAAAGTATTAATGTTTCTTTCTTGGCCTCATTCCCTCTCTGCTCCCAATAACATTATCTTGGACTTCAATAACACATGTATTTGGCCACTGAGCATCTGTTCCTTTTAAATTTTATTAAACCCACTGCCATAGAGTCATATCCGACTCATAGCAACCCCTCCTTGGGTTTCCAAGGCAGTGTCACTATGGAAGTAGATTGCCCAACCTTCCTTCTGAGGAGTGGCTGGTAGGTTTAAACCTCCAGCCTTCTAGTTAGCAGTCACATGCCTTAGGCACTGCACTATCAGAGCTCCTTAAATTTTATTATGTATTTTTAAATTTCTGTTGATCTATCTTCAAGCTTACTAACCCTTTCTTTGTCCATCTCTAATCTGCTACTAAGTCCATCCAGTGAATCTTTCATTTAAGTACTTAAACTAATTTATAATAGCTACTTTAACATCCTTGTTTGTTCATTTCAACATCTGGGTTATCTTAGAGTCTGTTTCTCTTTACTACCTTTTCTGTTAATTATCGGTCACATTTTTCTGTTTCTTTGTAAGTCTACAAAATTTTTACCAACAGAAATTATAGATAATACATTGTTCAGACTCTGAATTGTGTTCTGTTTCTCTGAAGTGTTGATACTTTTTTGTTTTACAATAATACAACACTTATTCTTTTTTTTTTTTTTTTTTTAATTTTTATTTGTTTGTTTCTTGGCACTTGACTCAGGATTTAAAATCTGGAAAGATGAAAGTGATAGTCAGTGAAGATGACAGCAGTCGGTTAGAGTGAGCATCCCCACAGTTCCACAGTGTGGCCGAGGACATTGATTGTACATTGTTCTTAAATAGTCATCTCAAATATCATGAGATGCATCACTATAGGAAGTACAACACTTATTCTTATGATTAATGTTTGTACTCTGCTTTTCACATGGGAGTGGCTCTGTATTAAGGCCAGGGCCTGAGGCAGGCAGGCCCTAGGCTTGGAGGCTGCTTTTCACTTGTGTGTGGCTCTATACTAAGTCCGGGACCTGAGGTAGGTGGGCCGAGCTCAGAGGCTGCTTTTTTGCTTGTAGGTGGCTCTAGTTTAAGGCCTTTGCCTGAGGTAGACAGGTGTAGAGGGGTTAGGAACAACTAAGGGAAACGAACTAGTCTGTCAGTTTGTCATCCTGTGATGCCTTGCATGTTGCTATGAGGCTGGAGGCTATGCCACCATGTTGCAAAATGCCAGCAGGGTTCCCAATGGTGGACAGGTTTCAGTGGAGCTTCTGAGCTAAGACAGACTTGGAAGAAGGAGGAGGCCATCCACTTCTCAAAGAATTGCCCAGTGAAAACTTTATGAATACCAGTGAAACACTATCTGATATATTACTGGAAAGCTTTATGAATAGCCCTGAAACATTGTCTGATAGAGTGCCAGAAGATGAGCCCATCAGGTTGGAAGGCCCTCAAAATTTGACTGGGGAAGAGCTGACTCCTCAGAGTAGAGGCAACCTTAACAATATGGATAAATTAAAGTTTTCAGGACCTCCATTGGCTGATGTGGCATGACTCAAAATGAGTAGAAACAGGTGCAGACATCCATTAATAATTAGAACATGAAATGTACAAAGTATTAATCTAGGAAAACTGAAAGTTGTCAGAAATGAAATGGAATGCATAAAGATCAATATCCTAAGCATTAGTGAGGTGATATGGACTTGTTTTGGCCATTTTGAATCAGACAACCATATGATCTGCTATTCTAGGAATGACAAATTGAAGAGGAATGGTGTGGCATTCATCATCACAAAGAATGTTTCAAGATTTATCCTAAAGGACAATGCTGTCAGTGATAGGTTAATATCCATAAGCCTACCAGGAAGACCAGTTTACGCTACTATTATTCAAATTTACACACAAACCACCAAAGCCAAAGATGAGGAAATTGAAGATTTCTACCAATTTCTGCAGTCTGAAATTGACCAAACATGTCAAGGTGTGTTGATTATCACTGGTGAGTGGAATGCAAAAGTTGGAAAAAAAAGAGTTACCAATAGTTAGAAAATATGGCCTTGGACATAGAAATAACACTGGAGATTGCATGATAGAATTTTGCAAGACCAATGACTTATTCACTGCAAATACCTTTTTTCAACAGCATAAGCAATGACTGTGTACATGGACTTCACCAGATGGAATACACAAGAATCAGATTGACTACATCTCTGGCAAGAGGTGATGGAGAAGTTCAGTATCTTTAGCCAGAACAAGGCCAGGAGCTGATTGTGGAACAGACCATCAACTGCTCATATGTACATTCAAGTTGAAGTTGAAGACAATTAAAACACATCCACGAGAGCCAAAATATGACCTTGAATGCATCCCTCCTGAATTTAGAGACCATCTAAAGAACAGATTTGATGCATCGAACACCAATGACCAAAAACCAGAGGAATTATGGGATGACATCAAGAACATCATCCACGAAGAGAGCAAGAAATCATTAAAGAGACAAGAGAGGAAGACCAAAATGGATGTCAGAAGAGACTCTGAAACTTGTCCTTGAGTGAAAAGTAGCTAAAGCAAATGGAAGGAATGACAAGATAAAAGAGCTGAACAGAAGATTTCAAAGCAAATTACTATAATGAAATGTGCTAAGATCTGGAGTTAGAAAAGCAAAAAGGAAGAACACACCTGGTATTTCTCAAGCTGAGAGAACTGAGGAAAAAAATTTAAGCCTCAAGTTGTAGTATTGAAAGATACTATGGGCAAAATATTGAATGATGCAGGAAACATCAAAAGAAGATGGAAGGAATACACAGAGTCACTGAGCCAAAAAGAATTGGTCAATGTTCATCCATTTCAAGAGGTAGCATATGATCAAGAACCAATGGTATTGAAGGAAGAAGCTGAAGCTGCACTGAAGGAATTGGTGAAGAACAAGGGTCCAGGAATTGACGGAACACCCATTGAGATGTTTCAACAAATGGATGCTGTCCTGGAGGCACTCACTCGGTTATGCCAAGAGATTTGGAAGACCACTACCTGGCCAACTGACTGGAAGAGATCCATATTTGTACCCATTCCAAAGAAAGGTGATCCTACACAATGTGGAAATTACCGAAAATGAAAATTCGGTAAAATCTTACTGAAGATAATTCAAAATTGGTTGCAGCAGTATATTGACAGAGAGCTTCCAGAAATGTAAAGTGGATTCAGAATAGGATGTGGAACAAGAGATATCATTGCTGATGTCAGATGGATCTTAGCTGAAAGCAAAGAACACCAGAAAGATGTTTACTTATGTTTTATTGACTGTGCAAAAAACATTTGATTGTGTGGATCATAACAAATTATGGATAACATTGAGAAAAATGGGAATTCCAGAACAGTTGACTGTACTCATGAGAAACCTGTACATAGACCAGGAGACTGTCATTTGAACAGAACAAAGGGATAATGCATGGTTCAGAATCAAGAAGGGAGTATGTCAGGGTTGTATCCTTTCCCCATACTTATTCAATCTGTATGCTGAGCAAATGATCTGAGAAGCTGGATTATAGGAAGAAGAATGTGGCATCAGGATTGGAGGAAGACTCATTAACAACCTGTGATATGCAGATGACACAACTTTGCTTGCTGAAAGTGAGGATGACTTGAAGCACTTGCTGATGAAAATTAAAGACTACTATCTACAGTATGGATTACACCTCAATTTTTGTTGTTGTTGTTGTTATGTGCTGTTGTTTTGGACCCAACTCATAGCAAACCCTCCTTGGGTTTCTGAGGCAGTATCACTACGGAGCTCTGGTAGCATAGTGCCTAAGGCACTTGACTGCTAACCAGGAGGCTGGCGGTTCAAATCCACCAGCCTCTCCTCGGAAGGAAGGTTGGGCAATCCTACTTCCGTAGTGATAACTGCCTCAGAAACCCAAGGAGGGGTCGCTAGGAGTCGGGGCCGACTCGATGGCAAATAACAACAACAACATCACTACGGAAGTAGATTGCCCCATCTTCCTTCAGAGGAGACACCTCAATATAAAGAAAACAAAAATCCCCACAACTGGTCCAGTAAACAGCTTCACAGTGGGTGGAAAAAAGATTGAAGTGTCAAGGATTTCGTATTACTTTGTTCTACAGTCAACACCAATGGAAGCATCAGTCAAGACATCAGATGATGTATTGCATTGGGCAAATCTGCTGCAAAAGACCTCTTTCAAGTGATGGAAAGCAAAGATGTCTCCTTGAAGACAGGGTTAGGTGTACCTAACCCAAGCCATGGTATTTTCAATTGCCTCTTATGCGTGTGAGAGCTGGATAGTGAATAAGGAAGACCGAAGAAGAGTTGATGCTTTTGAGTTGTGGTGTTGCAGAAGAATGCTAAGAGTACCATGGTCTGCTAAAAGGACTAACAAATCCATCCCGGAAAAAGTGCAACCCGAATGCTCCTTGGAAGCGAGAATGGCCAGGCATCATCTCACCTACTTTGGTCATGTTGTCAGATGGAGTAAGATGTCATGGTTGGTAAAATGGAGTGTCAACGAAGAAGGGGAAAGCCCTCAACGAGATGGATAGACACAGTGGCTGCAACAATGGGCTCAGGTATAGCAAGGATCGTGAGGCTGGCACAGGACCGGGCAGTGTTTCGTTCTGCTGTGCATAGAGTCGCTATGAGTAGGAGATGACTTGACAGCACCTAACAACAACAACATCCTTGAGTAAAATTAAAGCTTCATGAGATCAGGACTCATATCCTTTGCTCACCATTGTATCCTTTTTTTTTTTTCTTTTCTTTTTAATTGTATTTTATTGTGTTTTAGGTGAAAGTTTGCACAACAAATTAGATTCCCTTTTAACAGTTTTTATGCATATTGTTCCTTGACATTGGTTACAGTTTTTACATTGTGTCAGCATTCTCATTATTTCCATTCTATTTATTCTCCTTCTGTTAATCTACCTTCCCTTCCCTTCTTTTTCTTCTCATCTTTGCTTTCAGGGAAATGTTGACCATTTCATCTTGTATAGTTGATTATTTAAGAGAACACATTACTCATAAACAATGTTGTTTATTTTATAAGCCAATTTATTATTTGGTTAAAAATGATCTCCAGAAATAGCTTCCATTCCAAGTTCAAAGGGTATCTTAGAGAAAAGTCTCGGGTCTCTCTGGTCTCGGTCCAATAGATCTGCCCTTTTTTGGGAATTTGAGTTTTGTCCTACAGTTTTCTCCCATTCTATCCAGGTCCTTCTATTGTGTCCCTAGTCAGTCAGTACTGATAGCTGGGAAATATCTAGGTCTTTTGGTTGAAGTGTTGACTTTTGTTCTGTCAGGCAGTTAAATTACTAGCTTGTCACTTTGGATTTTTGGAGGTTTGTTTTTTTACACTGTTAGGGCAAATGTACTTTGATTTTGCTTTCAATCCTTAGGCAAATTCCTTAGTCCTGGAGCGTAGTCTTTACTCCCAAGGTATGGCCTTTCAGGGGTAATGGAAAGCCTGAGGTGAATGCAAGGCCCTTGTAACTTGATGAAGCTCACACTTTGAACTCTGCCTGTACTGCAGTGGCCCAGCAGCTGGATTTCTGCTCACTCTTTTATCCAGTACAACTGTTGCTTTTCACTGGCTTCCTAAGGGTCTTCCCTGTAAATGTGCTATTTCAGGATCAGACAAGGATTCGGGGGAATTTCACATGCTGGTTTGGTGGCTAACCTCTGGAGACTCCTTCCTTAGTGGGATTTGCCTCCTCATTTTCTACCCTTCTGGCAGCCTCATACTCTATCTTCTGGTATCTCAAACAACTTCCTGTTAATTTTTTCGCTGTGCCACACTACATAGACTAGGGAATACCCTCAGAAGAAAAGCTGTATAAATAGGAATTTACTCTATACAGCTCCCTTCTTTCAAGAGTTAAAATCCCATTCTGTTTTTCTCTGCCTTTGGTCAGTCAAGTACCTTTAAATACTTTTTTAAGAATGTATTTTCTACAGACTCTGTAGTTGTTACCTGTGGGAGAGTTAGTCCACAAATGTTAGTTAGTGATGGTCATTGTGCTGTCACTGAAACTAGGAAATCTGCCCTTTCTTTGATAAGTGGTAATCTATCATAAATGAGTTCTGGTGGTATAGTGGTTAAGATATTTGGCTGCTAACCAAAAGGTTACTGATTCAAACCCACTAGCCACTCTGTAGAAGAAAGATGAGGTAGTCACCTTCTGTAAAGATTTACAGCTTTGTAAACCCACTGGGGGTCTCTATGGGTTGGAATCTGCTAGATGACAGAGTTTGGTTTTTTGATTCATGCTTAAACAGGTTTTTACTTGGCTTTGGTCCCTGGTTTCTACATAGCAAAGTGGTAGCTCAGTGTACTGGGCACATAGGCTCTGAAATCTGACTAGAGTCTGCAGTCTAATCCCCTAACTTGACCATTAGGAGCTCTGGTGGTTTAGGCCTAAGGCATTTGACTGCTAACTAGAAGGCTGGTGGTTCAAACCCACCAGCCACTCCTCAGAAGGAAGATTGGACAATCTATTTCCATAGAGATACCACCTCAGAAACCCAAGGAGGGTTCGCTATGAGTTGAATTGACTCGACGGCAGTGACTTCGGTTTGGTTAACTTGACCATGTGACCTTGAATAAGTTACTTGCTTATCTTCTTTGTCAGGTTTATCACCTATAAAATAGGAGTAATAGTAGTGTCACTTGCTTAGATATATCTTGTGAGTTTTAAACAGTGTAATCCAATGCCTAGGATACAGTAATTGCTTAATTGTTGTCTTTACTATTATCATTAATAGCAACAACAAGTCTCAGGGGTAAAGAATACGAAAATTTGGTGGTGAAAAATGTAAGTCAATAACTCTGAAAGCCATGTAGAAGAATCAAGTGAGAAAAAGATAAAACAATGAAAGCTTGGCTTCATTGTCTTGATAAGCCACTGTTGTTGTTGGGTGCCATCAAATCAGTTTCGACTCCTAGTGAACCTGTGTACAACAGAAGGAAACACTGCTCAGTCCTGCACCGTCCTCACAGTCATTGCCTTGCTCAAGTCCACTGTCACAGCCACTGTGTCAGTCCATGTCATTGCGGGTCTTCCCTTTTTCATTGACCCTCTCCTTAACCCAGCATGAAATCCTTCTCCCGGGACTGATCCCTTCTGACAACATGACCAAAGTATGTGAGACGAAGCCCGGCCATTCTTGCTTCTAAGGAGCATTCTGTCTGTACTTCCTCCAAGACAGATCTGTTTGTTCTTCTAGCAAAGCATGATAAGTTCAGTGTTCTTCACCAACACCACAATTCAAATGCATCAGTTCTTCAGTCGTCTTTATTCATTGTGCAGCTTTCACATGTATATGAGGCTATTGAAAACACCGTGGCTTGGGTCAGGTGCACCTTAGTCTTCAAAGTGACATCTTTACTCTTAAACATTTTGAAGAGGTCTTTTGCAGCAGTTTTGACCAATGCAGTACATTGTTTGAGTTCTTGACTCATAGGTTATTAATGTGGCCATGCTTAGCTTGTATTTTGGTAGAAGAATTTCAAGTATGGGCACTTGGACTTTTTTAAACAGTGAAAAAGACACTCTGCATCCTGGGAAGAAAGGTGCTACACTATGCTCATGTGTACTCCACTGTTTGCTAGATACAGAACCGCAGTGAAGTCCCTCTCCTAATAGCTCACAGGAGTCTGTGATTATCTCTCCCTCTCCTCCACAGATAATTGTGTCCAGCGGACCCAGAGGCCGTCTGTGGAGAATGTGCACCACAACCCACCCACCATTGAACTGTTGCACCGGTCCCGGTCACCCATCACAACAAATCACCGGCCTTCTCCCGACCCTGAGCAACGGCCCCTGCGGTCCCCCCTGGACAACATGATCCGCCGCCTCTCCCCGGCCGAGCGGGCCCAGGGACCGAGGCTCCACCAGGAGAACAACCACCAGGAGCCATACCCCCTGTCCGTGTCTCCCATGGAGAATAATCACTGCCCACCATCCTCAGAGTCGCACCAGAAGTCATCCAGCCCCCGGCAGGAAAATACACGAGTGATCCAGCTGATGCCCAGTCCCATCATGCACCCCCTGATCTTGAACCCCCGACACTCCATGGATTTCAAACAGTCCAGGCTCTCTGAGGACGGGCTGCACAGGGAAGGGAAACCCATCAACCTCTCTCACCGGGAAGACCTAGCCTACATGAACCACATCATGGTCTCTGTCTCCCCACCTGAGGAGCACGCCATGCCCATCGGGAGAATAGCAGGTGAGTGCATCCCTCTCTCACTGTCACCTCAGCACCAGGGGAGGCCTGACAAGGCCCCACTCCCTCCATGTTGTTGCTAGCTGCCGTCAGGTCAGCCCCCAACTCATGCTGACCCCATGTGGTATAGAGTAGAACTATACTCCTTAGGGTTTTCTTGGCTGTGATCTTTACAGAAGTATATAACCAAGTCTTTATTCTGTGGAGCCACTGGGTGGGTTTGATCCACCAATCTTTAGGTTAGCAGCTGATCACAAATCACTTGAGCCACCCAGGGTCTTGGCATGCTATCTGTAGCACCTTGTAACTAGTCTCTCACACCATTCCCAATTAGGGTCCTTCACAGGCTTTGTGAGGGCAAATGGAGGCTTCTGCCTGAATGAGGCAAAATCCCTAATGGGACAGTTAATGAGCTGCTGGAATGGAGTAGTTAATGAGCCTCAGAAATGTTAAGAAACAAATGTCCTAAGTCCAACTGACAAGGAGAGTCACATCAGAATCATGGCTAAGCAAAAACATTTAAAATAAAAGGTTTATGAGCGTGTTAATGACCCCCATCCTGAAGTTCCCAGCAGCTAATTAATGACCAGACACAGCATAAAGAACCTTTGTCTCAGATTCAGGCCTGTAATCCCATCTTGTGGGCAGTAACTCAATGGAGTCTTCACCTTGGGAGGAGGTCTGAGGAGAAAATAGGCTGGTGGTGTTTGAGGCAGGTGTTGCTTGGTCATTTGGACAGAGGAAACCACTCCCAAACTCTTCCTTTTGTGATGAGAAGCCTCAGGTTGCTTACCTAAAGCAAGAAATGAAACCACTGAACAAATCTATACATTGTAATTTTGCTGGTATGCCCATAACTTGCATAGAGCCATACCTCCAGAAAGCTTATTCCTCCTATTAGCAAGGGTTAGCTCTTTTCTTAGAGTGTCTCTTCATTTAGGAAACGTTTGTTGAGCACCTACTGTGTACAGATCAATGCATTAGGAAGTAAGGAATACTGAGCTGATTGAACACACAGTTCCTTTCCTCAAGGAATTTAAAATTGGCAAAGCACTGACTAAGACATAAAACAGAATGAATTCAAGTCCCATGTCCTGTTGGTTTAACGTGTTAGCATCCATTGAGTACCCGCTGTGTGCCAAGATAATAAAGGGCTATAGAAGCAGAGCTGAGGGAAGGTTCGTTTTATCTGGAGGATCTGAGGGAGGCCTTGCAGAGGAGGCAAGTTAGAGCTGAAGGAGGTTACACTTTCAGTAGTGGGAGTAAGGGCCTGCCAGGCTGAGGAGGCAGCAGGAGCAGAGGCCTGTCCAGAGAAAGGTAAGAAACACACCACCTTCATAAGATGATGGTCCAGCTGAGCAGGAGGGCGGACCAATGCCAGTAATGACATAGTATTAGGTACTCCTACTTTATCAGTGTTTTCCTCAGCCTGCAGAGGTGCTACTGGCCTGTGTGTCCCCACTGTGTTTCATAGCAGAGTGTATCGGCAGTGAGCACCTGTAGGTTGCTGAGGTGGAGTACTAATTGTCTTTGTTGCCTAGTGCTGCTATAACAGAAATACCCCAAATGAGTGCCATTGAAGAACAGAAAATGAATTTCTCACAGTTAGGAGGCTGGGAGTCCCGGTCCAGAGCACCAGCTCGAAGGGAAGGCTCTTGCTTGTTTCTCTCTCCCTCTTTCCCTTTCTGTGAGCTCTGGGGAGACTCGTCTTGACTCATTGTCCCTTTTTTATTTAAATGATTGGTTTCTAAATTTTTTGCTGGCCTCAAGAGCACCACCAGTGTTGCCTCCATTTTATTGTTATAAATAATTTACATCAGGAATGCTGAAACAGGAAAATAAAATGGCAAAGAAATGTGATTTATGCTCATTTAAAAACCATGAAAAATAAAATGATGTATGTCTGGGATTCACTTCAAAATGATCCTGCAGGGGTGGGGTGGAGAGTCCGTAGAATATGCATAAAATAAGATTTGCAGTGAGCTGATGGTTGTTTGGCTGGGTAATGGATGCAGGTAGGGGGATGGGGAGTGGTTCATATTGTTCTTTCTCTTTTTACATAGATATTAGAATTGTTTTTAACTGAAAAGAAAGAATAGGGGATAAAGAAGCAAAGAGTCCAGACAAAGCTCTTTAGTATCTGAATTTCCCTCAGATAATTACAGAAAGAACATGGGTCAGTGTATCCGTGTGAATAATGAAAATGACCTCTCTGTGCGTTCCAGGCAAAGCCCTGTTTGTCTTCTTTCTTACGTGATGTGTTCAGCAGTCCTTGACATTTTGCAGATACTTCTTATATTTTATAATTCTCAGGGCAGCTCTTTGAGGTATAGCTTGTTACTGCTAAATTCACCTTCTATGGAATGGGGAACTGGAACCCCAGAGGGGCAAAAGGCCTTTGCCCAATATTATTGGGTGCTGGGTTTACAGGAGAACCCTTACTGCCCTGCTGGCTGCTGTCCGTAGTGCTGCCCTGATAAACCACACTTCTAGTGGTCAGTCTGTTGCCCGCCCCCTCTGCAACACTGTCTTCTGCACAGACTCCTTGGGAACAGAAGATAAACCCATAAAGGTAAACCAGAAAGTTAAACCATGTAGACTTACAGAGTTAGTTTTGCCTTGTATAAAAACAAAAACCCATTGCCATCAAGTTGATTCTGACTCACAGCGACCCTATAGGACACAGTAGAACTGCTTCATGGGATTTCCAAGGAATTTACAGGAACAGATTGCCATATCTTTCTCCCACAGAGCTGGCAGATGCAAATTGCCAACTTTTTTGTTAGCAGCTAAGTGCTTTAACCACTGCACTACCAGGGTTCCCTTGTTTTGTATAGTAGATTTGTAAATTTCAAAATATCAGTAATCCAAAATAATAATTCGAAAATGGTTGCAGTAGTGTATTGACAGAGAACTTCCAGAAATGCAAGCTGGATTCAGAAGAGGACATGGAATGAGGCATATCATTGCTGATGTCAGATGGATCTTGGCTCAAAGCAAAGAATATCAGAGAGATGTTCACTTGTGTTTTATTGACTATGCAAAAGCATTTGATTGTGTGAATCATAACAAACTGTGGATAACGTTGAGAAGAATGGGAATTCCAGAACACTTAATTGTACTCATGAGGAACCTGTACATTGACCAGGAGGCTGTCATTCGAACAGAAAAAGGGAACACTGCATGGTTCAAAATCAAGAAGGGAGTGCATCAGGGTTGTATCCTTTCACCATAGTTATTCAATCTGTATGCTGAGCAAATAATCTGAGAAGCTGGACTATATGAAAAGAATGTGGCATCAAGATTAGAGGAAGAATCATTAACAACCTGCAATACGCTGACCACACAACTTTGCTTGCTGAAAGTGAGGATGACTTGAAGTACTTACTGATGAAGATTGAAGAATACAGTCTGCAGTATGGATTACATCTCAATATAAAGAAAATAAAAATCCTCACAACTAGATGTATAAGCAACATTATAATAAATGGAGAAAAGATTGAAATTGTCAAAGACTTCACATTGATTGGTTCTATAGTTGACGCCAATGGAAGCAGCAGTCAGGACATCAGACGACATATATCACTGGACAAATCAGCTGCAAAGGACCTCCCTCAAGTGCTGAAGAGCAAAGTTGGCTCCTTGAGGACTAAGGTACGCCTGACACAAGGTATGGTGTTTTCAGTTGCCTCATATGCATGTGAAAGCTGGACAGTGAATAAGGAGACCGAAGAAGAATTGATGCTATCGAGCTGTGGTGTTGGAGAAGAACGCTGAAAGTACCGTGGACTGATAAAACAACTAACAGGTCTGTCCTGGAGGAAGTGCAGTCAGAATGCTCCTTGGAGGCAAGAATGGGCAGACTTCATCTCATCTGCTTTGGTCATGTTCTCAGAAGGGACTATTCCCTGGAGAAGGATGTCATGCTCGGTAAGGTAGAGGGCCAACAAAAGAGGGGAAGGTCCTCAACGAGATGGATTGACACAGTGGCAGTGGTGATGGGCTCAAGTATAGCAAAGATCATGGAGCTGGCTCAGGACTGGGCGGTGTTTTGTTCTGCTGTGCATAGGGTCACTATGAGTTGGAGACGACTTGATGGCACCTAACAACAACAAAATATCAATCTTTTAAAAAAGTATAGTACTATTTTTCAAAATCTTGCTCCTAAATATCAGAATTGTTTGATGATAGATGCAGTTTCATCAGCAAGAAGCTCCAAGAAATGATGACACTTGGTGCCTATAGATGCCCTCTCTCTCAAAATTGGTGTGTGTGTGTGGGGGGTTGTCTGTGACTTCCTTTCTTTAGGCTCTATTGTTGCTAGCTGCCATCAAGTTTGCCCCCAACTCAGTGGCAACCCCACGTACAACAGGATCAGACCATTGTGATCCATAGCGTTTTCACTAATTTTCAGAAATAGATTGCCGGGTCTTTCTTTGTAGCCCATCTTATTCTGGAAACTACATTGAAACTTGTTTAATATCATAGCAACACACAATTCTCCACTGATGGAATCAATCCTGGGTCTCCCACATGACAGGAAAGAGTTCTATTACTGAACCTGAGCTCTCTTTAGGTTCTTGAAAGTCAGAATATTCATGTAAAATAACTCTGAGACCCAAATCATTTATGGGACTTTGTTAACTCTTTCAGTCTGACCCAACCACCAAAACCCACTGCCATCAAGTTAATTCTGACTCATAGTGACCCTATAGGACAGAGTAGAACTGCGCATAGGTTTCCAAGGTTGAAGTCTTTACAGAAACAGATAGCCACATCTTTTTCCATTGGAGCTGCTGGTGTGTTGGGACCACTGACCTTTCAGATAGTAGCCACTATACCACCAGAGGAGCTCCGGTAGCATAGTGCCTGAGACACTTGATTGCTAACCAGAAGGCTGGCGGTTCAAACCCACTAATCACTCCTTGGAAGGAAGGTTGGGATATTTACTTCTGTACTGATACTGCCTCGGCAACCCAGGGAGGAGTCGCTATGAGTCGGGTCCGACTCGACAACACATAACAACAACAACAACATACCACCAGAGCTCTTTTTCGGTATGCCAGTATCTCCTAAATCTGTTCACTGTTAATATTTTAAAGGTGTATTCAAAAGTTTAAAAGTCTTCAAGAGTATCTATTAACTAACTAGGCATTGTTTTTTTCAGGGGTAAGATGACAGCATCATATTAGAAGGTCTCTAAAGTTCCTTCCAGCTGTATAATTTTGTGATTTGAGGCTTAGTATTGATTCTGTAACCTTCCAAAGAGAATGCATCACAATGCCAGGCTCCCTGTTTAATTTGAGGTACCCCTACCTCTCCTCCCCAACCCTGCTGGTGTATTTTTGGACTACCCAGTTTCTTGTCAAACTGATTCTGTTTATTGGAGGTCAAATTCATTGGTTAATTCCTGTGTACAATGTAAAGTTCTATCATTACTGAACAGCCATTTAAAAAAAAAAAAAAAAAAAACCTTTAAATCTCTATAAAACAGCTGCTAGATTAGAAAACTTAGTCCCTTCAAGCTTTTTAAATGTGCACAACACAAAAATAAATAAAAGTGGTGCAGAATGTTGCACTGATGAATTCCATATCTGGAGGGTAAGATGGGAAACACTAGTGCCTAATGTGAATCAAAAAAGAAAGAAAGAAGCCAAGTTCTTATCCATTCAGATACCATTTGCTCAAGTGCTCTAGAATTTACACAGTTGGGCACCTTCTGTGTTTAAGGTGCTGTAGTACATTCTCTGAGGGCATCCAAGGAGACATATGATGCACTCTTTATTGTCACAGTTAGCTATTAAAGAAAGGGCAGTATGTGACAGGTGGCTTCCAGGGGCTCCTATTTAATGCTGTAGGAAGTCAGAGTAGGGAGGTCAGGGGAAGCTGTGTGGAACAGCTGGCTTTTAGCTCATGGGAAGAAAGGCCTGGCAGTCTGCTTCCATAAAGTTACAGTCAAGAAAACCCTATGGAACAGTTCCACTCTGATACATGGTGTCACCACAAATCAGAGTCAACTCAATAGTAAGCAGTTTGATGAATGCATAGAACAGGGACAAGTGGAGATTAGAGAAAAAGAGGTCATTCCAGATAGAGAAACCTCCATGAGCAAAGCAAGACACAGCCCAATATGTTTTTCCTATTTCAATTGGAAATATAAATCCAAGAGTTTATCTAGGTCATTAAAAATCCATCGTATTTCATCAGTTCTTGTTTTGCCCCCTACTTTTTAGTGTCTGTGAAATTGAGATGCATCCTACAATTAGGAAATTACTTGTGAAGTTGTAACAGTTTGGTTAGGTATTGACCATGTGGCCAAACTGAAATAATCAGTAAAGGAAATTCAGTAGGTGATTGACAGTTTAAATACAACCCACAAATTAGATCTATTTAAGAATAACATTAGCCTGTATTTGAAAGTGTCACTTTTCCAAGAATAATAAGGACTGTTATTAAGAGTTTAACAAGTTGGAATGACTAGCATTTATGGGAGAGAATTCAACATAGGACAGAGAGACAAGATTGTTGAGTCTGTTTTTTATTTAATAGCCAATATTGAATGGGAATAGGCGTTCTGGTGGCGTAGTGCCTAAGGCATTTGGCTGCTAACCAGAAGGCTAGAGGTTCAAACCCACCAGCCCAGAAGGAAGGTTGGACAATCTGCTTCTGTAGTGATATTACCTCGTGAACCCAAGGAGGGGTCACTATGAATCAGGATCGACTTAATGGCAGTGAGTGAGGAGCAATTTGCCCCTTTCTGTGCTTATTTTCCATTTATTATCCTCAGAAAAGGATTGTTTTTGGCAGAGAATAGGGGAGTAGCTATTAACCTTCCAGTGTTTTTCTTAGTAGCACAGAGGTACTACTGGCCTGTGTGCCCCCTGTGTTTCTTAGCAAAGAGTATATTGGTAGTGAGGCTGATGAGGTGTAATACTAGTTGTCTTCATTTTCCTAGTGCTGCTGTAACAGTAATACCCCAAGTGAGTGTCAGTAAAGAAAAGAAATTCCATTTCCCACAGTTTAGGAGGCAGAAGTCCCAATTCAGGGCACCATTTCTAAGGAAAAGCTCTTTCTCACTCTCCCCCTACCCTCCCTCCCTCCCTCTCTCTTTCTTTCTCACTCTCTCTCCCTGCCTCTCTCTCTTTCTCTCTGTCAGCTCTGGGGAAAGATACTTGTCTCAATTTCCCCAGCATTCCTTGCTTCCTAGTGATCTTCACATGGCATCTGTCTTCCGCCATTCATGTTTGCTTGTCTCTGTTTCTTATCTGTTCGTTTTATAACTCAATAGCAATTAGGTTTAGGATACACCCTACACTGATAGGGCCTTGTTAACACTGCCCTTGTTTTCTAAGAGAGAGATCAAGTTTCTAGCAGACCTTCATCTTGTAATTTTTCCTGTGCCAGTTAGAGATAGATTCACCAACATTTTAAAAATTCGAGTCTATTCTGGCATCACTTTATTAGCCAGGACTGCATTTGCGCTAAACTTGTTCAAAGCCCTGGGGGATTTTTTTGGCTATTAACTTTTGCAGAAGGCCTTTCTTCCTTTCTTCCACTGGGTGTATTTAACCGCCCCCCCACCCCCCGCATCTTTAGGTTAGCAGCTGATTGCAAACTCTTTGCCACCCAGGGACCTTTGGTTGATCCTAAACCCAAAAAAATTAAGTCAAGTGCCATCAAGTCTATTCCAACTTGTAACCCTATGTTGTTATATGCCATCAAGTCAGACCGGACTCATAACGACCCCTCCTTGGGTTTCTGAGGCAGTATCACTATGGAAGTAGATTGCCCATCTTCCTTCCGAGTAAAACTTCCCCGTAGGATTTCCAAGGCTGGAAATATTTATGAAGCAGATAGCTTCATCTTTGTCCTGCAGAGTAGATGATGATCTATGACAGATAAAACAGTACTACTTCCCAGCTCATAGTCTCTTCACTCCCACCCTTTTTTATAATACTTCATAATAACCTTTTGGCTCCTTAAAGGCAGCCTTTGGGGACTTTAAATATATATATATATATATTTCTTATATATCAAGAGTACATCTTTAAAACCAGAGACACATGGAAACAATTAGTCCAAGGGACTAGTGGACCATGAGAACCTCCATGTATATGACCATGAGACAAGAAGAACTAGATGGTACCCAGCTACCACTGCCAACCACTCAGAAAGAGATCTGTGCAGGAGATCCTAGGCAGAGTGGGAGCACAAGGTGGAACAAAACTCAAAAGCATAAAAAAGACCATGTTTACTGGTCTGAATGAGTCTGGTGAGATATCGGAGACTATGACTCCTAGTTACCCTTCAGGTCTGGAATTGAACTCACTCTCGTGGCTTCCAGCCAAACAATAGACAGGAATATAGGATGAACATTTACATCAGGTAGATAAACTCCTTAGAACAATCAAAATCACGGGAGAACAGAAGGGTAGTATTTGCACAGAGAGATAGCTCAGGGGGCAGGAATGCATAGGAAAGAAGGACATAGGGAAGAAGTAAGTGGGAAAAGAGCTGTTACATTGTGGAGGATTGCAGTCAATATTATGAAACAAAATGTGTTTGAACTGCTGTATGGAAAATGAAATTGCTCTGTAAACTTTCACCCAAATCACAATAAAATTTTTTTAAAAAGATTACATCTTTGACAGAAACAAAAAGATTCTCATCAGAGAGATACTGAGTCCTCCTTTGTATTGCTTATTGCCATCTGACTGTAATAGTATTATTGTTGTTACGTGCCTTCGAGTTGGATACTTTTCACAGTTTGGATTTGTTGACTGGATGAGTTATATACATGGAACTAAAATAGTCAATCCTAGAAGCCTTTCATCTTAAATTATATTAAGAAACAGAAATGTGAAGCTCCAGGGAAAGCAGTTTGAGGCTTATCCTCAGGGGCTCCAAGGCCCAGGGGAGTCACACTGTATTCTTACCTCTTGCTTATCACTACTTCCTTCCCAGCAGCATTTAATGCTGGCAAAATTAGGTTCAAATGAGGCTCAGGACAATATTTTTTTTCTTTTTATTTTGTAAATGATCCCCAGGGACAGCCTTAAAGGGAAGTCTAAAGGGATTAGAGTGGAAGTGATGAGGGGCAGTCTCATCCCTGGTCCTTTGTGGTAAGGGGTCGGTGTGTGTGTAGAGGGAGGGAGATGCGGTATGTGTGTGTGCCTACACAGGCATACGTATGTATGCAAATATCTGTGTGTGGAGAAAGAACGGACAGGGAACTGGTGGTGTAGTGCCTAAGGCATTTGACAGCTAACCAGAAGGCTGACGGTTCAAACCCACCAGCCTCTCCTTGGAAGGAAGATTGGGCAATCTACTTCTGTAGAGATACCACACCCAAGGAAGGGTTGCTATGAGTTGAATCAACTCGATTGCAGTGAGTTTGATGGTTTCATTTGATGGGATGTCTCCATAAGCCAAATTGTCTCACGTTGTTAAGCACCAGCCAAAAGTATAACCCTCTGCAGATCTCTGAAGCCTAGAACTATCTAGAGCTCCTGGCCCAGGGTCCTAAATGGCAGACCTGGGAAGCAATGTGGGTAAGAGGGAAAAGCCTAGACTCTGGACTCAGGATTGGAATCCATCTCTGCCTTTCCAAGAAACCAAAAAAAAAAAAAAAAACCATTGCCATTGAGTCAATTCTGACTCATAGCCACTCTATAGGACAGAGTAGAACTGCCCCCATAGGGTTTCCAAGGTTGTAATCTTTACAGAAGCAGACTGCTGCATCTTTCTCCCACGGAACAGCTGGTGGGTTTGAACCACCAATCTTTCAGTTAGTAGCCGAGCATTTATATACTGTGCCACCAGTGCTCTTTCCTGTCCAAGAAAAGGAGTGTTTAATGTCCCTGAGCCCTGGTTACCATATCTGTAATACTGAGAATAATGATACCCAGTCTGGGGCATTTGTGAGTATTAATGAGGTGGCATATGAGTATATGTGCAAATAGGCCAGTAACTAATGTTAATGTCCTTCCTTTGCTCCATTTTTTTCCATTACTCCAGCACTGCCATACCATTGATCACACAGTGGAAACAGTGGGAACAGTGGGTATGGCCCACACACCTGCCCCACATGGAGCTGGCAAACGGCCCTGATAGGGAAAGCCTGTCTCTGGGCCATTTGTTCCAAGGCATACTGGCCTACAGAGTGTGTCCTTTCAGTTTGCTTTGGTTTCATTGTTTCCTCGGATATTAACTTGTACATTTCCCCTCTAACCTACTGTCCCTATTTGGAGGAGGGGGGTAAAACAGTGACTAGGACCTGATTAAGGCCCCTGGGTAGTGCAGATAGTTTGCACTCTACCACTAACCTAAAGGTTGGTGGTTTGAATCCATCCAGTGGCACTGCAGAAGAAATGCCTGGCAATCTGCTTTCATAAGGATTACAGCCAAGAAAACCCTGTGGCACAGTTCTACTTTATGATACATGGGGTCACCATGTCAGAATTGACTCACCAGCAACCAGTTTGAGTTGGTTTGGGGGCCTAATTAGCCTTGTGGAGGGAGAGGAGCCTTCACTTCAACAGGAATTTTCCTCTGACATCTCCCACCCTGCCAGAGTCACTGCCCTTTATTTTCAGTGTGAACTACTGAGAAATCAAAGGTTCCTGAAAGAGAATGAAACTTTAGGACAATGTTTGTTAAAGAAAACCCAGGCACAGCACCGGTAGCTGGATAGAAAATAATAGAAGGAGCTGGTGAAACCGGAAATTCCAGTTTGTTGCAGGGTACACATTTCTAGACTCCTGTGTCCCTACTCCTCTGTCTCTCCTGGATGTGAATTCTCAGGCTGCACCCAAACCTGAGCAAAGCAGAAGCCAGGGTGTTATGAGGTTCCAGCTGTGGGCTTCATTTCCGCCATATGGTATGAGTTTCAGATACCAGCATTTTCCAGCCTTGCTCCACACCTTATGTAACCAGGGGTGAAAAGGCCCAGCCTGGTTTACAGCTGCAGTTCCTCAGCAACCAGGAAGCATAGATTTGTATTCTTTGCCTCAGCTTCTTCCTCTGCCAACTTGCCACTGTGCACATATGGTTTCTGTTTTCCTGACCCACAGCAAAACATAAGCAATTGCCCACTGTAAACACACCTCTGCATATCAACACAAATTGGTCTGCACTGGATTTATCAACTTTCAGTTTCTAGGTAATGACCCATCCAGAAAGGGGGAAGGGGCAGAAGAATAGAGCTGCAGATGGCCCCCTGGTGTAGTAAGCTCAGGGTTTCTTTAAGGAGGATTTTTCAGCCTTGCACTTTGGATATTTGGGGCCACAGAAATTCTTTGTGGTGGGGCCTATCCTGGGCATGGTAGGATGTTTAGCAGCATCCCTGGTCTCTACCCATGAATGCCAGTAGCATCCCTCCCTAGCTGTCACAACCCAAAATGTCCCCAAACATTGCCAAATGTCCCTGGAGAGGAGTGTCACCCTCAGTTTAGAACCACTGCTAAAAAGCATAGTAGCGGCTTTTTGTTCTGTGTGTGATACCTGTTTTGTTGCTGAACTTGAAATAGATTTATTAATATTTAAAAAAAAAGAAAAAAAACTCACTGCCGTTGAGTCGGATGTGACTCCTAGCGACCCCTCCTTGGGTTTCCAAGCCGGTATTACTACGAAGTAGATTGCCCAACCTTCCTTCCAAGGAGGGGCTGGTGGTATGAACTGCTAGCCTTCTGGTTATGCTACCAGAGCTCCATTTATTAATATAGTTGAAAGAAATTAAACAGAGACACTCAGTCTCTCCCTGTTGGTGACTATACCCATGGAACTCTGGGTCCCATGATATAAATTGTCTAAAATTCCATCTGGACAGTTAAAACAACATAAAATTACTTTTCTTGAAGCTTTCTTAAACTTAAATTAACCACCATCATTAAACATTCCCTTGATCAATAATTTGACTCACCTACTCAAATTTTCTAAAGATCACTTTTATCTAGCATGTTTTTTTTCCCTTACAAACCATGTTGGTTATGTGTGAATTGCCCATCATTTTATAATCACTGCCCAATGAGCTTATACAATGAGTCTCTGGTAGGAGGCAGACGTGGGAGTGAAAATATTTCTCTTCAACTACAGGAAGAGATTTCTTACAATGCCTTTTAGCTGTGGATACCAGGGTGCCTCACCCAGCAGGAAAGAGAACTCTTTCTGCAATTGGAAAATGGTACTTCATTTGAACTTAAACCTTTTCATAAACTTTCTCTCATAGCAGAGACAATCCAAATACAGGTATGCATCCCTTAACATACACAATATGTTCTATGAAATAGGACATTATGTGAGTTGGATATTGTGCAAATACCTATGTATAATGATACTATGATTATAATATGGTGTTCACACAACGTCCAATTCACATAATGTCTGAGTTTACATGGCTTGTGTGGAGCTACGGGCCTGAGCTTGGGTGGCTGCTGTTCTCGTGGGACACCCTCTGTGATTATGCTCTTCTCCAGGGACAGTGCTCACAGCAGGGAGGAGGGGGCAGAGGAATGTTTGCTCCTGACCCATTGGCACAGGTGCTCGCTCCCTGCCCCCCTTTCCGCTGTGTCAGCAGCAGGGACTGGAACCTGAGCTCAGAGCAAAAGTCTGCAGCCCTCTGAGCTAAAGGGGCTTCTATACCCTGAGACTCCCACCTCTACTTGGACAATGAGGATAGGGGTCCCAGGTGTGCATACCTTTAGGAGACCTCAGGAAAGATGGAGGTCATAGGGTGATCAGAGTCCCCTCCTGCCTGCCCTCTGTCACTTCCTCATTGTTGAGGACACCTCCTTGAGCCCACCCACCACCAGGAAGCCCTGCTTCACTTCCATGATCATCAACATAACACATACTTGCCGCAGCCCTGTGGTGCTCTCCCAGCTACAGCTGGAGGAAGAACTGTTGTGTGTGGATCCCAAAACATCCAGGACATCAAGATTGGAAGAAATACTTCCTGGCCCTATTTTGAGTGAGAGCTTAAGAAGTCCCCAGCCACATGTTTCTCAGGTGGGGTGGGATAGGGCACAGGGGTACTAATGAGCCTGCAGAAGGCCCTTCCCCAGAGACCTGAGTTTAGGTACAGATTCGGGCCAGAGGCCAGTTTGGAGCAGTCTGCGAACCAGCCACCGAGGGCTGAGCCTTGCGTGCAGGAAGGCTCCTACTGCATGGCACTCCTGCTTCAGGGAGCCCTGGGCAACAGCTTTGGGCTGGGAGTAGGTTTCAGGGACAGCAGGCCAACACACAGGGTAGCCACCCCACTGTGAGACCTGTGGCAAGAGCTTCAAAAACAAGCATCCACGTGGGTAGGAAGCCCTATGCCTGCCACCAGCGCAGCAAGCATTTCCCTGGCTTGTCCACCTTCACCCAGCACCACCACATTCATACAGGTGAGAAGCCATAGGAGTGTGGCCAGTGCGGCCAGGCCTCTAGTCACAGCTCATACTTCATGCAGCACCTGCACATCCACAATGGTGATAACGAACCCTACGAGAATACAAGCCCTACAAGAATACAAGTGTGGCTAGGCGTTCAGCCAGAGCTCTAGCCTGGTGTGTGTGGTACGAGCACTATACAAGAGGCCTGAAGCCTCACACTGCAGCCAGTGTGGGGAGACGTTCCTTGTAGAGCTTCGTGCTCATCAAGTACCAGTGCTTCCACACAGGCGAGAAGCCCTACAGTGCCGAGGCCTTTGGCCAGAGCCCACAACTTATCCAGCACCAAAGGATCCACTGCTGGGAGCAGGCAGGGCAGGAGTGGCACCAGCACGGGTCACGGGCCCACGCTGAGGCTCCTGAGAGGAGGACTCCTGCCCACCCACCACCCACTCCCCATGGCCGCTCAGCTCTGCATGCCCTGTGTCCCCAGTAAATCCTTTCTTATTGCTGAGAGGAAAGAAAACCTTACAAGACCACACACATGTATGTGGTCAGATGTTGTCCAAACAGACATTATGCTCTATATACCTGTAATGGACTGAAAATAAAAAATAAAATCAGTTATTGGTGAGTCAATTTGAGTTGAACTATTCTCCATAGGGTTTAAAAAAAAAAAAAAAAAAAACCACTGCTATCGAGTTGATTCTGACTCATAGCAACACCCATTGGGTTTCCAAGGCAGTAAATCTTTATGGAAATAGATTGCCCAGTCTTGCTTCAGTGGAGTGGCTGGTGGGTTTGAACCACCAACCTTCTGGATAGCATATGCCTTAGGCACTGTGCTACCAGAGTGCCCTACAGGGTTTTTAGTAGCTGTGGTCTTGTGATCTTTCAGAAGTAGATTACCAGACCTTTCTTCCGTGGTGCCTTTGGGTGGACTCAAACCACCAACCTTTCAGTTAGTAGCCGAGTCCTTAACCATTTGTGCCACCCAGGGAAACATTTATATAAAATTCCCATATACCTTGATACAGAAAGCCTTTGGTTTAAGAAAAATGCCTTAAAATTAATGAATATCTTGTGATGTTTTAAAAAAGAAATTCATGTATGTCCAAGAATTTTGTAGTGGGATGAACTTTTGTTTATAGAGTTTGGTGAGTTTTATTTATAGTACCAAGCACTTCCACCCATGATTGGGTACCCCTGTATCTGTGCAGACATAGATTGCAGTAAAAAACCCAGAAAAATTCCAGATAGGTAACACCCTCCAAAGGATTTAGGGAACTAAAGAGAATCTGCCTTCTGTATAACTGAAGTATTGAAAACAAAAATAACTCCTATGGCTTGAACTTTAATTGTGAAAAACTGTTATTTGGTCAAGGCAGTTATTTTTATCATCGGGAAATAATTTTTAAGTAAAGAAATAAACCAATCAATAGTGTTATGAAGTCCACTTACGCTCTGAACTTGAAACAACTGCTTTATGGCACAAAATCTCTGTTGCTACCTTTGCTAGTGATTGAATAATTCAGTACATCTTGAATGTCAACACATTTTTATTACTCAGCTAAAGTTGGCTTTGCTGGACTAAATGTCATTTAAAATGATCGATTTAGCAGCTTGTTTGGGTTTTTTTTTTTTTTTTCACATTTATGGAAGGGGAAAGTTTGCAAGATACAAATATTCTTAAAGGTTATGAGTAAAGTTTCTTCCCTAGTAAGCCATAGAAAGAGCAGATAACTTTCTAGATCTTTAATACATGGTTTACTTAAAGGTCCTAGTTTGATGCCTCTGACAGACCAACATGGTATCCTAGCACTGGTTAAGTCCTTACTTGGAGAAGTAGTCTGGTTCACACCTCACTGCTTATGAGAAAAAGAACTGACCAGGAGAGTAAAAGAGGAGCAACAGAAACAGTGTGGTGAAAATCCTTGTGCAGGTGGGATAGAAGGAGGGTCTTCCACTTTAAGTTTTGGCTCCACAATAGGCCTCTGAGTGGAGTGCCATCTGGCACAAGTCAGCAGGACGGCCAGTATACCACTCACCTTCATAGGAGCAAAACTTCATCATGTCAAACGATAAAAGACAACCAGGTCATTTGTATGATTAAATTTTACTAAACAAACACACTAGAGATTCACATTTCCAATTCAGAGGAAACCAGAGGTGTGTCATCAGCCTGGTGGTGGTGAACATGATCGTAACCATGTAGGGAAACAAGGGAAGAGATAGGCACAAACCACATTTGTTCCATCTAATGTATTGGCATTTTATGTGATAATCTTTGACTTGTCAGATGTTCCCCAGTTGGAAGAGACTGTGGGAAATTAAAATGTATCTGCCCTTAGATGGTAGGACAAGAAATGAACAATTAAACCACAACTCAGTTCTCTACTTTGCATTTGTAGTAAAAAGTGGTGCAGGACAAGGAGGTGGCAGGGAGGGATTTAGATCTTTGTCTCCTTCACTGCTTTGCCTAGAAACTAGTCATCTTCTTTCAAAATGCCTTTAAAAATTAGGATTATTCTCAGTTGGCAATGGTGGGGGACGCTGACTTCTCGAGACATTTATGATACTAGGACTGGCCTTCTTACCCTCTCCCACCACAGCCCCACCCTCTGACAACAAAGAATGCAGCCAGCAAAAAGGGCTGGGAATGGAAGTGGCTGACCAGCCTCTGTTGTTAAAATGGTTACTCTAGGAGTGTGGTGTCATTGTTTTAAGAACACCATGTTGACCTTTCCCAAGGCATAATTAATCACACATCACATAACTTTTAGACACAGATAATAGAAGAAAAAGGATACAATAAGGAGAACTAAATATTTAGTATTCTTTTTTTGAGTTTCAAAAGGTCCCTGAGTGGCACTGTTTATGCTCAGCTGTTAACCTAAAGGTTGCCAGTGTGAACCCACCCAGCAGTGCTGAAGAAGCAAGACCTGGTAATCTGTTTCCTTTAAAATTACAGCCAGGAAAACCCCATGTAGCTCAGTTCTACTCTGCAACACATGGAGTCGCCATGATTTCAGAACCAACTCGACAACAGGTAAGTTTAATGAGTAGTAGTTTCTTGGAAGCCCAGTCTTCCTGGGAAATGTCAAGTCTTATGACAGTCCTGCCTGCTGTTCAGAGAGAAAGCTGGATTTCACAAAGGATACACTAAACAGAGTTAAATCTTACTCTGGAAAGTCCTAAAATTTTACAAATATATACCATTAACCATTTTCTTTGACAACATAATGAGATGTGGCTTAGCACAGGTTTCAGAGCCACACAGAGCCTAGGCTCCTACAAGTTTTCACTGACAACCTGTCCCCTTCAGTGAGTAAATTGTTTAGCCCTCTAAGCCCTGGCCCCTTTATCTGTCAAATAGGAATAGCAGGGGCACCTGCCTCATAGACAGGGTGTAAGGGTCAAATGTAACCGTGCTGTAGCGTATAGAGCACAATGCTTACAGTACTCCCTGGGGGGTAACACAGTTAACATGCTCGACTCCCAACCCAAAGGTTGGCAGTTCAAGTCCGCCAGAGGCACCTCAGATGAAAGGCCTGGTGATCTACTGATGAAGAATCAGCCATTGAAAACCCTATGGAGCATTGTTCTATTCTGACACACATGAAGTCAGTATTAGTTGGAGTTAACTTGACAGCAGCTAGTTTTTAAATATCACTGTTGTTATTTTTAACCTTCTCTTCACACGCACTGTCACTCATACAATAATCCTGTAAAGTAAATGTTATTACTCCCATTTCATAAATGAGGAAACAAAACCTCAGGGAGATTATTATAAAACTTGTCCAAAGGTACCTGACTGAACTCCCATTGTCAACATACTCCAAGGAAGAGTGTGTTTCTTTCTCTAGGATATGAATGCATTGGCTCTAAGATATTCCAGGTCATGCTTAGACACTCCCCTCCCAGGTGTGCCAGGCCCAGCCCTCACCCAACATTTAAAAAAAAAAAAAAACAGCACATTGCAACTCAAGAGCCCCAGAGTTCAAATCCCAGTGACCCCAAGCAAGTTATTTAACATAACTTAGAAATAATGCATGTAAAGTGCCAAGCATATACTTAGTGGTCAATAATTGATTATTTAAAGACACTCAGAGTTCCTAGAATCACACAGTAAACACTGCAAATTGGTGCCTTATTCTCATCTGGAGATAAGTCCAGCTTCAGCTAAACCTTGACAATACAGGTCTCTCCCCACCTACCTATCAAGGCTCTGCTAGAGGGAAAACTACATGCCTTATGGCTCAAATCCAGAAAGCAATAGAATAAGGCAAAGGTGTACAACACATGTCTTCTCTTTTAATTTGACAATCCACAGCCAAGCACCTAGGCCTACCACAGTGTTTTTCTAATTGCCATCAAGTCATTTCTGACCTAGATGTGTCAGTGTAGAACTGTGCTCCACAAGCTTTGCTTTAAAAAAAAAAAAAAAAAATTTAATGTGATTTGGGTGAAAGTTTACAGAGCAAATTCATTTTCCACACAGCACTTCACACACATTCTGTTTTAAGACATTGACTGCAATTCACCACAGTGTAACAGATCTCTTCCCACTTCTTCCTTGTAGTTACTTACCTCTTCCCTGTTTCCTTATTTCTTATGCATTCCTGCCCCTTGAGCTAGCTCCCTGTGCAAATACTCCACAAGGTTTGCAATGACTAATTTTTCTAAAGTAAAAGCATCCTTCTTTCCAAACCATTTAACCTACCACATAGATTGGGATTTCTAAAGTAGATTGCCAGGCCCATGGGTGGACTTGAACCTCCAAGCTTTTGGTTAGCAACTGAACACATTCATCATTTGTACTACCCAGAGACTCCTAAACCCCCCCCCCCCCCCCAAAATTCACTGCCGTTGAGTTGATACGACTCATAGGGACCCATCCTTGGGTTTCTGAGGCAGTATCTCTATGGAAGTAGATTGCCCAATCTTCTTTCTAAGGAGTGGCTGGAGGGTTTGAACCACCAGCCTTCTAGTTAGCAGTCAAATGCCTTAGGCACTATACTACCAGTGCTCCCTAGAGACTCCTAGCCCATAGTAAATACCTTAATAAATAGTTGTTGTCTGATGGAATGTCAGTTCTGCAAATGTAGAAAGTGATTTTTTGCACTTTCTACGTTCTGCCATAACTCCATCATGATAAAACAGTTTTAAAGACCTCTCAAGTATGATACAATGAGAATACACCTGTATCTTTTTGTAAAACCATGCTAGCCACAGTCCCCACACTCAAAGTAACCAAGCTCCATAGTTTTTCTTTCCTTTAGTGTCCTCTCATCATGCCTCTCTGCCATTTTTTCAGCCTACTTCTGTCTTCTCATTTTTATTTTTTCAGTATTACTCACTAACACCAAGTAATCCTTGAGCCCCACCATTTTTGTCACACCTCTCGCTTTGGAGCATCAAGATTTGTTTTCCCTCCCAGCCTGTTTTTAGACCACCTGCAGGCCAACTCCTTTGCAGGTAGAGCTTGTTCTCTGCCTTTCACATGGGCCCTGCCCAAGTTCAAGTTACTGATTCATGACTGTGGACAAGGTCATTGTGTCTTCATCTGTAAAAGGTGATGGTGGGCCTGTATGATCTCCAAGGTCTCCACAGCTCAAAGGTCCAGTTTTCCAATATGATCTCACTCAACCTCTTTAGAAATTATTTATCCTGACTATAAAAATGAGGAAGTTAGACAATCAATCCAAAGTAGGTAAAAGCAGTTACTGCATTATTTTCTGGTTCTTGTTATTAGTGCCACAACCAGAAGCATTTTCAACAGTGTTTTCTTACCCTTTTCCACCATAGACTGTAGACTGCTTTGGGATTACGTCTATCAGTTGCTTTCTGACAGCCGGTACGAAAACTTCATCCGATGGGAGGACAAAGAATCCAAAATATTTCGGATAGTGGATCCCAATGGACTGGCTCGACTGTGGGGAAACCATAAGGTAAAGGACACCAGATATTTGCTCTATAAACTATGCCATAATAAAGTCTTTATCACTAGATTGGAGGATAATTGTCTTGTCTTCTGCTTCCTAAATATGGCTATAATTATTCAGTTTATTCCTCACTGGGCAAACAGAGAGGGAAGGAAATAATTAAAGATGGCACTTTCTATTTGTTACTTATGCCAGGTGCCTGCTAAACCAGCACATCCTGGTTTAATAGGGCTGTGTCATGTGTAACCCTGGCTCCCACTCGCCTTGACCTGGCTCTGCCACTACTGCCATCATTGGGGACTGGGCTACAGGGAAGCGCTGTGGGACTCTGATTCACAGGGGAGCCTTGGGAAGTGTCACTTCTGTTCAGTTGGAAACTTTTGTATTCATGAAAGCCCATTTTGACATGAAAAATTACTTATATTCTGACTTTAAAACATATCCTTTAAAAGTAAACCATACGAACTGGGAAGAGGAAATAGAATTTAAAAGATAAAGTCTTTAATAGTAAGGCAGGCTATTTAAGTGTACAGATGTGAAAAGCAGGTGACCACAATCCAAACCAGACCACAGACAGGTAGATCTGGGCAAAGCCTGCCAGGCAATGGGGTGGCCTGGCACCAGGTCAGAACAAGAGGACAAGGAGGTATGGCCAAGTTCTGCCTCATCTGAGCCTTCGAGGAAGGCAGTGCAGCCAGGGTGCTCTAGCACCACTGAGGAGAACTAAGTGCAGGCCATGACCGAATATGGCAAGGCCCCACTGACAAACATTTAATGTGTGAGTCACTGAGAAAAATCCTCTGCAACTCCCACATTGTCCCAGAGCCCCAGGGCTCCGAACCACTGCATTCTTGCACCCACAACGGGATTTTAAACAAAAAAAAAAAAAAAAATTTCCTGAAAATGACAAACCAGAAACACCAGTTTGGGAAGGTCATTGGGACAAAAAAAAAAAACGAAATTCTGTGTGGGTGAAGGATGTCCTGAAGATGGAGAACCTGCAGGCACTTCCTCAGAAAAAGCAGAAAAGTGTTCCTGGGAAAAGGAAATAAGGGAGGCTGTTGAGAGATGAGCTTTATTAAGCTAGAGCTCTGAGACTTCTGACAAAGGACTATTCACCTTAGCAGAAAGCCAAGGGGTGGGAACTGAAGGCCTGGGAGGCAGGAGATTAGCAGGTAGCTTTCCCAAGCTGGCAGGGCCTCGTGGAGCAGCTGAAAGCTGAAGAGCTTTTATTTTAATAGCTCCCCCAGTGCCTTTTCTGAGGTTCATTTCATTGTGTCTTTGTGCTTTTTTTTTCCCCCTCTTCCTCCTTTGAACAAACAGAACAGAACAAACATGACCTATGAGAAAATGTCCAGAGCCCTGCGCCACTACTACAAACTAAACATTATCAGGAAGGAGCCAGGACAAAGGCTTTTGTTCAGGTAGCACTTCCTTTTTCTCCTTTCCTTCTTTCGGGAGGATACTGTTTTCTTTCAATAAGAGAGAGGGAGGGGGAAGACTGTTAAGATCTCTACCTGCCTAGCTGATACCTAAAACCATCATTGCCACAATTGGATACCAGGTGCTGGTTTGTTAGAATTTAAGAAAAAGAACTTTATTTTTTCCATTTGTTTTGAAGTAAAATCAAAACTAAATAAACATTGTATAAATTAATATAACACACCTTTAAAATAATGCAGTGATCAAATAGCATTATCTGCCATAATATCTAGTGCAGTTAAAGGGAACAACCAAAGTCTCATTGTTAATGGCAAAACAAACAGTTAAACCTAGACTTCCAGGTTACCAAACCTGTGAGCCATTTCTAAACTCCTGTCTCTCAAACTGAAGGTCGTGACCCATTAGTGAGTGGTGAAATAGGTTTAATGGGTTACTAACAACTTTTGTTTAATGCAGTGGAATAGAGAATATCAGATCTCATAATTAAAAGCGACTCTTAATTTTATGAAAACGTTGTGTCAGGTGTGTGTGTGTGTGTGTGATGAGTCATGATGTGAAATGTATTTTTCACAATGCATCATAGTCAGAAAAGTCTGAGAATCATGCACTAAACATTCCTCTTTCCAAACCATTTAACCTTCCACATAGATTGGGATTTCAAATCCCAAGAAAGGAGAAAGAATTAGAAGAGGAGGAAGGGATCTAAAGGACCAACCGGTGCAGGTAGAAGTAGACCTCTGACACTGATTGCCTCCAAGTGCAGATTGGGTAAAGGTGAGATCAACAAACATAATCTCAGGTTTAAAGTATTACAGGTGAGACAGGAAAGAGTGACAGATGAGGCTACAGATAGGGATTTGGAGTTATCTATATGTAGGTAGAAATTAACACCAGGTATGAGCAGATGGGGAGCTCTGGTGGCATAGTGCCTCAGGCATTTGTCTGCTATCCAGAAGGGTGGCAGTTCAAACCCACCAGCCACTCCTCAGAAGGAAGGTTGGGCAATCTACTTCCATAGTGATACCACCTCAGAAACCCAGGATGATAAGTATTTATGGAAAGAACAGAGAACTTGGACCTTAACATCAGGAAGGGATGGTAATTTAGGATTAGTGACAATAATTGAGACCTACCGCAGAGCAGCTGGTGGGTTTGAACTACCAACCTTTTGATTAGCAGCCAAGTGCTTAACCACTGTGCCACCAATGCTTCTTGAGACTCAAAAGAAACAAACAAAACAACAACAAAAAAAAAAACTTCAAGAAATGGAAACAGAATAAACAAAAACAAACTGGCTGCTGTCAAGTCAATTCTGACTCATAGCATCCCCTGCTTGGGTTTCCAAGGCAGTATCTCTACAGAAATAGATTGCCCAATCTTCCTTCTAAGGAGTGGCTGGTGGGTTTGAACCACCAGCCTTCTGGTTAGCAGTCAAATGGTTTAGGCCCTATGCTACCAGAGCTCACAGAAAAAGAACAGAACAAAATAAAAAGAGAACCCTCTTTCTCTGGCTCTGCTGATGCTTGCTCCTCCTCTTTCACTAAGTTTACTCAGTCCTTGGCTTCCTATTTCTCCACTCTACACTTTTTCCTCAGATGAACTGATCTTATCTTATAGATTCTGTTATCACCTCAGTGGTTAGACTCCTAAATCTCTATGTCCAGCTCTAAAATCCCCCTGTATTCCAAATCTAAATCTCCAAGAGCTTCTTAGAGGACATGTCCACGTAGATATCTTGTTAGTATCTCAAACACATGTTCAAAATGGACCTTCCTGACAAACTAGAAATCCCACTCATAATTCTTACTCATCAGTGGTATCAGCATTGTTTTAAGCAACCAATCTTGAAAGTATAGTTATTTTTGACTTTTCCTAAATCCAAATCAGCCATTGTGTTGGCTTATCCATTGACTATTCAGCACCATTCCTACTCTTTTCTGTGTTGTAGGCTAGAAACCTAGGAACCATATTTCCCAGAATTTCTTGCCAGTAGGTTCCAGGTTGGACAAGCTCTTAACATGAGATTTAGAAGATGGAAGAAAGGCAAAAGCATTGTTACTCCTTTCCAACAATGGAGGCTGATATCTAGACTTCGTGATTCACCCCCTGGTATAATTAATTCAACGATCTCTTGCCACCTCTGGGCCACTCCGTGCCTCCCAGCTTGGTTAATGCACACTGCCATTTGCCTTAGGACACTAGTAGGATTCCACTTGCCAGAAACATGTATCTCTTTTAACTTTCAACTTTTCTAATGCTATACATCCTCAAGGCCCAGCTCAAGTCTTCTGAGGCCTTCTTCAACTGCTCTAACACATAGAATTATTTTCTTCCATTGTCTCTTGGGTTCCCTTTGCCCTTAACATATTGTGTTTTGCATTTTTGATAGATGCAAAAGTGTAAAGTCCTTCTCCCACAAATAGATTGTAAACTTCTGGAAGGTAGAGGATGATATTTTATATTCTAATTTTTACCTTATAGAGTCTTTCAGTACATATTTCTTGACAAGTCTGGTAAGTAATATCAGAAGCTCAATATAGAAAGTAGTGAAAAGAATAAAGGAGTAGTTTGAAGGGCCAAACACAGCATATATGTGGACTTGGCCTGGAGGAGATCATTAGTAACTTACGTGTTGAGGGAGGAGTTTTAGCTAGGGGATAAAAGGAGTAGACAGACTGTTAAGTGTTACAGATCACACTTCTTGATAAGTTCACCCATAATGAACAGTAAAGAAAAGCAATAGTAGTTGGAAGGTCCCTAGGCTTCCGATAAAAGATTTTTAGCATAAGAGGAAAGAATTGTGGTGATTTTTGAGGACATGAGTGTTGGAAGCCAGACCTGCACAAAATTCAGGCTTCTTGTTATAAGGCTCAGTATATAATCAGTGAAGTGTTAAATTGTGGATACTCTTTACAAGTTTTATAGGCATTGATGGAAGGAAGGGTTCTGTGTGGACTGATGCCATTTAGCAACTCTTTAACAATGAGGCAGAACTCAAAGAATGAGTAGGATTTGGATAAGGAGAAGGACTAAAGAGTGTTTAAGATAAGATCAAGGCTAAAGATTTGAAGACATCTTGAGCCATGATTTATAGAAGAAGAAAGACTGGCTATAGTGGAGTGGAGGGGTTCATGCCAGCAAAGAGTGGAAAATTAGATTTTTCTGGGTAGCGATGATAGAAAGCCCTGATGGGCAAGTCAGAGTGTATCCTTGACCTGATAAGTGGTCATCATTGGCTTCTGAACCGGTGATGAGCTAAAAATACATGTTTTAAGACAGTTCATCTAGGGCAGGGCAGAATATATGACAAGAAAAGGTATACAGGCATGAGGCCAAGATTGGAGCTGTGAGGAAGGCACACTCACAGTCAGAGTAGAGCATTTCCATTCAGGCTGCCTGCCTTAGCCATGTAAATTGTGGTTGAAACATGTCCCTAATGCTCTTTCCAAATGAACCCATAGAACAAGAAGATAAGACTTTCTTTATGTACCCAGCTGCAAAGGAAGATAGACTAAAAGGGACTCATTGCTAGCATTTTGAGTGGATCAGTGATAACATTAAGAAAGAGTCTCTTTCTTTTTGCCTTTCTAATTTTCCAAAAGCACCACTAACTTGTCCTATTACCATATTTTCCATTCAGAGTTCAATTGTATCCTTTGAGTTAAATTCAGGTTTTGAATGCCATCCCCTAGGCTCCTGGTCTGCCATGCAAATGTATATATCACTCTCAGGGGTCTTTGTATCATCTAACTCAGAAGTGTAATTGCTTTACTCCTGTACTTCCTCTTCCAAAGGTTTATGAAGACCCCAGATGAAATCATGAGTGGCCGGACAGACCGTCTGGAGCACCTGGAGTCCCAGGAGCTGGATGAACAAATATACCAAGAAGACGAATGCTGAAGGAGCCAACCCAGCGCCGCAGCAGCCGACAGCAGCAGAGACCCTGCCCACCAGGACTGCTGGAGGAGTGACCGAGCAGGGGGCTGAGGAGACTTGAACAGGAAGAGACCCCGAAACAGGAGTGACACTTCTCTTGCATACCAGGAGGGACCCCAGAGCACCTTAGACAAACCACCCAGCAAAGGCGGGGCTGGAATTCTGGCCGAGGCCATGAGCCTGGGACTCACGCTTCACGTTTCCTTCTCATTTGGAATCTCTCCATTTATAATTCCTCACCCTCACCCTTCCACCTATTGTTAGTTTCATGGTGTTTTTATTTCTGTTTTTTTTTTTTAAGAACACGCAGTTTGACTTTTCATCATTCATATAGGGGAAGACATCTGATGTTGTTTTCCTATGGAAATATATATCTATTATATATATATTTTTTGCGAGTCTCACAAAGTACAGCAAGCCCAGCTGGTCAGGAAAGGGAATACTTGCTGAAGAGTTCAGGTTCTTCTTTTCTCCTGCCATGTGAATCAGGTTCATTCCTGTTTCTCTTGGGTCTTGGCTGCAAAAAAAAAAAAAGAAAAAAAAATGCTTTTAAAAAAGATAAAGTGAAAAGGGGAGCTCTCTTTTTCTCACTCTCTCCTTCTCTTTCTTTCCCTTCCTCCCCTCTCCCCTCCCCACCTGGCTGCCTTTCCACAGAGTTCAGCCTCTTGGAGAGTCTTGGGAATTGTTGGCACCCAAACAGTCAGTGACCTGGATGCTTTGTGACCAGCACCACACACATTCTGGCACAGAACCCACAATCTGAGGGAGGCCAAAATCATCCCAGATGGAGCTGAACTCCAGAAAGATAAGGCTACTCCAGCAAGCCGCCTAGAAAATGGCTGCAAGGACCACGCAGTTTGGTGGTTCTACAGAGCCTGAGATAAGGATGGAAGGCTGTCCAAGTTATTTGGAAGGCCCCAGTATCTCAGGATTAGCTTGCAAGTGCCGTAAAGTGGAAAATATGAAAACACCATGCAGGCCTGGCAGTCCAGAATCTGGGGAAAAAGATTCTGCTGTGGGGCTTTATTTTTCTCAAGCAGCTGTTGAGCCTGAGAGGAAAGAAAGGTCTTCTTTGTACCATCCCAAAGGCCATCTTGTGGTCAATTTCATGCCCTCACCTGATTTTTTCTTCCATTCCTAGCCTTTTTTTTAAAAAAAAAAAAAAAAAAAGTTCCCTGGTTCCCATTGGGTGCAGGACATTTGAAAGTGGAGGATTCCAGAGTCCAGCCTCAGTTGCTACCAGTGCTTCCCAGCCTGGCCAGACAGGAAGTTCCTCAGACACATTAGTCCTTCTTTCTTTTCCTTCCTTCATAACTGTGTTTGAGAAAGGACCCATTCATGGCCCTTTTTCACCTCAAAACAAGGTTGGTAATATCTTATAAAATGAGAATGCCAGCCTTAATGCTTTAGTTGGTAATAGATATTTTCAGAGAACTGTTTTAGGTTTTATTTTTACCACCCTGTCCTTCTAAATGGACTCTTCTAATATAGGTTCAGACATCCAATATTAGAAGTATAGTCTTTTTTCTTTTTTTTTTTTATCCAAAAGAGTAGTCCTGCCTTATAAAGCCACCCCTTTCACATTTGCCTCAGTTTCCTCTACTCAGTTGAGTGAAATTCTTACAGCTACTCCAGCGTAAAAATATGCCGTCAGCAGTTCTTCCCAGGTAAAGCAGCCTGGGCTGCTATTGATGCTGTTTTAGAGTTGAGTCAGGCATGTAGAGGTTGAAGGAACATAGACAGGAGGAATTCTCCACTGACCTTACTGACAAGTACACCAGCCAAGTACACCAGTAGATTGACTTTGGCTCAAGGACACTGGAATTGAGGATCTGATAATCAAGGTGCTTGCTCTGTTCCTGCCTCTTCTAGGACCACAGGTACACACACTGAGGTGCCCATCCAAATCCCACTGCCTCACATTCCTCCACTAACCTTCCAGGAATGTTGGCTTGCCACGAGGTCAAGAACTTTCTGGGTAAGGTTAGACGGCCCCATTATGAAGGGTTGGTCTCAGTCTGCTTTGAATAGTGATGAAATTCATCTGGATCCCAGCATGCCACAGATTTCTTTCAAGCATGTCCAGCAGTAGCACACAGTGAGACATTGTCCAGCCTCTAGGATGACTGATGATGGACCTCAGGAAGACAGATTAAGCCTAATACCGGGTGTGTTGTGAAATTCATGGAGTCTTTACTTAAGATTAGGGTTTAAGGGCTGAAGAGAGAAGGCAGATTTTTACTGAGGCTATTTGTTTGGATCTGAGTTCAGAGATGAAAGCATGGTGCTGCTTCTTCCCTAGGATCAGGACATCTCATTCCAGCCACTTACCCAAGGAGAAGAACTCACTCAAATCTAACAGTTTAACTAAGGGAGGAAATTCTCATTTTCCCCAAGGATCTCTGTATTTAAAGCAATATCCTTTAAGTATATGTAAAACTTACGATAACACCATCAATCTCTTGAAGGAGAAATAGCAGAAAGTGCCAATTCCAACATAGTCTTAATTCTCATTCAGATATTACCAATAGTGGTTTTCTGTTGATTACCTTAACTGCAAAAGTCCTCTTCATTTATCCTTTGAGGGAAGACCCAGGTTACAGTGTTTTCACACTGCAAAGCCCAAAGATTTCAGATTCAACTTCACAGACCTTTGTCAAGAACCTACTGGACACTGTGAGGGACTCAAAAATGAATCAGGCACTATCCCTGCCCTTGGGAGCTTACATTTGATGTGCAGAATCCATGAAATTTCTCACTTCAACACTAAGTGCTAGGGGTGTAGGAAATGTCACCCAGAACCAAATTAAAAGTTCATCTGCCCTATGAACGGGTGGCCTCCTTTTTGCCATCCTGAGAACCCTCAGCTCACAGTCAGAAACTAGGAAAGGGGGATGCAGAGAAAGAGCCTGCAGGGAGAGGAAAGCTCCCTTCGGTTGTGTCAGGATTAACACCCCAATTTTATCTTGAAATTCCCCAGCGTCTTTCCTTCCTTGCACCTTGAATTAACCAGATTGCTACCTCTCCATCAGAAGAAAGTAGTGACAGTAGGCTGGATTGGCTATATTGAAGGTCATCTTTTTGACCCAAGGCAACTTGGCCCAGCCTAAGGCAGCATCACCAATGTTCCAAAGCCTTTGGTGATAAAGGGGAGGTGGGGTCCCCACAGGAAAAGAGGAGTAACAAACTGGTAGATTTTCTCCTTTTTATGGTATGTTTGGAATTCTGCGACCAGTTGACTTTTTATATACTGATAGCTTGTCCAAGTGAGAAAGTAGCTTTAGTTGAAACTTAAGTGGCTATGACAGCATTTACCTAAATGGCAAGACACCACCATGCCCACCTTTCACTGCCTAGGCTCCAACTTTGAATACATTTTGAAACAAGAACTCCCTTTCACAGAAGGGAAACCTGAGTATCAGGGAGGTAACATAACTTGCCTTAGGGGCCAATGACATGCCAGGGATAGAATTAGGATTGGGATCCAGCCCTGGCTATACCCCCATTTGACCCCTTCCCACCCAGGAAGCTGAAGATAAAAGGTTTGGGAAAATATACAAAGAACAAACGGCGTTTTCTTTGCCCAGGGATTCGGTGCTAGTCAGAAGCTTTTCACCCACTCAGCCTGTTCTTCTTCTGAGCAGAAACCTGGAATAAAGGGTGTGATACAAGGAAGCCAGTTGGAGGTTGAGGGGTGGGGAAGAGGGTGCACAATAGTCCCCACCTGACTACAAACCACAGAAGACTAACCTGATACTCTTGGCCTCATCTGCATCAACACTAATCAACTGCAAACTCCCTGAATCTTTCACACACGCCAAGTGAACATTCTTGAAGATTTCTCTTTGTGACTGCAACCACGTGCAAACCCGAACGAATCTAGAATTTCTTTTTTTTTTTTTTTTTTTGGTTTAGCTTCTAATTTCTCGTTGTTTATGAGGTGTGGGGTTTATAAGGGACTGAATCAAATGAATGTAATAAAAAAGAAAAAAAAATGCCTTTTCTCAGGGCCAGTGAGTTGCAAATAATTTTTAAAGAAAAGCCTATAATTACATCATCTCAATAAATTTTTTTATAAAAAAACTTAGTCCCAAGTCTCTGGCTGTAATCATATGGAATGGAACCAGACATGCTCCAATGAAGTAAATCCTGTCTCCATCTCAATTACTGAATAAAGTGCAGTCATGGTTTTTCACTGGCAGGAAGGCTTCATTACAGAGTGCTCTGCAAGCAGTCTCTGGACAAGTGGCACCAAAAAGGTCATTGCAAATGGTTCATAGCTGAGCAGGTGCCACAGGTAGAGAAATTTGCCAAAAAAAAAGCACCAATCAGACCCAGGGCCTTGGGCTGTGCGGAGGGTTTATTTTTCGCTGAGGGCAAGGAAGCTGATGGTTAAAGGACATTAGGTCCTCACGCAACAGAACTACTCTTCAGTGCTGCTGAGGTCTGAGGTCTCATGCTACAGGTGATGAGGATACAAATGTGGGAATAGATTCCTTGACTAAACATGGGACTATAAAGGTCTACAAGGCTTTGGACCTAGTAGCAGAATGTCTCTGCCGCGTGTCCAATATTCTGGTGCAAATGAACAGGCACTCATGATTTCAAGATTTAACACCCTGTAGTTGACTAGACCACCTTTCTGTCATCAGAGATGACTAGAAACAAGAAGAGTAGAAAAGGAAACAAATTATATTGCTTTTTAGGAACTTGGATATAGGATTAGAAAGAAATTGGGAGTCAGCGGCCTAAGGGAATGTTGTTAGAGCATTTCTGTATTTAGGTTGACCTTGGTACTTTGTCTCCCAAGACCATACCCCCCACCTCATTTCAACTCCCCCCCCCCCAAAAAAAAAGTTACCTTCAAGTCAATACTGACTTAGATTCCCTGTGTGTCACGGTAGAATTGTGCTCCATAGGGTTTTCAATGGCTGATTATTCAGAAGTGGATCACCAGGACTTTTTTTGAGGTACCTCTAGTTGGGCTTAAGCCTCCAGCCTTTTGGTTAGCAGGCAAGCATGTTACATGACCATGAATTGCTGATAAAACCCACTGCCATCAAGTTGATTCTGACTCATTCTCACAGTGTTTCCAAGACTAAATTTTTACCGAAGCAGATTGCCTCATCTTCCACCCACAGAGCAGCTGATGGATTTGAACTATGGACCTTCCAAACCTTTTAAGCAGTCAGTTTGCTATAAAGATGAGCTGTTTTAAAGGATAACTCTTAACAGCTGACCTGCCCTTGCAAATTTGGTTAGCAGCCAAATGCTTCATCCACTGCACCACCAGAGCTCCTTCTGAATTGCTGATACTTGCCCCTGTATTCCATATCATCACAGCACAGCATCAAATCAAACCAAACTAAACTAAACTCACTGCCATCGAGTCAATTCCAACTCATAAAGAACCCCTTTGGGTTTCTGAGGCAGTAAATCTTTATGGAAGTAGATTGCACAGTCTTCCTTTCGCAGAGTGGTTGATGGGTTTGAACTACCCACCTTCTGGTTAGCAGTCAAATGCCTTAGGCACTACGCCACTAGAGCTTCTTACAGTATCAAATACAGGTCTAGATATTTCCTGTGGTGGTAAAAATGCATTTGGAGCTTTTGTTTTTATAATTGAGCATCAACATCACCTAGGAACTTGCTGGAAATGCAAATTATTTGTTCCCACTCAAAAAAACTGAATAAAAGACTTTGGGGGTGGGGCCCAACAATCTGTTTTAACAAGCTCTCTGGGTGATTCTGGTGCATGGAGATACTTGAGAAGTACTGCTCAACAATTTGTAGTGGCTAAGACACTTGCCTGCTAACCAGACGGCTGGCGGTTCAAACCCACCAGCCACTCCTCAGAAGGAAGGTTGGGCAATCCTACTTCTGTAGTGATACTGCCTTGGAAACCCAAGGAGGGGTCGCTATGAGTCGGGTTTGACTCGACGGCACATAACAACAACAACAACAGTATGAAAAAGAGCATGTGGTGTTTTAACCAATAAGTACACAGAATGATTGACAAGAACTGACTAATTTGCATTTGTGGCACTCACAATAATGCTGCATTCTTCCTGATACCAGATATGCTGTGGAATGAAGATAAGTGTATGCAGAATCACACACCAAAGTTTTCCTCTTGTTTCCTCCAAATCTTTTAAGCAGTCAGTTTGCTATAAAGATAAGCTGTTTAAAGGGTAACTCTTAACAGCTGACCTGCCCTTGCAAATTAGAGAGCAACAATTTATCCATTTATGCCCACTTACCTGGCTAATCAGCTGATCTAAAAAAGAAAAACATAAGGATCATTCTCATCTGCTGACTGATCTTGGCTCTCTATTCCTGGAATTATTCAAGCAGAGCTCAAAAATGGCCACTTAGCCAGGTACTGCAGAGGACTCCGGTGCCATTGGACTAGGCCAGGGCATCTCGAACCTGAGAGTGCTTGCTGGGGATCTTGGTAAAACCTGGGAATCTTGGTAAAAAGCAGATTTTGCTCCAGTAATGTTACCATCTTGGGAAGTTTGGGCAGAAGATTTGCTTTTCCGTCCTACTCTCTGGATGTTGTTTGAGATCTTGCATTTCTAACAGGCTTCCATAATGCTACCTGTTCTCAGGCCACACTTTGTGTAGCAAGAGACCAGTGATCTCTTTCCAAGTCTTGATATTCTGACCAGAACTGCAAAACTGAACTAGGTCCTTCCTTGCAGTATTCCTCTGCCAAGTCCTTTCTAGAGTGGTCACTGGGGCCAACTTGCTCTGCAAGAAGCTTGCTTGTTCTCTTTTTAAAAGGGCAGTGACAAGATTAAATACTGTGATCAAAAACCTCTTCAAGGAAAAGCTATTTATGTAAGGACCTTGGTACAGTAGCACATAACCAGAAACATTAATCACCATCCTTATGGTAGGGAATGAGAACTTCAGGCATCACTGCCTCAGCCTCTAGAAAGACCCATCTTGAACACTGTGGGCTGATGAGCTAACAATTCTTGATTTCCAAAGGCAGTAGGATAGAAGAGCAGATCTTTCATCCGAACTTTCCAAGATGTTAACATTAAAGGCAGACAATCTTGGGTTATTGTCTACACTGTCAGTACTTAAAGATTCACAAACACCTCTTAACTTTTTACCACTACAGGAAATACCTAGACACCCCTGATAGATTAAGGAGATAGATCTGTGCCAAAGGAAACCACTGAATAAATTCTGCCTAATCTCCTCTGAGACAGAATGATGTCTCTCTCCCCACACCTTCCCAATAACACTCTCCTGGACTCCTCATAGACTCTCTGTGCCTTTCCCCTCAACCAGAGTTTTAGTCACAGTATCCCATATCCACCTGAGTTACTGTTGCTTCCTCAAACATCCCTGGTAGAGCTGAGCACTCCCTCCTGAGTGTTCACTGTGGGCCTTTCTGTAAAAACACCAGATGCCTCCCTGCAATGAACTGTCCATGTCCCTGTGTCCCCTAGAGTTCTCAGAGGATAGCAAGAGAGTTTTATGCACTTTAATTTCACCAGCTCCTTGCATGATGCACATGGTAGATTCTTAAGCGTTTTTGAATGAGAGAATAAAGCCATAACCTCAAAACTGACATAGACACATTCTGCAAGCTTCTGGAGAAGATTTTGGTAGAGACGTTGATAAGTCTCAGCTACTTTTTATGGACTTGATAGTGTAACAAGGTAACATGATCCTGTCTGAGAGAGCTGCAGCTATAAATAAGGTGGTCAGGGGAGAGGTCACTGAGAAGGTGACATCTGCGTTGAGGCTTAAATGAGCTGTCTAGAATGCAAAGATGGGGGAGTGAGGAGAAGAACTGGTTCAGGAGAGGAAATAGCAAATGCACAGGACTGGAGAGGAGAATGAGCCTGACATGTTCTGGGAACAGAGAGAGAGACCCAGGAGACTCACTGGCTGGAATGCAGGAAGCAAAGGGGAGAGTGTCTGCTGAGGGCCATAAGGGCAGGTCAAGCAAAGTTTTAGGAAATACAGTGAAACCTATGAGAGCTGGAACTCAAAGGGCTGCCTGAACTCATGGGGACAGACTTTTCCAGGTCTCACAAGCTTTCCGCCTGTGACAGAGTGCTTACCACTTTCTTACTTCTCTCTATTAAGACTCCTTCAGTGAGTTTTCCTTCTCTGGCAGGTTTCTGCCTTATATAGGTTCCAGTTTCCCAGGTTTTAGTGTACATACACTTGAATGGTTTTGAGCTGCAGAATGACCTTGTCTGGTTTATATTTTTAAAAGATTACTCTGGTATGAGATCAGAAGAACTAGATGGTGCTTGGCTGCCACTGTCAACCACTTGGAGGGGGATCTATGTAGGAGATCCTGGATGGAGTGGGAGGACAATGTGGAACAAAACCCAAAATCATAAAATAAAAAAAAAGGGGGGAGGGACTAGGTTTGCTGGTCTGATAGAGCCTGGTAGAACCCCTGAGACTATGGCCCCTAGCTGTCTTTCAGGTCTGGGATTGAACCCATTCCTGTGGCTTCCAGCCAAACAAAAGACAGGCATATGAGCCGAACATTTACATTAAGTAGATACACTCCTTGGAGAGATCAATCATGGGAGAATAGAAGGGCTGTCTATGCACAAGGAGATGGCTTGGTGGCAGGAATGCCTGAAAGGTAAGGACACAGGGAAGATGTAACAGTGGGGAGTAAGTGGGGGGAACAGTTGCATTGTGGGAAATTTCAGTCAATGTCATGAGACAAAGTGTATGTGAACTGCTGTATGGAAGAAGAATTTGCTCTGTAAACTTTCACAATAAAAAATGAAAAAAAAAAAAAATCACTCTGGATGCTGTGAGAAGAAGGTATTATAGGGGTAGCAGTAGAACCAGGAAACCACTTAGGAGCTTGGGAAGTACTTACAATGTACCATGCTCCAAAATGAATCTCTAAGGACCTTCAGCTCTGGAATTTTTTTCCTATTCCAAACATTTAAAATAGTTTGCTGCATACTAAGACTATAGTCTGCAGTATGGATTACACCTCAACATAAAGAAAACAAAAATCCTCACAACTGGACCAATAAGCAGCATCACAATAAATGGAGCAAAGATTGAAGTTGTCAAAGACTTCATATTACTTGGATCCACAATCAATACCAATGGAAGCAGCAGTCAAGACATCAGACGATATATTGCATTGGGCAAATCTGCTGCAAAAGATCTCTTTCAAGTGATGAAGAACAAAGATGTCTCCTTGAAGACTAAGTGTGCCTAATCCAAGTCATGGTATTTCAATTGCCTCTTATGCATGTGAGAGCTGGACAGTGAACAAGGAAGACCAAAGAAGAGTTGATGCTTTTGATTGTAGTGTTAGCAAAGAATGCTGAAAATACCATGGACTGCTAAAAGAGGAAACAAATCTGTCTTGGAGGAAGTGCAGCCAGAATGCTCCTTGGAAGCAAGAATGGCCAAACTTTGTCTCACTCACTTTGGTCATGTTGTCAGAAGGGACCATTCCCTGGAGAAGGATATCATGCTTGATAAAGTGGAGGGGCAATGAAAAAGGGGAAGGCCCTCAACAAGATGGATTGACACAGTGGCTACAACCATGGGCTCAGGTATAGCAGTGATCATGAGGCTGGCACAGGACCGGGCAGTGTTTCGTTCTGTTGTACATAGGGTCGCTATGAGTCAGAGATGACTCAATGGCACCTAACAACAACAACAGAAAGTCATTCTTTGGACAGTTCCCTCAAGTTACATGCTGAATAGTGAAGATCTCACTGAAATAAATGAGGCAGTTGCCATTCACAGATAAGACACATACACACACACAGCCTTCTGTTGTTACAAAGGATACCTTTGGGAAATGACTGGACTTTTTAGTAGTCATTCAGTTGTTAGTTTTTTATTTCCCAGTACGAGAGCTTCAAAGATCATTTGTTGTTGTTGTCATCATGTGTGCAGCCAAGTCAATTCTGACTTATAGTGACAATACATGACAGAGAAGAACTGTCCATAGTATTTCCTAGGCTGAAATCTATATAAGAACATGTCACCAGGCCTTTTCTTCCAAGGAGCCTTTGGTGGATTTACATCACCAACCTTTTAGTTGACAGTTGAGCACTTAAACATTGTACCACTAGGACTCCTTCAAAGATCACTAGGGAATATAAATAAAACTCCTTATTAAAAAAGAAAAGACATTTAGAATCATCATGGAAGACAGCAGGCATTGCAGCCTTACTTCTTTAGCTACCCGCCAGTATCTTGAAGTTTAATTAGCAGGAACAACCACGGTCTAATTAGGAACTTAGCAGAACTCTGCTGATTTTTAAAATATACATATATATATGTACTATTCTCTTGCCAATGTTACCTTTAAAGATTAATCTGGGAATTCTCCCTACCTTTTATCCTTTCATTGCCAGGAAAGACAAAAATCCAAGATTATATCTAATCTCTGAAGACAACTGTCTTTTTCTCTTGGCTAAAGATACTTGAAACAGTTCAGGGAATGTGATTTGGAAATGAAGAGAAGTGTTACCTCCTCCCTTGGAGGGTAAGAAATGGGCCACTGTCTGTCACTATCATTCTCACAACCTAGTGTTCTGAGCCATCACTGGTGCAGGCTACGTGACACTCCGTTGCAGCACCACAGACACAGCATGGAAAGCAACTTCCCTCATCTGCTGTGGCCATCGGAAGCCTCAGGAAGGAGAACCCAGCAGTTAGCATTTTCTATCAACCTGCTTCCAAAGTACAGAAACAGTTCAAGCTCATCCCAGATGGATCTCAGGATGCCCTCTTATTTGGGTGTCTGCTTCTTCACTTATTCTCTTACTGTCAAGGGAGAATGCACTATAATAACACAGCAAACACTTTAGAAATTCAAAGTCTTAGCTTTCAAATTTTGTAGGTCAGCAAAGACTCTGATCCAATCATTTCTTTCTTCTCCACTAAAAAAGGGCCCAGAAGCAAAGCTCCATAAGTGATCAATCACTCTGAACATTAGTAAAACTTACACTCCAACACTCAATATACTGTCCTACTCTCGAAATAACTTTTAATATTAGTTGAAGTAGAAAGAGTTTTAAGCTAGGAGCTCTTATGGTTGATGTTAGCACTGGCTCCACCATCAATTCTATGTGACTTAGGGCATGCTACATGGCCTGTCTGAGTCCCTCATCTAAAAAAATAACATTATTTACATATATAGTGTTACTATTGTTACTTTGGTTATGCTCAAGGCTCACTATGAAATTATGGAAAGACTAGAATCCTTGGAGGACTCAGGACAAAATCAAACTGCATTTCCAGGGACTTAAATTTATAGTGTTAATTCTGGGGTTAGGGGGAATCATAATAAACAAAATCCTTAAGTAAATCTAGGAGATGCATTGATTCTTTCATCCATACAAAAATTTATTTAGAAATTATCAAATAATATCATTAATACCACATGCAGTAAAATTTTGCTGAAGATAATTCAAAAATGGTTGCAGCAATGTATTGACAGGGAACTTTCAGAAATGCAAGCTGGATTCAGAAGAGGACATGGAACGAGGGATATCATTGCTGATGTCAGATGGATTTTGGCTGAAAACAAAGTACCAGAAAGATGTTTACTTGTGTTTTATTGACTATGCAAAGACATTTGACTGTGTGGATCATAACAAATTATGGATCACATTGAGAAGAATGAGAATTCCAGAATATTTAATTGTGCCCATGTGGAACCTGTACACAGACCAAGAAGCTATCGTTCAAACAGAACAAGGGGATATTGCATGGTTTAAAATCAGGAAGGGAATGTGTCAGGGTTGTATCTTTTCACCATACTTATTCAATCTGTATGCTGAGCAAATAATCTGAGAAGCTGGACTATATGAAGAAGAATGAGGAGGCATCAGGATTAGAGGAAGACTCATTAACAACCTGTGATATGCAGATGACACAACCTTGCTTAATGAAAGTGAAAATGACTTGAAGCACTTACTGGTGAAGATTAAAATCTACAGTATGAATTACACCTCAACATAAAGAAAATGAAAATCCTCACAACTGGATCAATAAGCAGCATCACAATAAATGGAGAGAAGATTGAAATTGTCAAAGATTTCATATTAGTTGGTTTTGTAATCAACACCAATGAAAGCAGCAGTCAAGAAATCAGATGATGTATTGCACTGGACACTTTAAAGTGCTGAAAAGCAAAGATGCCTCTCTGAAGACTAAGGTGTGCCTAACCCAAGCCATGGTATTTTTTCAATCGCCTCATATACATGTGAAAGCTGGACAATGAATAAGGAAGAGAAAAGAAGAGTTGATGCTTTTGAGTTGTGGTATTGATGAAGAATACTGAGAGTACCATGGACTGCCAGAAGAACTAACAAATCTGTCCTGGAAGAAGTGCAGCCAGAATGCTCCTTGGAAGCAAGAATGGCCAGACTTCATCTCACCTATTTTGGTCCTGTTGTAAGAAGAAACCATTCCCTGGAGAAGGATGTCATGCTTGGTAGGGTGGAGGGTCAACAAAAAAGGGGAAGGCCCTCAACAAGATGGATTTACACAGTGGCTGCAACGATGGGCTCAAGCATAGCAAGGATTGTGAGGATGGCACAGGACCAGGCAGTGTTTTGTTCTGTTGTACACAGGGTCACTATGGGTCAGAGCCGAGTTGACGGCACCTAACAACAACAACATGTCAGATATTGAACTTGGCCCCAGGGATTCAATTGGTGAATGAAGCAGACCTAACCTTGCCTTCATACTTTTCCTCAGTTGTTGCTGGGTGCTGTCGAGTCGATTTTTGACTCAAAGCGACCCTACATGACAGAGTAGAACTGCACCACAGGGTTTTCTAAGCTAAAATCTTTACACCAGCATTGCCATGTCTTTTTCACTCAAAGCCACTGAGTGGGTTCAAACTGCCAGCCTTCCTGTTATCAGTTGAGCCCTTACTGCTGTGCTACTAGGGCTCTTATTTGGATCTAGCAATAAACAAAAAAAATAAACACTTTCAAATTGTGATAAATGTTATGAAAGAAGTAAGTAAGTGCAGTTCTGGGGCTAGGGGAGCACACAGGAGTTAATTTTAGGAGAATGGTCAGAGAACTCTTTAAGGAGATGACAATTAAGTTGAACCTTAGAGAGCAAAAATGCCTAATGTCAGGATACATTCTAAATTACCCAGTGAGGATGTACATAAAAAAATAAAATAAAAATAATTAAAATAGCTATGTTATGCCTTAAGGCTAACAATGTGCTTTCACAAATACTATTTCAATTGATTCTTTCAAATGGCTGGTGAGAGGTGCATTATTATTATCCCCCATTTCACAGATCAAGAAACTGAAGGTTAATAAGATTCAGTGATTAACTCAACATTACATAGCTAGAGGGTGGCAAAACTTAAAAATATATTTTTATAGTTTCAGATGTCCTGCTCTTTTGAAAAAGATAACCAGCACAGCACTCTGCAAAATTAAAGAGGATCTAACTAAATGAAGTAATATTTCATGCTCATAAATTGGAAGACTCAATATTGTTAAAATGATAATTTTTTCCAAATTGCTCTGTGGAGTCAATGCAATCCTCTCTCAAGATTCAAGCAAACTTGTTTTTATAGAAATTGGTAACATGATCCTAAAATTTACCTGAAAATGCCAAATATCTGGAATAGCCAAAACAATTTTGAAAAGTAACACAATAGAAAGACTTACAATTCCTGATTTCAAAACTTACTCTAAAGCTAAAGAAATCAAGACAACGTGGTTTTGACATAAGCACTGAAGTGTAAATCAGTGAAACAGAAAAAAAGTCCTTGATCAGTTGTGTGGTCAGTTGATTTTCCATAAAAGTATAAAGGCAATTCAGGGGAGAAAGCATATTCTTTTCAGTAAATGACTGAACAACTGGATATCCATATGCAAAAATTAAACTTCAATCCATGCCATTTACACAAAATATGCACATCAACAAAAATTAACTCAAAATCGATCATAGACTAAATATAAAACCAAAACCAAAAACTATAAAAGTTCTAGAAGAAAATCTTTGTGGCCTTGGCTTAGGCAAAGATTTCTTAGAGAAGACACTACAAATGCTACCCATAAAAGGAAACAAATTGACACATCAAAATTTAAAACTTGCTCTTCAGAAGACACCATTAAGGAAATGAAAAGGCAAGCTACAGATCAGAAGAAAATATTTGCAACCTGTAGATCTGATAAAGGACTTGTATCCAGGATATGACAGAGTTCCCGGGTTATGCAAACAGTAAAGCACTTGACTACTAGCCAGGAATGGAGGACTCACTGAGCAAGGTAAGCATGGACTTACTCGTGCTTACCTACAATCTGTAGTAGACAGTTGCACATGCTCTCCACCACTGAAAACCATGTGAGATTGTTCACTATAGATCAGTAAGTAAGCAAGAGTAAACCTGTGCTTACCTTGTTTATTGGGTACTCTGTCCCTGTCAGGGATTGTAAATTTGAAAAGAGGTTTGATTTTGTAGAAAGTGCTGTGGGGTTAGGAGACAGATGTCAGCCACACCTAGAAGCAGAATCACTGATGTGGTAAAGCCCAGGCTTACCTTGCTTATTGGTAATCCCATACTACTACTAGGCAAAAGGTTGGTGGTTTGAACACACCTAGAGGCACCTTGGGAGACAGGCCTGGCAATGTACTTCCCAAAGGTCATAGCCTTGAAAACCCTAGGTGTACAGTTCTACTCTGCACACATGGGATCACCATGGGTCAGAATCAGCTTGACAGCAATGAACAAGTTGAACCACAGAATCTCTGGTGGTCAAACGTTAACACGGTTGGCTGATGATTTGAAAGGGTGGGTGTTTGAGACCACCCAGGAACACCTCAGGAGAAACTGCTGGTGATCCACTTCTGAAAGATCATAGTTATTGAAAACCCTGTGGTGCACAGTCCTACTCTCACACATATGGGGTCCACATGAGTTTGAGGCAGCCAGACAGCAACTACTTTTTTTAAAAGCTGAACCACTACTCTCTAAGAAAACTTTGAAACCATTGACACCCAAGGGAAAAACCCCAGAAACACTCAGCCCTTGGTGACCACGCCCACCAGCACAGATGGCTCAAGACAGTTGTGGCCCTAACTTGAACTGATGGCCTAGGATAGTGGAAGCCCACTTGTCACTGTGACTCCACATTTTCGATTGTTAGAGCTAAAAGAGAACATATCAGTTATCTGGATGAGTAGGTTTTTAGCTGTGTTCTGAGTGACCATAGGCTTTCATAGAGGGGCTCAGGAATGAGAAGGTGACAAATGCCTCAAGAATGAAGCAAGGTGCTGAGAAGGACATGACTAAAATCAGATAGGTTGGAGGGCAGACAGAGAGATAATTTAGCACAACTTTTGTTCTGGTTCCCTAGTGCCACTCTGACAATAATATACCACAAATGGGATGGCCTTAACAAACAGGAGTTTATTCTTACAGTTTGGAGCCTTTAAGTCCAAGTTCAAAGTGCCAGGCTCTAGGGGCTGGGTGAAAGCCCCTCAGCCTTGGGCTTCAGCTCTGCCTCCAGCTCCCAGCCCACTGAAGCTAGAGGCTTTTCTTCACTCAGATAGCTGTTAGCTGCTGAGGCTGCCAAGCCCAAGGTTGACAAATAAAAAGGCACAGTCCCGATGTTACCAAATCACTTGGCAGCCTATTAATTCAAGTCCATTGTAAGTCCCAAGGTTGGCAGAGCATGGCAGGCTGCTAAACAACAACACAGCTACGTGCAGGGTTCAAGTGTGCCACAAGCTAGAGACCATTCCCAAAGCCGCTTCTTATATATGGGAAGCAGACCACATACCCAAAACAGCTACTCAGCTGCTTGTGGTAGATCCCACCACGGAGTTGATTGCCAGTCTCATCATAGGGAATAACTACCACCAGCTGCCCAGCCACTCAACCAGGCCCAGCCAAGATGACACAAACATAACCACCACAACTTTGAACTATTATCCTTAATGATTTAATTAATATTTAGTTAGTAAGAGTAGAGGAAAAAAAAACTATTTCCTGTTAATAAAAATGATGTTCCTCTTTTTAATGTACTAAATAAGGAATTCATTGGAGTCCCTAGGTGGTGCAAACGGTTAACATTGGCAGCTGCTAACTGAAATGTTGGTGGTTCAAGTCCACCCAGAGGTACCTCAGAAGAAAGCCCTGGTGCTCTTCTTCCAAGACGTCAGCCATTGAGAGCCTCATGGAGCACAGTTCCACGTGGATGTACATGGGTCACCATGAGCTGCAATCAACTCAGTGGCAACTGGTTATTAGTTGAGCAATTTATCACATGCAATGAACATATCTTGACATTTCTACTTTATCTGAAACTGTCTTTAAGATAGCAAGGATTGTGGGGCTGGCACAGGACCGGACAGTACTTCGTTCTGCTGTACAGGGTCACTATGGTTCAGAGACAACTTGACGGCACCTAACAACAACATCTTCAAGATAGTTATCTTTCCATTTGTCAGTGGATAGTTTGGTCACTCTCACATGAAAGGTAGAGGTCTGTTACACATCTATTGTAATAAAACTGTCTTTAAAATGTATTTTGGAAGTATTTCTTCTGTCTACCGTGCTGATAGAACACTTTTCACTGTTCTATAGTTCAAATTCCTACCTCCTTTTTCTTTTGTGAATTTCTGAACTAAGCAGACTCTTGGGCAGCATATGAAAAGGTTTTTAAGTTGGATAGTAAAATAAGTCACTCATTTCTGGTAAACAGCATTGTACATTGAATCACTTGGTCTCAGAATTGCAGTCTATTGTACAACTACACGAATACTTTTAGACAAAGGGCGTCAGGGCTGAAGGAACAGTCTGTAAGCTCAGTGTGTGACTTGCATGTGTAGGGAGCAACACTCATCAGAGATACGGCAGTACTAGTAGGGATGCAAGGCCCCTGGTGATGTAAATAGTCTACTCTTGGCTGCTAACCAAAACATTAGCAGTTCAAATCCACCCAGCAACTCTGTGGAAGAAAGGCCTAGCAATCTGCTCCATAAGCTATAGTCAAGAAAACCCTGTGGAGAACTTTGCTGCTCTGAAGCATACAGGGTCACCATGAGTCAGATCAACTTAACAGCAATGGATTTTTTTGTTTTGGTTTGATTTTAGTAGGATACTGGGTTTTTCCACCTAAGGATTCTAAACCTCTCCTTCAGTAATTCTCCTGTTGCCAGTTATGTCAAAAGTCCTAGATGGAGTGACACCAAGCTTCTGATTGAGTCCATTCTAACTTAGTGCCCAAGACAACTGGCTGGCTAGCCTGAGAGAACAGCAGAGCAAAATGCTTAAACATGTACACTGTGCAGTTACCGCAGTGCCTAGAGATCCAAACCCCACACTGCCTCTCACGAGCTGTATGATCTCAAACCAGAAACCAAACTCACTGGCATTGTGTCATTTTCCAACTCACAGTGACCTCTCCTTGGGTTTCCAAGGCAGTATCTCTAAGGAAGTAGATTGCCCAACCTTCCTTCCAAGGAGTGGCTGGTAGCTTTGAACCGCCAGCCTTCTGGTTAACAATCAAATGCCTTAGGTACCACGTCACTAGAGCTCCTTTCCAGCACTATATGGGACAATATTCTGTTGTGATATCTAAGGTTTCCATTGGCTAATTTTCAGAAGTGAGGTCACCAGGCCTTTCTTCCTAGTCTGCCTTAGTCTGGAAGCTCCACTGAAGTGTATCCACCATGGGTTACCTTGCTGGCATTTGTAATGCCTGTGGTTTACCTTCCTGTATCATAACAGCAGTAAGCTACCACAGTAACACAAACTGAAAGATGGGTGGTGGGCATTAAATATCATCAGTTATCCTCTAATCTGGATCTACTGAGCCAGCAGCTGCTATTTCATTCAGAGTAGCTCTAGTTCTATCAACTCTACATGTTGGGGTCCCCAAAGATACCTTCTAAAAAACTCTCTACATTTCTGTTTCATTTTGTTTTAGTTCAAACATTATGGAACTAGTTCAGCTCCCTCACTTTACAAATGAGGGATCAGAGGTCCAGCCAGGTGAGGGGCTATCCCATGTGCTCCCCCAACCCAGAGGCTGTCTCGGTCAGGGCTCCCAGCCTGGTGTCCTCACCATCCCACCATCAGTGAGGAAAGGTTCCCCAGCTTCAAAAAGCACTTGAGTACTCTGTGGTATTTGCTTACAGCAATACAGTCAACTCAAAGAAAATATTGGTTTGATCCAGCTTTACTGAGAATACTCTGATCTGGTTTTTTGTAGCTCAATGGCTTTAGGAAATGTGTAGGTTTTGTTCTATTTAAAATTATTTTGCTGGGTTCCTTGACTTTTCTTTCTTTCTTTCTTTTTGAGAAAGTCTTAGCTTAGCTCACATGGGCATTAAAAAAAATGTGATTTGGGGAGGCGGGGCAAGATGGCGGACTAGGCAGAAGGATTGCACAGACCCTCTTCAACAAAGAAAAGGGAAACCAATTAACACAGACACAGAAGATAATC
>NW_006922075.1:1336405-1345970 GCF_000298275.1 Orycteropus afer afer | reverse complement strand
AAAAAAAAAAAAAAAAAGTGATTTGGGTTCCATTTTTGTTCATTGCCATGGAGTTGGCCCTAACTCATTGAGATCCCATGCACCACAGAACAAAATGCTGCCCGGGCCTGTGTCATTCCCACTATCTGTTGGGGATCCGACGATATTCCACAGGGTTTTCATTGGCTGATTTTTAGAAATGAGATTACCAGGTGTTTCTTCTTGGCCTATCTTAGTCTAGAAGCTCCACACCATAGGTGACCCTGCTGGTATTTGACATATCCATGACATAGCTTCCAGCATCATAGCCACAAGGAAGCTCCCACAGTGTGACAAAGTGACAGGTGGTGGCTGTGCAGAAGGTTGGGTTTAGGGGTTGGGAAAGTAAAGCATTACTTGTAAGGAGAACCCTAGACAAAAGACAACTGCAGTGTAAGACCCTAGAAGTCCAACTGCTTGGGAAACCAAAAGGCTAGCTGTGAGATTCTCCTGACCATCTTGCTCTCAGCTGCACTCCTGCTTCTTTGCTGGAAAAGGGAAAAGTGTATGTGACCAGGCTGAGAATCTGCTCTTTCTATTCTGGGATGAAGCTGCACATGTAACAATAGGAGGAGAAGCAGCTGGACTGGATTCTGGTTCCAACAAACCACTATTTCAGGCAATTCACTTAAGTTTTGGGCCACAGTTTCTTGTAGCGTCATTTTCCTCAAAGCACCACTGAAAGGATAAATGAAGAAAATGTGTAACACAGCACGTGCATGTTAGGTCTCGTCTCTCTTTCCTGACTACTACATCTTCCTCCATCACACACACACACACACACACACGTACACACACACACTGCCTTTCCAGTATTAAATTTCTTTCTGAGGGAGGAAATCACCCACTAACCACTGAGATATCTGAGACTCTTTGTTTCTTATCAACTGAATTGCCATTTTATCTCTTCAAGACATGCTTTCCTTACCTCAGTCAAGACCTTGACCAAAATAAAGTAGATTGCCTTTCAACACAACTTGGGAAGTCAGAACTTCCTTCCTTTGCCACCCTCCCAAAGGAGGAGCTCCACAAAAACCACAAGGCTGCCTGCTCATCTCTTTCCCCAGCCTCTTCCCCCTAAAGTCTGAGAATGCCATTTGCATTGGCTTGAAGCTGGTTAGTCAAATCGGTAAATGAATGCAAATTTCTCAAGGAATTTGAAATCTGCTTTGGGCAACTCAGTTTGGAGTTCTTCCTTTCCCTTCTTCCACTTACAGCCCTCAATACCAGTTCCAAGCTGAGGAAAACTTAGGAGAACTGGGACAACTCTAGAGATGGCTTTATTCCCAAGCAAATATTTTCTATTTAAAAGGAAAATTTGGTTTGGGTTCAGCCTGCTTAGGTGCAGTCAGTATTTTAAACAATCAAATAAATCTCCCTTGCTAATGAATGTCTCTTTCTTTGCCCCTGTTCCCAGCATCACCACCACGGTCATCTTCAAATTTTGCCTTGGTGCCAGTGATGACATGGCAACTGACCATGTGTAAGGGAAAACCACTCTGAGGACCACTGAGTCTTACCCAACCCTGTGAAGAGGATGGACTTGGACTCAAATTCGATATGGTGAAGAAAGAGGTAATGACCTCAAGGCCTCCAGGACCAGGACACCTGGCTGAGATTTTTGCCATGAAGGTCTCATTCAGCTCTACCCTTACCTATGAAGGCTTCCATTTCACTCAATATGGCTTACCCAGGAAGCAAGCAAGACTTACACTAATATAAAATAATTACACACTGTCAAGATGTAACTACTCCTTAAGTCTCTCTAACTTTATAATTTTGGGTTTCAACCTTTGAATGAGTTCAGACTTGCCAAAGCACACTTTCTAATGGACGCGCCACAGAAAACCCAGTTCTGGGGAGACTACTCAGTTCACAGCTCAGTCCTAACAGGTTTAGCCCAAGGCCCTTGAGGCCAGTCAACTTCAAATTATTTTTGAACATGTTTGTTCTTTATCTTTTTTAATCTATTTTGAAGGAGATCCAGGTGACCTGGGTGGTGTGTGGCTCCTGAAATGCATCATTAAGCTTTTTCAGGAAAGTAGCATCAAGGTGGTCTGGTGAAAAGAGCACAGGCTTTGGAATCAGAAAGGTAGACTTTGGAGCCTGGTCTACCACCTGCAGTTATTTGATCTTATAAAAATTACTCATCCTCTTTGAGTAGCCATTTTCTTCTCTACAGTTCTGAAGGGTCTCTTTGAAAAGTAGAGAAAATGTATGTAAAGTGCCTGAGACATAGTAGATGTTCAATTAATAGTAGTCATTATTACCAAACTGGATAGGTCTTTTCTCCAGAAAGTGTATGGTTAGGGCAAGAGATCAACTGTCCAAAAGTCTTATTTTCCATTCAACAAATCTGACCTAGCTTCTCTCTTCACATTTTGTTATCTTTTTCCTTCATTATTCAAGGAAAAATAAATGTAACTACAGCATAGTCACTGTTCTAGATCTTTCCCAAATAAACTGGCCTCTTACTGAATAATAATGAGATATAGTGAAGCTAAGAATCATTTTTGAACCCTGATTAAAAATCTTTCTACTTATACAGTACTGGCAAATAATGCTTATTTACACTATATTATAAATCCTCATAACAACCCTTTGAGAATTATTATGTTTCTCATTTTAAGGAAAAGGAAGCTGAGACTAAAGAGAGATTAAGTTACTTGGTCAAGGTCACATAGATAGAATGCAGCAGAACTTGGTTTCAAACTAAGACTTCCAATTCCTTTTTTCATGTTCTGTCATGTTATCTAGGAAAGAAAACTCTTCAAACCACTGTTAGTCTTTGATACAGATATTTCTTGATTTTATTAACAAAGAACAGGGCTCTGAAGGGGTGAACAAAGAATAAGTCCGATTAGAGGGAAGGGTTCAATATGCCTGTGAACAAGAATTTGGAGTCCTAAGAACTAGGGGAAGGTGTCACTGATGTCCCTAAGAAGGCAAGGGGTAGTATGATAGCACTGGATCTCTTGAAATATAGGGTACCAAAGGAGGAAATATATCTGAAAAGGGTATGGAAGAGCACTGAAAATGAACTTCCCCAAAGTTATAATTTTACCTTGACCCTGTCCCACTGCTCTTCTTTACTATACTGACTTCATAAATCTTCTGATCTGTTTTCCATGGCCTTTTCTAGGAATACTGTTATATACAAGAATTTACCCCAGTTCATTCATATGCTAGGAAAAGCCAGGGGTGTGGATGAGTGAATTTACTGATCCAGATAAGGACATCTGGAAAGAGAGACTCTGGTGGTAGGATGGAAGGACTACACCCAGGAAAACTCAGCAGGCAGAGGTAGATTACAAGGCCAGGAGAGCTGAGTGTTACCAGGTAGCTCAAATGGCAAGGTTCAAAAACATAAATGTTGAGGGTGTTTGAAGAACAGCCAGGTATGGGCTGAGAATCAGGAGATACACAGAGGCAGATTCTAAGAGTGAAGACAAACAATCAAAACCATAAGTGTGTGTTAGAGGATAGTGAGAGAGGAAGTAGCGTATGCTTGTGTGTTTGAATGGACATGTGTGTACTTGTGTATCACTATTTATGCAGTTCAAACCATGTTGTTGTTGTTATGTGCCGTCGAGTCGGCCCCGACTCATAGTCACCCCTCCTTGGGTTTCCAAGGCAGTATCACTATGAAAGTAGATTGCCCAACCTTCCTTCCGAGGAGTGGCTGGTGGGTTTGAACCACCAGCCTTCTGGTTAGCAGTCAAGTGCCTTAGGCACTAAGCTACCAGAGCTCCTCAGTTCAAGCCATAGGAAAATATAATATAGTTAGAACTAGAAGGTACCTCACATCATTTAATGTAAATTAGAGCTCAAAGGAGTCAAGTGATTGACCTAACATCACACAGCTACTCAGTGGCATAGTTAGCTTGCTTCTGTGTGTTTCATCAGCCCTGGAGCAAAATGTTAGGAAAGCATCTCTGCAAGGTATCAAAGGCAAAAAATAAGAACCAGTTCTCAAAAGCTACCAACCAACAGCTTGAAAGCAGAAAGAAAGGATGAAGTAAGAGAGTAAAATGTTCTGGAAAGTATAAGCACAGATATGAAAAGTACCACACATGAGCTGACCGTGTAGTCTTAGGAAAAAGAGATCCTGACAGAAGAAAATGCGTAAGATATTATCTCAGAAAGGAACACAGAAAAATGAAAGCAAGGGACAGCAGGGTTTATTTTATAGACAACTTGATGCCAGAATATTATATTATAATAAGTGCATACCATCAATATTTGACTTTGCATGAAGAGATAATAAGGAACTGGTTTATGTGAGAAGAAGGATTGGATGGTCACTGGAATTTAAATCAAAAGAGAATAATAAACATGGTTTACTAGGTGAAGTCTTCAATTGGATGTTTCCAATAAGTGGCTTTCTGTAGGCTTCTCAGTGATTTATAACTACATATGGACAGTTCCAGAAGCAAGGAGTCCACTGAGGCTATTAACTAGGCCTTGGTTTTCACTTTTGCCCCAGAAACTAGTAGGTAGACTAATGCTAGAATAGCAAAACATTAAACCAAATGAGACTCAAGTAAAAATTATAACATTGGAGTATGTGGTTTATAACATCCAGGATGTTATAAACGTATGGCAAGTGTAGTATAAATGACAGAGAGGAGGGCAGTAAATGGACTTATATGGCTGCCAGGTTCTCACATATTTTCTGAAGTAATGCAATATTGAGGCTATTTCTCTGAAAAGTTGGGAATATATATTGTAATGTCTAGAACAATCACTGAAAAAAAATTACCAAAAGGCTAATACCAAAAACCAAACTCACTGCCATTGAGTCGATTCCAACTCATAGCTACCACCTTTGGGTTTGCAAGGTGGTAAATCTTTATGGAAGTAGATTGCCCAGTCTTCCTTCTTCAGAGTGCCTGGTGGGTTTGAACCACCAAGCTTCTGGTTGGTAGTCAAATGCCTTATGCACCATGCCACCAGAGCTGCATAAATAAAAAGTGTAGTTCTAAAAAATATTCAATTAACCTCCAGAAAAAGCCAGGAAAGGAGTAACAGAGGAAAAATGAACACTGTTGTTGTTGTGTGCCATCAAGTCAATTCCGACTCATAGAAACCCTATAGGATAGAGTAGAAGTGCCCCGTAGGGTTTCCTAGGCTGTGATCTTTAGAAGAGCAGATCATCAGGTCTTTCTCTAGTCACTTATTGTTGTTGTTGTTATTATGTGCTGTCGAGTCAGCCCTGACTCACAGCAACCCCTCCTTGGGTTTCCGAGGCAGTATCACTACAGAAGTAGATTGCTCCATCTTCCTTCCGAGGAGTTACTGGTGGGTTTGAACCGCCAGCCCTCTGGTTAGCAGTCCAGTGCCTCAGGCATTACACTACCAGAGCTCTAGTCACTAGTGGGTGGAAATTCTAACCTTTTTGTTAGCAGCCAAGTGCATAACAATTGCACCATCAGGGGTCCTAGAAAAAAGAATACATGATACAAATAGATAGACCTAAATTGAATGAAATCAATAATCCCATTCAATGTAAATGTACTAACCACTCCAAATAAAACCCAGAGATTGTAAGAATGGATGAAAGAACAAGACCCAGCTATACACCGTCTATGAAGTATATGTTAAAACAGAAATAAGTAGAAAAAAACATGCCAGGCAAACAGTAAGCGTAAGAAGGCTAAAGTGGCTATATTAATACAGATAAAGTCGATTTCAAGGCAAAATATATTACTGGAAATAAATAAAATGTTTATTTTAAAAAGCCTTTGCAAAAGGTCAATTACTCTAAAGCAAAAATGAGAAGATAAGTGGATAGGAGAACTGGAACTGGAAATAGAACAACACAGTTAAAGAGAATACTGACACACTGTGGGAAATGTAACTAATGTCACAGAACAATTTTTGCATAAATTGTCAAATGGCAACCTAATTTGCTGTGTAAACTTCCACTGAAAACACAATAGATTTTTTTAAGTCTCTAGAAATAGATTTAGTTTGCTAACTATATAACCTAAAGCGTCACAAAAGCCAAAGGGAGGACAAGAGATAGTATGTACAGTCAGTCATTTCCCCAAATTTCATCTAGTTTACTTTGCAAATAATATTGGACAACTTAGTTCAAGTACACTTAAATTCCTGGGTTCTCACTAGGAAAAATGTAAATTATATGTAAATTTCAAAGGAAGAACAGGCTTTTCAACTTTTGAACTTGGGAATACTGACCTACGTGGACTTTCTAGTATAATTGTAATAAATGGGGCTGTGGTGATCCATCATGTATTTAACACATATTTATTAAGTAGCCACCATATGCCAAGCAAGGAGCTCTGGTGGTATAGTGGTCAAGGTACATGGCTGCTATCCAAAAGGTCAGTGGTTCAAACCCACCAGCTGCCCCACAGAAGAAAAATGAGGCAATCTGTTTCCATAAAGATTTACAGCCTTGGAAACCCAATGGGGTTCACTATGATTCAAAATCAACTTGATGGCAATGGGTTTGGTTTTTATGGTTTGTATGCCAAGCACTAGGCTAAATATTGGATGAACAACGTAAGCACAAACCCTGACTTCGTATTTATAAAACAAACAAACAAGTCACTAAACTAATTTTAAATAATAATGATTAATATGAAGCAAATACTCATGATGCTGAGATGAATAATAGTAAAGGAGATAGTAAACCCATCTGAGATAAGATGATCAGAGAAGGACTTCTGAGGAGGTGACATTCAGAAAGAGCCTGCACAGGGGAGTGGGGAGGTCAGAGGAACAACGTGTGCAAAGGTACCTAGGCAGAAAAGAACTCAAAAGTTTTTAAGAAATTGAAATTTGGCCAGAGTGGCTGGAGCCCAGAGGAAAGTAGACAGGAACTAAATCATATGGGAGAGTTCTACTATACTTTCAAGGAGCACAGAATCCAATCTCATATAAAATTGACAATAAAGTAGGAAAGGAAGTAACTTTTCTAACCCATTTTGTAAGGCTAACATAACTTTGACAAGAAAAACTACATAAAGACGATGCAAAACTGGGAATATGGATCAATCTTATTCATCAACTTAGATATAAACATCTTAAATACAGCTAATAATAGTAAAAACAATAACTTATATAGGCCCTGAGAAGTATTATGAACTAGCTCAAATCATTGCATTTTGTAAACTAGCAATACAACTCATTGCTGCTTTTCATAATACTGGAAAATTTGCAGCTGACAGAGATGCAAACAAGCTTATAATGGGCAGCACTTATCCTGGAAACACCCAGCTTTCAGATTTTATATTGCCAGAGAGAAGTAGTCCTATGCAAATATTTAAATAGGTAAATTTTGCCTTTAGAACCTAGTTTGCGTCTTCCACTACCTTCAGCCCACACCCTACCTTGAATGGTCTTACTTTTCCCTTTTCCCCACTTGAAGCATTAGTTCACATAATTGAAGGTGATGCCTTTACAAATTGCGTTATATAATATAATGGTTCTGAGTGTAAACTTTGGCTGGAGTTGGAAATTCACTAGCTGTGTAACTGCTCGCTAAAACGGTGGTAATACCTAATTCCTCCAGTTGTTACCTAATGACTAAGGGAAATAATACATGGTAGATGGCCAGTCTAGCACTTGGAAAGTAGCAGAAATTCAATCTTTGTTTTTCCTGTTTGTGGAAAAGGCTTTGCCCCCTGTTCTAGGACTACTAGTCTTTCAACAGAATTGGGAGGGATAATAGGAAAGAGTGTCCATGATATAAAATTTCAATGAATTATACATGGAGTGATAAATTAACCAAATTCTGAAGCCTAAGTTAAAGGGCACGTATAATTCAAGAATTTAATTTTATTCAGTCCCAAATAAGATTTGAATTGCCACTGGTCAGTACTTTTTCTATCCCACATACAATCTCTTTTACAAATCTTAGCTGCTCATAACCAACAGGGTAAAAAGAGCCTGTTAGACCCTGACTTTCTCTTAATGACTTATAAATATTCATTGCATTGAAATCACTCCAATGTAAACATATTGGTTTAAAGGACAACTCTTTCATTCCCTGGTCCATCAAAATGAGTATTAGAAGTCCATACCAATGTCACGTAACATCTGACATCTTGGGGAATTCAAAATTCAGAGTCAGATTTTTCTACTCACTCTTTTTTTTTTTTTTTTTAATGCATTGTATTGAAATATAATTTATGTACAGTGAAATACACAAAACTAAAGTGACAGGAGTCAATGCATTTTTTTTCAGTGTTCCTTCCCCTCCCCTCCCACCCCTAGCAACCAACAAAGGAAGTTTCCCTCCATATATAAACCTTTCCTTGACCCTCCACAACAATGAACTAATACTATATTTGTCCTTCTGTGATTGACTTATTTCACTGAGCATAATGTCCTCCAAGTTCATCCATATTATGCAGTGTTTTGCAGACTGCATTATTCTTTAGTGTTGCACAGCATTGCAGTATGTGTATGTACCATAGTTTGGTCATCCACTCTTCTGCTGATGGGCATGTAAGTTGTTTCCATCTTTTGGCTATTGTAAATAGTGCTGTGATGAACATGATCATGTACGTATCTGTTCCTATCCTGGCTCTTACCTCTGTAGGATATATACCTAGTAATGGAATTGCTGGGTCAAATGGTATCTCCAATTCCAACTTTCTAAGGAATCACCATATTGCTTTCCACAGTGGTTGTGTCACTTCACAGTCACACAAGCAGTGTATGAGAGTCCCAATCTCTCCACATCCCCACCAGCATTTATTTTCTGTCTCATTGAACCTTGCCATCACTGCTGGGGTGAGACGGTATATCTCATTGTTTTGATTTACATCTCTCTGATGGCCAATGACTGTGAGCATCTTTTCATGTATTAGCTGACCACATGAATATCCTCTTTGGTGAAGTGTCTATTTATGTCTTCTGCCTATTTTTCAATTGGATTGTTCATTCCTTTGGTGTTGAAGTGTTGGAGTTTTCCATCAATCTTAGAGATAAGGCCCTTGCCAGGTATGTATTATCAGCAAATATGAATTTGTTCCTGTCATTTTTGTCATGTATTTTTTCATTGTGTCTATTTCTTTGTTCTGTATAATCTTCTATGCTGAGCTCATTTTGTTTATGAATAATGTTATCACTTCCTTCATTGCTATTGTTTTAGTATTTGCCGAATATTTATGCTGGTCCTCTTTTTTATTTTTCTCTGAAGTTTTATCATTTTTCTTTGAGGTTACCCTGTGATTTATAGTTTTCTTCCCAAGTGCAGAACAGTCCATTCTATCTTGTAGTTGTCTTGACTTCCCTAACATCTAGAAATTCTGTAACGACACAGATTTTTTTCCCTCTTTTTGGTTTGTAGTTGTCCTCATTTATCAGTTGGTGTCTCTAGTTTCCTGTTTACAATCTTGTAGGCTTATTTACTTTGGATACTTCCATAGCTGGGTTGGTTTCTGGGTTATATCATCATGTGTGTTAATAGTCAGTTGTTGTTGGCTGTTGTTGCTTCTCTGTCCAATGAGCTCCCTTTAGCATCTCTTGTAAGGTTGGTCTGGTTTTAACAAATTCTCTTAATTTCTGCTTA
>NW_006922075.1:1290775-1334940 GCF_000298275.1 Orycteropus afer afer | reverse complement strand
AGAGTAGCTGACAGTCCGCAGCTCCGACCATCTCTGTACTCACTGTTTTCGTTCAGGTTTGTCCACTAATTGGTGCCTAATCCACTTCTGTATAGTTCCTTTCAAAGCTCAGTGTTCCAGGATTATCTTCTGTATCTCTGTCAATTGGTTTTTCTTTTCTTTGTTGAAGAGGTCTATGTCGCTTGTCTGCCTATATTCCTCCATCTTACTGGAAGTCCTCCATAAGGTTTTCAATGACTAAGGTTTTTCTGTTTGTCTGTTTTGTAACAAAATAAAGAATATTGATGCCTTTGTGAACTCACCATGCCTAATTCCCCTATTTTCAATTCTGAAGTATAAACGAAATAATGGAATGAATTGGGAGCTATGTGACATAGCTAAGGCGTTCATTGAGAGTCCATTAAGGGAGGTAAATTATTTATCACCTCACAGGCTGCTACAGCTCAAATTTTCCTATAGGTCTTTCCACCCTATTAGTCATTCCATGAAAATGCATCAGTCTTAAAAAGGGAAGACTATCTTTTTTGAACACACTCAGAAACACTAACTTTCAAACCACAACTATTCCAAAATAAGTGCCAATGAACAGTGATTGACTGACTGACCACTCATTTTGATGAGTCTACTGGTTTCCCATATGATTACAGGCTTACCTTGGACATTTTGCAGTTTTGGTTCCAGACCACCACAATAAAGCAGCTATCTCAATAAAGCGAGTCACACAAATTTTTTGGTTTCTCAATGCATATAAAAGTTATGTTTACACTATACTCTATTAGGGAGCTCTGGTGGCACAGTGCCTAAGGCATTTGACTGCTAACCAGAAGGCTGGCGGTTCAAACCCACCAACCACTCCTTGGAAGGGAGACTGGGCAATCTACCTCCATAGAGATACCGCCTTGGAAACCCAAGGAGGGGTCACTCTGAGTCAAAATCTATTCAACAGCAGTGAGTAGTCTATTAAGTATGCAATGTTGTGTTGTTTACTGCCAAGTCAGACCTGACTCATAGCGACCCTTCTTGGGTTTCCGAGGCAGTATCACTACAGAAGTAGATTGCCCAACCTTCTTTCTGAGGAGTGGCTGGTGGGTTTGAACCACCAGCCTTCTGGTTAGCAGTCAAGTGCCTTAGGCACTATGCTACATGAAAATATTCTAAATATTTTGTAAATTACCAAAATGTAACACAGAGACATGAAGTGAGCACATGCTGTTAGAAAAATGGTGACAATAGATGTGCTCAACATGGGGTTGCTACCAACCTTCAATTTGTGAAAAATGCAGTATCTGAGAAGGTACAATAAAGCAAAGCACAATAAAACTATGTATGCTAATATTTGGGTTCTGAGTTGATGTCTGCTTATTCATGTACTTCTTAGCTGCTCCCCATTCCATTCCCAATTTCTCCAGCTCCAAGGAGACCATGACCATGACTAGCACATATAATCTGTGCTTTATTTCCTTTGTAGCTGGGAAATCAAGCCTTAGCTGTCCCTGTGGAGGTTCAGGAAGAATGAATTGGAGCAGAAAGTCTGACCTGGCAATCCAAATCACCAAGGCCAGAAGGAGAGTAGTAAGTTGGTATCTCAGCCATTCATGGATCAATAGCCCAGAAGTCACAGCTGGTACAGGGGGTGAAGAGCAAGATGAAAGGTGAGTATGTAGGTCCCAAAAAGTTTAGGCTCTCTATATCAACACAGGATGCCCTCTGAAGTCATATTTCTAAAGCACTCCTGCCTGATTGGAGGAAGGGAATAGTCAGTGGCTTAGGGATATAGGAAACCAAGCCCAGCTCCAACAAAGTATAACCATCCTATTAGATCCCAGATCTTCTCCTAAGGACTCAATATAGATTAAATAAATTGAATCTAAATACATTACTTTCAAAGGGCACTTGTATAATTCCTTGATTTATCTGAGTGGATTTCACTGGCTTTTCAATGTTAACCACCCTTGCAAGATTCACCTACATGGTACCAAAGAAAAGGGAAAGACTTGGCAATATATTCTCAAGAATTGTGACATCTTCCCAACTGTAGCACATCCAGTCAAGTTACCTAGCCACTGGTTAGATTGACTGGTTCAGCAATGACTACATTAGTCCATCAGCCCTATTACCCACATGGATCATATATCCCCACAGCCATCTTAGTTCCTATTGTCATAAATTATATCACTTCACCTCTTTGAAAACATAGATGGACTTCCAGGTGCAAATGCCATGATGGAATGAGCTCAAAGGGTAATACCCTGTCCAGGTTTGGATAAGCCACATCCATGCCTCTGAAACTGGCCTATGACTTTTGTTATAGGTTGCTTATTGGAATCTTCTTTCAGTAGATTCCTGAATCCATCTTGTTTCTCTGTCTGTTCCTAGGTTCTAACTTCTTATGACCACAATCCTCCTTTGAAATGGCCTTCAATTCTTGGCAGTGAACCAACACTTCCAACCCTAACCACCCAGTTTACACCCAAACCCTCAACTGAAATGCCTCCCAGGCAATAAAAAAAAAAAAAGGCAGATATTTAGTTATATCTAAATGCAGTTCCTATAGGGCACCTTGCAGTAACTTCATTTTCCAAGAGTCACGCAAAGACTTTACTCCATCATAGCAATCGTAGAGACTTTGTTCTTGTTAATATAGTGACTAACACTTGTCAGTTAAAGCTTAGTTCTCAAGGTGGTCAGTCCATTCTCACCTTTGCCTAAATACAAATACATACCAAGAGGAAAGTCTAGAAAGTAAAGGGTCAGAAAACGTGCTTCTTTCTTCTAAAAAGGAAGACACATATCCTCCAGGTCATATAGGAAAGTAACTCAAGGAGAATATTCCTTCTCTCTTCCTAAGATTCTGTACTGGATTCTTTCTGGCCCCAATGAAACCCAAACTTATGTAGTTTTCAATGTTTTTAGAATTCAACAATTTTAGAATTCAAAATTTTATTTAAAGAAGAATATGCATATTGGTGAAATGAGGTGCTCATAAATTATTCAGAAAATTGAAATTACTATTTTAAATTTTGAATGGCTCCTTTTCAATTAATTAAAATGTTTTTTGGGATAGATGTTTTACCACTGGTATAATTCCTTGGCTTATTAAACATATCATATCTACATATTCAAATTTTTTGATGACTCATATATATGTGTTATTGTTTTCCCACACACAAGATGATCCCAAATTGCATTATACTTTGGTGATTCTGCTATTTCTATAATTTCTTCTTTCTATTCCTCACCCCCTCAATTCTCTAACAGAACTTCTTCTTTATCCCCAAAACAAGCTCACTGCCATGTAGTCAATTCCAACTTATAGAAACCCCTATTGGGTTTCCAAGGAAATAAATCTTTACAGAAGCCGACTGTCTCATGTTTCTTCCATGGAGCAGCTGGTGGGTTTGAACCACCAACCTTTTGGTTAACAGCCAATTGCCTTAACCACTACACCACCAGAGATCCTTCCTTTATACCCAGTAACATCTAACTTGGGAAGAAATTGAAGTTTCCAGAGAAACTTTGCTTTACGCTCAATTTTAAGGCAGATGCTCCAAGAGCTCCAAAAGGAACTTTGTGTTTCTTCTTTGGAGGGAATTACCCCTAGAAGCTCTGGATTCACAGGCCTGATCTGGGTACTCAGAGAACCTAACCCTTACCTAACATTTACCACTGCTGTAGTACAGCCATAGGAGCTCTGGTAGTGTAGTGCATAAGGCACTTGACTGCTTACCAGAAGGCTGGTGGTTCAAACCCTTCAGCCACTACTCAGAAGGAAGGTTGGGCAATCTACTTCTGTAGTGATAATGCATTGGCAACCCAAGGAGGGGTCACTACGAGTCGGGTCCGACTCCACGACACATAACAACAACAACAACAGTACAGCTATATTAGTAATTAGCAGATAAATATTAACTACTTCTTCAAAAACTTAACCTCTGGAGATTTTACCTCTCTCCCTCCCCCCATTTCACATCTACAAAAATAAGGAATTTAAGTTCTTTCAGATTCTTCAAAACTATATAATAGATGTCACTATTAAGAGTCACCAAAACCTGCATCTATCAATGACACATTCCTCCCCAAAGCCCCTTCCCAGACACCTGCAGGTCACTTTTCAATGTTTCTTTTTCTTTTCTTTTCTTTTCTTTTCTTTTTTTTTTTTACATCTAGAAATATGGGAAGGGCTTTAGCTTGGGAAGAATTACACAGCTCAGAAGTTAGAATTGATCTAATGAAAGTTGATAAGACTTGTTTGCCTAGGATCATTGATTTGTAGCCAAGACCAGCTCAATAGGTTCAGTTTCTAACTTATCACTTTTCACCCTTCATCAAGAGCAGGCACTGGAAGGACAGCTGAATCCACAAAGCCAGTATTGTCAATTGTGATATAAAAAGAGAGAGAGAGTGTGTGGGATTCACTTTCTCTAACACAGGGGGAAACTGAAGCTGACCCAACTAAGAAGAGGGCAAGAGGAGTCCTGGCCAGTGTCACTTCACCTGGAGAGGGAATCCAGAGAAGACTGGCGTTTCCATTGTACAGTGTCTGGGGAATGCTAGAAGAACAGAGCCCTCATTGTTCTCCTTCCAGCATTTAACTATCAAACACAAGAGCTTCCTTTCTACTTATTACCTATGGTCCAGAGTTGCTGTGAGAGGTAATCAGACCATACTTATAACATCCTTTGAACTCCCTGGAGAGCTTGAGCTACAGTAAAGCATGTGGGATCCTTATTAATATTAACTCTCTTGGGTTCTTTTCTCATCTATCTCATCTTTGTCACCAGGGTATAGTTGGCTCAACCTTGTTCAAAAAAAAAAAAAAAACCACCAAACTCACTGCCGTGGGGTTGATTCAACTCATAGCCTTCTCTCCTTGGGTTTCCAGGCCAGTATCTCTATGGAAGTAGATTGCCCAATTTTCCTTCCGAGGACAGGCTGGTGGGTTTGAACTGCTAGTCTTCTGGTTAGAAGTCAAATGCCTTAGGCTTCAGCCATTCTTTATTTGTTGCTGCTGGTATTTGTTTCAAATCTATTAAAAGCTCACTCCAAGAAACAGAAAATAACATAAAAATCTGCTAAGGTCCAAAACACAACCGAGAATATGAGCATGAATTCAGCTTCTTTGCAAATACTAGAAGAATAAGAGTACCCACTGCTTCTGCAAACCTAAAACCATCAAAAGAGACCTTGATCTTCAGTCACCATAATTGTACCTACATTAACACTTCCCAGAAGAAAAAAACACTATTTTCTCCCTCTACCTTCTTCTCCTTCATTAACTCTGAATCTGCATTTTATTAATTTTCACTTCAAAAGGATTTTTACTAAAAAAATCTATAGAATTTAAGGACAGTGAGAAGAAAGCAAACAAACATAAATGGAAAAATGATTTTTTTTCTTTTTTTTTTTAAATGTAATTCTTTCCAAGAAGATCTGATCAGTGCAGGTATATAGAAAGACATGGGGTAATTTCAAAATATACTATGCTGGATTTAACCCTTAATTATGAGCAGCGATTCTCTCTGACAATTATCTAGGTAATATAGAAATGAGTACCATTATAGTAAATAAAAATGTATTCATGATAACATGCTTCATTTTCAAATATTCCCTTTGACCCCACTATAAACTTAATAATCATACTACTGTCTGCATAAAAAGGAGCTCTGGTGGCATAATGCCTAAGGCCACTTAGCCAGAAGGTTGGTGGTTCAAACTCACCAGCCATTCTGTGGAAGGAAGACTGGGCAATCTACTTCTGTAAAGATTTACCACCTCGAAAATCCAATGGGGGTCACTATGAGTCGGAATCGACTTGATGGCAGTGAGTTTGGTTTGGTTTTTGGTCTGGGTAATCTCTTTTTCTCACCAACTTCACTTCTGTATTACTTGGATTATCTCCCATCTGGTCAATAAATCTAAAATACAGGGATTTATGTCTTAATTTTATTTTTCAAAATAAGGCTTCCCAAAACCATCAATCAGAACCTTTTACCATAATTGGAATGGATGGATACTTCCTTGACATTACACACACATACACACACACACACATATATATATATAAATATTCACATACAGGCATACATTTTACACATACACACATATATATGTGTATTAAACATACTGTGGACTGTCAGAAGAACAAACAAAACAATCATAGAAGAAATACAACCAGAATGTCTCTTAGAAACAATGATGGCAAGAATTGTTTACTTTGGAGAAGTCATCAGGAAAGAACAATTACTAGAAAAAGACATCAAGATTGGTAAACTGGAGGGTCAGCAAAGATGAAGGAGACTCTCAATGAGATGGATCAATACAAGGGCAAAAACAATGAACTCAAGCATAGTAACATCATAAAGATGTCGCAGGACCAGGCCACATTTTGTTCTGTTATACACAAGGTCCCTGTGAGTTGGAGCAGACTTAACAGCAACTAGGAAAATAATGAACACATATTCCTTGTTAAACTCATGCATAAGATAAGACTGTCAACTACCATGTCTATTTAACATTGTTCTGGAAATATCCAAATCTGTTAGACATAAGCAAGAAATGAGAAGTATAAAAATTGCAGAAACTATGATGTTTACTGGAGAACTCACAAAAATCCACTAAAAAATTATTATAAATAATAAAGATTTAAATTGACTATAAAATTAGGAGCACTGGTGGTGTAGTATCCATGGCATTTGATGCTAACCAGAAGGCTGGTGGTTCAAACCCACCAGCCAATCATCAGAAGGAAAGTTGGGCAATCTACTTCTGTAGTGATACTATCTCGGAAACCCAAGGAGGGGTCTCTAATGAGTCCGATCCAACTCGACAACAGTGAGTTTGGTTTTTGTTTTTAACTATAAAATAATAAATATATAAGAAATACAAACTTTATCATTCATAATAAATATATGCTTATAAACTAAATATAAATAATAAGAAATAGAAAATGTCTAGGTAAAAAATTAATATCAAAAGTTTTCACGTATCCAAGCAACATCTGTTTAGAATTTATAAAGGAAGAAAAGATCCCATTTGTGATAATACCAAAGAGAAAACACCTAGGTAACTGCAAAAGAGAGTTGTAAGAACATTTTAAAATGCTACTGAGGGACCCGCAAAAATCTTAAGCAAATGAAAAATAATGTGTTTTGCATAGGAAGACTCAATTTCATAAAAGATGTCCATTTTTCCTAAATTAATGTCAAATGTATGTCATTCTGGTAAACTATCGATAGACTTTTTGGAAGTTAGACAAAGTGATTCAAAAGTTTCTTTGGAGAATAAACATGTAAGGATTGTGAGAAGAAATCTGGGAAAATATATAATCATGAAAGATGTCTATTCTACAATATTTTAACCAATTAAACTAGTAGCGCTGGTTTGTAAATAGATCAACAGACCAGACTACAAAATCAAGAAATTGACTCATATTAACACAGGAACTTTATATAATGTAAAGGTAGAATTTCAAATCAGTGAAGAAAATCTAAATTTTTCAGTTAATATTGTTAAGATAACTGGTTTGTCATCTCAGGAAAAAGTAAAATCAGTACTCCAAAATGAACACAAAGGAAAATCCCAATGAATCAACTATTTAAATGTAAAAAATCAAGCTATAAAAATGTTAGAAGAAAATACAAGGAATTTATTTTTAGAATCTTGTAGTGGGTAAACCCCTTACGGTGCTGTGTTACAGCCTTTTGTATTGAAGGGAGTAGAGAACAGGAAACATACACACAAATTGATTCAGGAGGAAAAAGTGCTATTTTAATAAATGAGTCAGTAAATCTTATTTAAATAACAGGGAGGAGCCCCTGACTTAATGGATTTTAGGGACTGGGAGTCAAGAATTTTCATTTGAATCACTTTAGTTGGGCGTTATGATGACAATCAAAATTGTAATAATGCAAAAGAGCGAGGAAATCAGAAAATGAAGGAGATGAGTAGTTGTCATTGAGTTAGACTCATAGTGATGTTATGTGTGTCAGAGTAGAACTGTGCTACAGTGTTTTCAACAGCTGCTTTTTCAGAAGTAGATTGCCCTGTCTTTCTTCTGAAGGATCTCTGGATAGACTTGAACTTCTCACCTTTTGGTTAGCAGCTGAGCACATTAACTGTACCACTCAAACCAAAAAACCAAACACTTGATTTTGACTCATAGAGACCCTGTAGGACAGAGTAGAACTGCCTCGCAGGGTTTCCAAGGCTGTAATTTTTGTGGATGCAGACTATGACATTTTCCTCCTGAGGTAGTTGAACTGCCAAACTTTCAGTTAGCAATTAATCAGTTAACCACAGAACTACAGAGGCTCCTTGAAAAGAAATACCAAAAAAAAAAAAAAAAAACCCTACTGTCATCAAGTTGATTTCAACTCATAGCGACCCCCATTAGATGTCCAAGGCTGTAAATCTTTATAGAAGTAGATTGCTTCATCTTCTTCCTGTAGACAACTGGTGAGTTTGAGCCACCGACATGGTTAGCAGCCACATGCCTTACCCACCACACCACTAGACTCCTTTGAAAAAAAATAGGCAATTATTTTGCCTAGAGAACTGTGGTCTCTAGACTTTTCAGTGATATCTAAAACATAATCTTCATAAAAAAGTGTATTTACAGTCACAACATATCTTTGGATGTCTGGAAATAATCTGCAGGTAGTTAGGATAATGGTGCTAACAAGATGTTTGACTCATATTAATGCAGGAACTTTATATAATGTAAGGGTAGAATTTCTCTGACTCAAACTGAAAATACCTACTTACCTTAAAGTTGAATTCTGTCACCCCTATGATCCATCCTGCCCAAAATGATGACGATTTTCTCTCTCAAAAATTGTTAGATGGATGGACCTGTGGAAGGAGGGTTGTGTGTTCAGATGATGTTGAGATCAGAAATCACGCGATCTTCTCTTCTCTCCTACTCAGTTACCATGGAACAGAAAGTCAAGTTCTGCCTGAAGAAGAATGAAGGGTCTTCTTTGCTATAGAGTAATTTTTGGCCATTGGTCACCCATAGTTGATTTTTTTTAAAGAAGCTCCTTATTCATGAATGATATTGTTTATTTTATGATCCAATCTGTCATTTAACTAACAGATGACCTCAAGGGATAATTTCAGTTTAAGATTTGAAGTGTGTATAAAGAATGTGAGTTTTCGTCCACATTTTTCTCCCATGTATGGATCCATCTAATGTGGCCCTGATCAGAGCAGTCGGAAATGGTAGCCAAGCACCGTCTAGTTCTTCTGGTCTCAGGGTAGATGAGGTTGTGATTTGTGTAAACCTATTAGTCCAGTAGACTAATCTCTTCCCTGAGTCTTGGTTTCCTTCTTTCTCTTTTATTCCAGATAATAACTATAGCTTACATAGCCACTTGCAAGTTTTTAAGACTCCAGACACTACTCATCACACTGGGATATAGAACATACACTTTATGAACTCTACTATGCCAGTTAACTGAGTTATCCCACAAAATTATGGTCCTAAGTATTTAATACCCAAAATCCAATATCTCGAGGTACTTGGTTATGTCTAAGTATCCATACTTGTGTTCCTTATGTGGTTTATTATATATATGAATATACACACATGCATACACATACCTATATGTGCATATGTCTATAGATACTTCTTTCTGTGCATACACATGTGCCCACTGATTCATACTCTTATACTTTTATGCTTGTATACATATTTGTGTAAGCACACTCTATTTATTTATTTATTTAGGTTATTGCTGATGTTGTTTCCAAATTATATTTGTCCTATCCTTTCCCAAAGACATCTTTTTATCTTGTGCACCTTGTAGTGACCTCATTTATCTTGGTCAAGCTGTGTGTACTTCACCCATATTCAATGCTATAAACTTGTCTTCTTATAAAAGTGCAATTATACACTATTTGTCTTTTTGTGAATGACTTATTTCACTCAGCTTAATGTCTTTCAGATTCACCCACATTATGTGATATTATATGATGTTTCCAGGACACATCATTATTCTTTATGGTTGCATAGTATTCCATTGCATATATGTACCACATTTTCTTTATCCAGTCATCCATTGTTGGACAGTTAGGTTAGTACTGTGAATAATCTTTTTGCTCTTGTGGATAATGCTGCAGTAAATATTGGTATGCATATATCTATTTTTGTCACTTCTATTAGCTCTTTAGGGTATATACCTAGCAATAGGATTGCTGGATCATAAGGTATTTCTATTTCCAGCTCTTTGAGGAAGTGCCATACTGTTTTCTGTAATGGTTGTACCATTTTACAATCCCACCAGTAATAGATAAGAGTTCCAATCTCCCTGCAAAGTCACCAACATTTATTGTTTTCCTGTTTTTGTTTTTTTTTTAAATCAGTATGATTTTTGCAGGAGTAAGATGATATCTCATTGTAGTTTCAATTTGCATCTCTCTAATGACTAATGATCATGAGCATCTTTCCATGTGTTTATTGACTAATTCAGCTAATTCTTGAAGACTATATCCTGCATATCCTTACTGAGACACAGATTCTAAAGACAAAAGAACAATATCTCTCATGGCTTCTAGTAGAGAGCCTTGCCTATGATACCAAACCAAAAAAATCCACTTCCACTGAGTTGAATCCGACTCATGGCAACCCTATAGGACAGAGTAGAACTGCCCCATAGGGATTCTGAGACTGTTAAATCTTTACTGAAGCAGACAGCCTCATCTTTCTCCCATGGACAGTTGGTAGATTCAAACAGCTGATCTTTTGGTTAGCAGCTGAATGCTTTAACCATGGTGCCACCAGAGCTATTTCCCCATAATAGACCCTCACAAATGTTGCTGTAATGATTATTACCAAATTGTTACATTTCTGAATGAATTCTCTATTGTTCTTAATGGAAATGGTACCACAACAGTCAATGAAGCATAGTTTTCTGTGGCTAGAATTCCATTGAATTAAGGATCATTCCACCCATGCTCCCTTCCAGTCAGTGTCCCACTGCTCCCATTTCTAGAAGGTGAGGGTCAATGATCTGACTTGAGTAGATACACAGAATCAGTTTGTTCTCTAATTTTCCTCCTTAATTCTCTCATCATACCATAGCTTGTCCTAAAAGCCATGAAAAGCAAAAACAATAGTCTTTGTTTGATACCCCAACCCCACCCACATGTGGAGTCTTGAGGTTACATAAAACTTCCGTGTGTTGGGTCATGAAGGAAAAAAGTTCAGTTAAATTTCTGTGACATCAATGGAGCAGACACTGATCAAATAGACAGACAGTGGCATTTTTAGTAGACTATGCCCTACATGCTTAGTAGAAAATGGTCCTCAGCCACCATGAAGTTAGTGAATCATGGGTGTTAATAATGATAGTTTATAACTCTACTGGAGATGTCAGAAAAGTGTGGCAAATCATTTTGTCTTTTAAAAAGTCCAGCTTAAGCAGTTCAGACAGTAGACTATTCAGAAAAGAAAATGATTTGACATCATTGTTTAAGAGATAAATGTTTTTTTTAGCATGTGTTGAATCAAAGTACTTTTAAAAATTATTATATATAACTCTGTGGGGGATCCAGCCACTTCCTGCATGTCCATAAATAGATGATTACTTTGTTAAGTATTTTGACAGCAATCATTTCCAGCCTAGGCTACCATAGCAGGCCCCAGCTTGGGTGGTGTCAGAACTGTATGTAAGAATGTGAAGGGCAGAAGAGAGGATATAATACAGACTGGAGGGCAAGGGACCATTTCCACATCAGCCTATGCCTAACTGTATTCTAAAGTGAAGTGTTATTCATCTGTGTCACCAAATATTTACTGAGTGTCTACTGTGATTGGGACATTGTTCAATCCAATTGGGGCTCAAAAAGCTATAGAACTGGATCCCTGCTTCAGAAAACTTACACTAGAGTTTAGAATACATGCCATAAACATAAAAATACTTACATCGATATTCACCAGCAATAATAAATGCCCAAGTGAGTGGTACAGACAGCAGAGAGTTCATTTGTGTAGATGCAATAATTGAATCACAGGCCTGAGTGAATTCTCCAGGGAAAAAGTAGAAAACAACATGAGCAAGAAATGCTTACTAAACATCCACTATTGCTATTGAAGTCATTAAAAAGACAGGAGAAGAAGAAAAGACCAAAATGGATGTCAGAAGAGACTCTGAAACTTGCTCTTGAACTTTGTTGTTGTTGTTGTTGTTTGCCATTGAGTCGGCCCCGACTCATAGCGACCCCTCCTTGGGTTTCTGAGGCAGTATCACTATGGATAGTAGGATTGCCCAACGTTCCTTCCGAGGAGTGGCTGGTGGGTTTGAACCGCCAGCCTTCTGGTGAGCAGTCAAGTAAGTGCCTTAGGCACTATGCTACCAGAGCTCTTGAACTTAGAGTAGCTAAAACAAATAGAAGAATTGCTGGAATTAAGGAACTGAACAGAAGATTTCAAAGGGCAGCTTGAGAAGACTAAGAAAAACATTATAATGAAATGTGCAAAGACCTGGAATTACAAAACCAAAGGGAAGAACACACTCTACATTTCTCAAGCTGAAATAACAAGAAAATATTCAAACCTCGAGTTGCAATATTGAAGGATTCTAGGGGTAAAATATTGAACAACACTGGAAGCATCAAAAGAAGATGGAAGGAATACACAAGAGTCACTGTATCGAAAAGAATTGGTTGATGTCCAACTGTTTCAAGAGGTAGCATATGATCAAGAACCAAAGGTATTAAAGGAAGAAGTCCAAGCCGCACTGAAGAAACTGGCAAACAACAAGGCTCCAGGAATTGATGGAATACCCAGTGAGATGTTTCAACAAATAGATGCAGCACTGAAGGTGCTTACTTGTTCATGACAAGAAATTTGGAAGACAGCTACCTGACCAACTGACTGGAAGAGATAGATATCCCAAAGAAAGGTGATTCAACAGAATGTGGAAATTTTCAAATTATATCATTAATATCACATGCAAGTAAAATCTTGCTGAAGATAATTTTAAAAATGTTCACAACAGTATATTGACAAGGAACTTCCAGAAATGCAAGCTATATTCAGAAAAGGACATGGAATGAGGGATATCATTGCTGATGTCAGATGGTTCTTAGCTGAAAGCAAAGAATACCAGAAAGATATCTACCAGTGTTTTATTGACTATGCAAAAGATATGACTGTGTAGATCATAACAAATTATGGATAAAGTGAAGAATGAGAATTCCAGAACACCTTAATTGTTTTCATGAGGAACCTGTGCATAGATCAAGAGGCAGTCATTCAAACAGAAGAAGGGGATACTGTGTGGTTTAAGTCAGGAAGGGTGTATGTCAGGGTTGTATCCTTTTACCAACCTTATTCAATCTGTATCCTGAGGAAATAATCCAAGAAGCTGGGCTATATGAAGATGAACACAGACTGAAGGAAGAACCATTAACAACCTGTGATATGCAGATGACACAACCTTGTTTGCTGAAAGTGAAAAAGACTTGAAACACTTCCTGATGAAGATCAAAGACAACAGTGTTCAGTCTGGATTACACCTCAACATAAACAAAACAAAAATCCTCACAACTGGACCAATAAGCAACATCATGATAAATGGAGAAATGATTTGAAGTTGTCAGGGATTTCATTTTACTTGGATCCACAATCAACACCCATGGACACAGTAGTCAAGAAATCAGACGTTGTAGTGTACTGGGCAAATCTGCTGCAAAAGACCTCTTTAAAGACTTAAGAAGCAAAGATGTCACTTTGAAGACTAAGGTGTGACTGACTCAAGCCATGGTATTTTCAATCTCCTCATGCATGTGAAAGCTGGATGATGAATAAAGAAGACTGAAGAGGAGTTGATGCCTTTGATTAGTATGAACAAATCTGTCCTGGAAGAAGTACATCTGGAATGTTCCTTGGAAGTGAGAATGGACAGACTTTGTCTCACCTACTTTGGTCATGTTTTCAGAAGGGACCATACCTTGCAGAAGGATATCATGCTTGGTAAAGGAGAGGGTCAGCAAAGAAGGGGAAGACCCTCAATGAGATGGATTGACACAGTGGCTGCAATGATGGGCTCAATCATAGCAAGGATTTTGAAGATGGTGCAGGGCCGGGCAGTGTTCCATTCTGTTGCACGTAGGGTTGCTATGAGTTGGAGACAACTCAACAGTGCCTAACAAAAACATTGCTACTGCAACTAGTCCTGGTGGCATAATAGTTAGGCGTTTAGCTGCCAATGAAAACATCAGCGATTCGAACCCACCAGTGGCTCCACAGGAGAAAAGTCCTGGCAATCTGCTCCAGTAAAATTTACAGCCTAAGAAACCCTATGAGGCAATTTTACTCTATTCTATAGAATTGATGTGAGTCAGAATCAGCTCAACCACATTGCTACTGCAGCACCTGCATGGTACAAATGGTTAAGTGCTCAACTACTAACAGAAAGGTTGGTGCTTTGAATACACCTCGAGGCACCTCAGAAGAAAGTCCTGGTGATTTGCTTCCAAAAGCCCACAGTCTTGAAGATCCTATGGATCAGTTCAACTCCGCACACATAGATGACCATGAATTGGAATCAACTTGACAGCAACTGTTTTTTGTTTTCTTTACTGCTACTGCTTACAGCTACCATTTGGGGGCATTTAATAAATACCAGGTGTTTTACATGTGCTTTCTCATCTAATTTTTGCAACTACCATGTGATGAATGAATTATTATTCCCATATTAAAGTTAACCAAATACAGTCTCAGATAGTTAAGTAATTATGCCAACGTCCCTTAATCTGTGCAAACTGAGCAGACCTCTCATCCAGATTTGTCTGACTTAGACTCCATGCTCTTTCTGTTCTGGGGCCTGGGCTTTATTTGTATATTTCCAATATGGAAATATTTCACATATGTTTCATATATGTTGCCTCTATAGCTTCTGCCTTCAAGAGTAAGTCACATACACAAGATAGTGGAGGACAAGAAAATGCCAAACCAAAGTGCCAAACATGTGGTAGAAATAATTCATGCAGGATCTGGGGGAATGAGTTTGAGTGGTGAGTTAGTGCAGTGAGGAGAGAGTACCCTTCTTAAAGCATCATGTCCCTCTAGCTGCCTCCATGTAATTCTGCCCAATACTCCCAGACCAAATTCAAGGTACACAAATTATCAACTGCACCAGGAGCCCCTCAGGAGTCTTTTACCTGAAATTGTTTAATGGGACCACCCTAATTATGCTTTAATAGTAGATAAATGGCTGATGGGTAGCCTGATGGAGCCAGTAAACTGTGAACATAAAAAGCAGCTGCCATTCTCAAGGCCCTGTCTGTCTATCTGAGTGATGCAAATCTCCAGGGGCAGAGAATAGTCCCCATGCCTTTAATGTGCTTAACTAGTGTAATATTTATAGAGGAACCTGAGAAACAATAGATGGATGGATTGAAACAAAAGATAACCACTTCAGAGTCTTCATTTTGAGGTCACTGCCACAGGAAAGGAAGAGAAATTCACTCTTACCTTAACAAACTTGAACATTTCCCCTTAGAGCCTCATGGCACAGTGATTAAAGTGCTCAGCTCCTAACCAAAGGATGGGCAGGTGAAACCCAGCAGCCCGCTCATTGGGAGAAAAAAGTGGCAGTCTGCTTCTGTTAAGATTTACAGCCTTGAAAACCCTGTGGAGCAGTTCTACTCTGTACTATAGGGTAGCAGTGGGTTTGGTTTTTCGGTTTAAGCGTTTGAGTAACTACTCAGTTATAGATGGATAATAAATGGCAAGAGTCCAGTGAATTGGACTTAGAATAAAACCTCCTGTCTTAGAATAAAACAAATCCTCTCCCCTCCCCCCAAGACTGTAGTTTTCTTCTGTGTAATTTCTAGCTGCACTTGGCAGATTTGGAGTCACCAGCACATAGTCATTAGCTGGAAAAATGTCAGTGGATGATACTTGGAGTCCAGAGGGAAGAGAAATGGCCAAGAAAAACCCTGGGGAAAGCCAACTTCTAAGGCTGTGATGTCAGAAAGAGAAGCTGATACATGAGACAATAATCTTGAATACATGAAGAACCAGGACTGGAGGGTATCTTGGTCAGCTGAAAAAGCCAGGAAGAAGAAAACGAAAAGTGTTGTTCGTGCTTGGTATGTAGGTCATTAATGGCCTTAGCGCAAGGGTTCTGGCAGAGTGGTGGGGTTCAGAAGACAGACCAGAATGGAATAAGAAGCAAATGGGAGATGAGGAAGCAGAGACATAGAGTAGAGAGGACTTTTCAGCCAAGTTTGAGTAAGAAGTTGGAGGTTGCCAGCAGGGGAAAGTCAAAGGGGAATAATATTTTTTTATGATGAATATTATTTGAGCATGGTAAGAGGCTCAGGGGAAAGATCCAATAGTGAGTGAGAAATCCTAACCAAGATGGTACTGCTGATGAAGGGACACTGGTAGACATTACACAGAGAAATCCTGGAACTCATGCTCCTCAGCCACACTCTCAAGGTTCTCTTGAGGATCCATAAAATTCTGTCAGAGACACTGACTGCTGTCTTTGATATTCCTTTTCAACCTATCCAAGGGCAGGAGGCCCAGACTGACCACCTTTGCTAGCTGTCATCTAATCAGTTTATCCCTCCAAATGTGCAGACAAGATTTACTGTTTACAGACTCTGTAGTTTTTTCTCATTTCCCCCTATCTTTTATAAATCTTTAATTCAGTTTAACCTCACAGATGAAGGAGTAATTTCCATACAAAATAATCAGCATGCAAACTAATTAAGTGTTTTAGAGTTCTTTTGACAAGAGAAAGAAAGACAGAACATGACCAGGAAAGAGGTAAGGAGTGATGAAGAAGATCCCAGAGAAGATAGGAGGTAATAGGGTCAGAGGCACCAGGAAGAGGTGCCTTTACATAGAAGGAGTCCCCCCATGTTTTGACCGTGGAGGAAGTGAAGCAAGGGTACATATAGCTGTATATACTTTCATAGATTGTTTGGGAGGGGAGGAGGGAAGCAGGTCAGCAGAACAGGAAGTTAAAGGGCTTTCTGCTGAGAATAAAGAAGGCCGTATGTGTAAAGAATGGTTAATGTTTAAAATGGTTGCTGAAGAGAGGTGTCTGGATACCACTGTCAACCACTCGGAGGGGGATCTGTGTAGGAGATCCTGGATAGAGTGGGAGAACAATGTGGAAAAAAACTCAAAATTATTTAAAAAAAAAAAAAAAATAGCTAGTCTTGCTGGTCTGATAGAGTTGGTTGAAACCCCTGAGACTATGGCCCCTAGCTGCCCTTCAGATCTGGAATTGAATTCCTGTGGTTTCCAGCCAAATAAAAGACTGGCAGATGAGCTGAACATTTACATCAAGTAAGAGCTCCTAGATATACTCCTTAGAGAGATGGATCATGGGAGAATAGAAAGGCTGTGTGCACAGGGAGATAGTTTGGGGTCAGGGGCAGGAGTGCATGGAGGGAAGGACACAGGGAAGAGGTAACTATGGGGAGAAAGTGGGAAATTGCAGTCAATGTCATGAGATAAAATATGTGTGAACTGCTATATGGAAAATGAAATTGCTCTGTAAACTTTCACCCAAATCACAATAAAAATTGAAAAAAAAAATTGCTGAAGAGAATGGGAGATGGAGATGAGAGGTGCGAAGGTTAATTTGATGTGTCAACTTGGCTAGGCTATTGTTCCCAGTTGTTTGACCAAACAAAAGTCTAGTTGCTGTCATGGAGTAGCTACATGTAATTAAATCAGCTGGCCTTGGTAGAACAGATAACTTTCCATAACATAATTCAATAATGTAAACTGATGTAATACAATCAATCAGTTGAAAAGGGAGTTTCCCTAGAGTGTGATCTACCTCCAGATTATAAATACACCCTCTCCTCACTTACCAACATGATTAGGTTCCAAAGACCAGGTCATCAAGCAAAAATCAACATTATGTGAAAATATAGGATGCCTACATCATATCACAAAATGGAGGATGACTACTCATCACATAATTGCCAAATTACATCATTACATAACTACTAAACCACTGAGAATCATGGCCCAACCAAACATGACTTTAACCATAAGAGTCAGAGTTACTCTCACCTTGCACTTCTGTGCTCATTATTGCCAGACCTATCTCTATACTGCAAAACATAATCAGACAGTAGTTTTGTTTTTTTTTAAATCATTGCTGTAAATGTGAAATGTTCAATACTGAGAGAGTCAATAGGTGAGGAGAAGGTGTAGCTAGTGTAGCAGAGCTCTCCCTCCCTCTCTGCTCTGTACTCCTCCTGTCACCTGACCTATGGGTCTTGGGACACAAGCCTGCAGGAAGCTCCAGCCTGTTGCCAGTCCGCACAATCACATGAGCCAATTCCTTGAACTAAATCTTTCTGTATCTCTCTCTATATCACTGTTTCTGTTTCTCTAGAGAACCCTCGGACAACAGGAGAAATAAAAGGATTGTTAGAGATCCATGACGACCAAGTTCAGTCTGTGACTCAGTTCAGGCTGGATGGTTGTGTGATTTCCCCAAAACTGCCCAGCTGCCCAGGTGCCGAAGAGGACGGTGAGGTAATATTCACCTAAGGTAGATATTTTGTTGGATGTGTGCAGAGAAAGGATGAGGTGGGGACAGGCAAGAACATCAAGATGACAAGAGCAGAGTAGTTCTGATGACCAGTCACAGGACTTGTGCTGGGATGGGAAGGGAGAGAGGCAAAGACAGAACCTTGCTAGGCAGCATTCTAGTTAAAATAGAATCCATTTCAGCTAGTTTAAGCAGAAAGGGATATAGATAGCTCAGAAAAATCACTGAGAGGTGCGAAGAAACAGACTCCTGGCCAAGCTTCAGGAGTGACACCCCACTACACACTGAGGAAATGGTCCATCAAAGCAGCCGTGTAGTAACGTACTGTTGTGCAGCAGTTGTGTAGTCAAGATTTAACCTCAAAACTGACAACCACAGTGCCAGCTCTGGAACCAAACCCCCTCTGCCGTCAACCATACCAGTAAAACAGATGCCCCTGCTCTTCCTTGTACCACTTTGATTCGAGTCAAAATCTCACATATTTTAATGGCTGGTGAAACCTAAATCACATATCTCCCTCCTTGCAACAAAGGAGCAAAAGAGGCTGAGAAATTAACTTTGTGTGTGCACGTGTGTGTGTGTGTGTGTGTTTTCTTCCCTCCTCTTCACACTCCCATTGGAATTTATACTGTGGCGAACCATCAAAAAATAGAAAGTATAGAAGTACACAAAGTGTAAAAAGACTTCAAGAGATTTGGACAGTGTCCACCATAACATCTATCAAGGCTGCTGTCAGCCTACGCGATGTTTCTGTGAACGTTTTTTTAAAGTGCCCTGTTGGGCAGATGCCATTCTGTGGGCACATGACTTGGCAAGCTGTCTATCCTTTAAGAGAAGAAAAAGGTACTTCTTCTTCCAGGGGACACTGCCTTGCCCATTTCAGGCCCCCACCTCACCCCCTCCGGCAGCAGATTCTGTGCAGTACACAAAGGACACAGCCATTTGTGGCCATGTGAGTTTACTGACCAGGAAGAAATAGAAGGATTGTTGAGGGCCACGAAGTCTCCACATTGTCGGAGAGCATGTGTAGTGGGGGTGAGATCTCAGGGGACCCTGAAGGATGGGTGGTATGGCCACAGCATGACACATCAGAGTCCAAGAATTGTGAGGGGAGCAGGGTGGGGATAACACTTTCCTGTGGGAAGGGGAGATCTTGACATTGAAGAAGCATTTCGTGAGATAGTTTATGTGCATGTTAAAAATCGAGCTGAGGAAAAGGACGAAAGGAGGCAGATTTCAAAATCCACAGTGAGGGAGTTATGGACACAGTGAGTGACAATAACCAGGAGGAGAAGGAGTAGGCAGAGCAAGGTGACAATGACCTCAAAACAGAAAGGACTTACTCAAGGATGGAAATAGCATCAGAGAGCAAGCAAAAAATTGCTGAAAATTCCAGCTTTCCTCTCCTAGAAGTTCCCTTGATATATGGACTTCAATTTATTCAAGTAAGCAAATAATTAGTGAATCTCCACTATTTGTGAAAAAAATAAAATTTATATTCTCATGGAGCTCTTATTCTAGTAGAAAGAAAACCAAAAAAAACAAACACACTGCCGTCAAGTCGGAGCCGACTCATAGCAATTGGGTTTTCGAGGCAGTATCACTATGGAAGTAGATGGCCCAACCTTCCTTCCGAGGAGTGGCTGATGGGTTAGAACTGCCAGCCTTCTGGTTAGCAGTCAAATGCCTTAGGCACTACACCACCAGAGCTCCTTAGTAGAAGGAGGCAGATGGTAAATTAATAAATGTACAATATGTCAGGATAATAATCATATGGTAAGGAGAGCCAAGGTACCACTGTGTATAAAGTGGATGTGGAAGGAAGGGAGGAGGAAGATATGGACATGGAATACCAGGTGAAAGAGCATTAGAGATTAAGAGAACTGCAAGTGCAAAGGCCCCAAGACAAAATCTTGTTTTGCCTGTGAAACCCTAAAGGAGAGAGCAAGAGGGTGAAGAGTGGTAGGATTTGTCATCATTGAAGTGTAACCAGTTGCATTGGAGTTGATTCCAACTCATGGCAACTCCATGTGGGTCAGAGTAGAACTGCACTCCATAGAGTTTTCAGTGGCTGGGTTTTGGAAGTAGATCACCAGGCTTTTCTTGCCAGATGCTTCTTGGTGAACTTGAACCTCCAACCTTTTGGTTAGCATCTGAGCACATTAACCATTTGCACCACAAGGGAGTCCCATTGGAGTATGTTGTTGTTAGGTGCTGTCTAGTCAATTTCAACTCACAGTGACCCCGTATGACAGAGCAGAGCTGACCCAAAGGATTTTCTACGTTACAATATTTATGGGAGCAGATAGCCAGGTCTTTTCTCCCACAGAGCCACTGGATGGGTTTGGTTAGCAACCAAGCACTTAATCGTGTTACCAAGCTTCCTTCATTGCAGCAAACCATGCAGGAACAGTGTAAGAAGTTTGGTTTTTATTCTGAGGAGTTAAGACAGAAAGACATTCAGATTAACAAGGAGAAAAGTTACATGATCCAAAATGTGAGTAGGAAAAACAAAGGGGAGAAAGTGTAATGTGTAGTATTCCTCGGGGAAAAGGCAAGTTGCTGGACTACAGGGGTTGTGGAGAAAGTATAGTTCGAAAATATTATGTTCAATTTGTAAGGGGCTGAGGGAAGGTTGGGCAATCTACTTCTGTAGTGACACCACCTCGGAAACCCAAGGAAGGGTCACTATGAGCCGGATCCGACTTGACAGCAGTGAGTTTGGTTTGGTTTGAATGGAATGAATTAGGTGGGGAGCTCTGGTAGCGTAGTGCCTAAGGCACTTGACTGCTAACCAGAAGGCTGGCAGTTCAAACCCACCAGCCACTCCTCAGAAGGAAGATGGGGCAATCTACTTCCGCAGTGATACTGCCTCGGAAACCCAAGGAAGGGTCTCTATGAGACTCAAGGGCACATAACAACAACAACAGGAGGCAATCAGTGGTGGAAAAGCCAGTGTGAGGAAGGGTGGGGCAGCAGCGAGATGAGCAAACAAGAGGGACGGCAGGAGGTGGGGCCTTGGAGACTCAAGACTATAGGAAAGAGAGATCAGACTGGAATGAGCTGTTTAGAGGCAGTATAGGGTTAGGAGTCAGAGATGCAATGAGAGCTACCCTGGGTTCTGCGGAAGAAAGCACAAAGGGCTGCCCTGTCCTGAACAGTTCTGGGCATGAATTGTGGTATAATGTGGTAGCTACTGGAAGCAAGTTCCACCATGTTTGGGGCACACATGGGAGAAACTGGGACATTTTTCAGAATATGTAGAATAACACCCTGGGTAGCAAGAGGAGTGCAAGAAATGTTCTGGCCAAGAACTGTCTCACGGTAAATTTTGCGGGGAAAAGGTAGGAAAAAATTTTGGAAGCCTGGAAAGCTGTCCAGTCCAAGAAGTTCCCTGCTCCATGGGACCTGGGTTGGGGTAAAAGAAAAAAAAAAAAAACACTGCTATCGAGTTGATTCTGATTCATAGCGACCCTCCCACCAGCCTCCTGGTTAGCAGTCAGATCTCTTAGGCACTGCGCTACCAGAACTCCCTCTCCAGATACTTCCTTTCGCAGAGCAACTGGTGAGTTTGAGCCACCAACCTTCTGGTTAAAGGTCAGATGCCTTAGGCACTACACCACCAGAGCTCCTTGCATTGGTGTAAGGGTTCTGATAATTTGGTGAGCTAAGAAGAGGAGCTGGATGGGGAGAGGATTGTTGAAAGGAGAAAGAAAACCAAGAAGTAAAGGGGCTGCACTCGGGACACATCCCTTTTCCTAATGTTGCCCTTCCAGCATCCTGGGCCTGCAGGAGACAGCATGGAGGGACCACAGATTGTGAAGAATAAGCCACAAGGTAGATCTAATCAAGAGTCACTCTTTGTATCCTCATTTGCAATTCAGTCACTCCTTTGGCAAATTCCCTTTGCAGCTGTTGCATCAGGAGAGAGTCTTTGCCAGGTAGGTGAGCCAGGCCGCTGTACAAGATGCCCCAGAGCTGCTGGCTAATGGCTGGAGGACTTTCCCCAACTCCCAGCTCCCCTAGCTCCGGGCTTTTAGGCCTGAGGTTGCACTAGGGGAATGGTGAAGGAGGCAGAGGAAAAGGAGGGAGTGCAGCCTTCCCTTTCCTTTACTGGTTAAAGCACAAAGCGCTCTTTGATCTGTGCCCTCTGCCAGTTCTGCAAGAGCTGTGCTTGTCACCGCTCCAAAAGAGAGCAGGAGGTTACTTAGCTATGGATGAATAATAATTGGGCATTTGTCTAACAACTATTGTTCCAATGAATAATTAAAATTTTTATTACAATTGAGGCAAAAAGCATTCTACCCACATGGATGGTCTGTCAGTTGTGGCAGGGGAGATGCAAGTAATCAAAGAGGCACTTCCAAGTTCTGAAATCATAACCCTTATTAAGGTGAAAATGGCTGAGCCAAAAGCTGTGGACTGAAGTCTTCAGAAAAGTGACATGTGAGGCTGACTCAAACCTGGAGATCTTTTCCTTTACACTCCTTTTCAGGATGTAAGAAGGTAAACCAGCTAGAGTAGGACTTGGGAGGACAAAGGGCTGAAATAGCCAGGGAAACAAAGAAGTGAAAGTAAGGAGGATAAATAACTCAACTACAAATATCCTTATATTGTGCACAATGATGATGCCTTCAGTGGTGATGAGAGATGGCAAGCAGAGTATAATGTAAAAAATGATGAACCCGGGAGTCAGAACACCCTTGTTCAATGGCTTTGCTACTTCTTGGCTGTGACCTTGCGCAACCTCACTTACCATCCACAAATCTCCCTTTCTGCATCTACGAAATGAGAATAAATATGCTTACATTATTGTGTTGTCCTGAGACTTAAATAAGATAGTGTTAGTGGGAGCTTTCAGTAATTATAAAAGCAAAAAGCAAATGCAGGGAATTATAATCCAAAAGTTAGAATTAAAGTTAACTGCATTCAAACAGCAAGAATGTTGGGATAGGTTAAAGGAATTAAGATATAGAAATAATTGAAAAGAGAATCTGTGATATTTGTATTGAACTATAGGAAATTACCAATGGAATTTGATATGATTCAACTTAAATATATTCTGCAAGTTACATAAATATGCCTTTAGTTAATAAATAGCATTTTATCTTTCTCTGGTTTGTCAATAGGATATACACTTAAAAAGAGGACCATTATTGCTCAAAAAGATAAGTATACAGTTACTATTTTAAAAGATCAATTTACAAGGTAAACATTTACACCAGGTAGTCACAATCCTGGAGCTCCAGTCAGAAGGGCAGTATTTGCACAGAGAGGTAGCCCAGAGGGCAGGAATGCACAGGAAAGAAGGACACAGTGAAGAGGTAACTACCAGGAGGAAGCAGGAGGAGAGCTGTTACATTATGGGGATTGCAATCAATGTCATGGAACAAAATGTATATGAAGTATTGTATGGAAATGAATTTGTTCTGCAAACTTTCACCCAAATCACAATTTAATAATAATAATAATAAAACACTGAGGTCAAGTTCATTCTGACTCATAGGGACCCTATAGGACAGAGTACAACTACTCCCACAGGGTTTCTAAGGCAATAATCTTTACCAAAGCACACTGCCACATCTTTCTCCCATGGAGCAGCTGGTGGGTTCAAACCACTGACCTTTTGGTTTCCATTTGAGCACTTTAACCATTGTGCCACCAGGATTTCTTATGACCCAGCAATTCCACTCATAGGTATATATATATATATCCAAGGGACTTGAAAGTAATGGCACAGGCGTATGTATGCCAATGTTCATTGCAGCACTATTCACAATTGCCAAAAAAAGTGAAGACAACCTAGATATCCATCAACAGATGAATGGGTTAAAAAAAGAAGAAGAAGAAATAAATGGCAAGTAGGAGTAAGAGAAGCCTCAGAATCTGTGTCACTTCAGCGGGGATAATCAGAATCACCATCAGCACAAAGCTGAAGTGGAGGTCGGACACATCTCCATCCTCTAATCTTTTTACCAATTCTGACGTCAGCTCTCCCTTCCACAGCACTCTCTACTTCTCTCCTGGGTTTGATAATGCATTGCAGTGGCCACACAGAATGCACAGATCGTGCTTACAGGTCAGTGGTTTATTAAGGAACAGGGTACATACGCTACCAGAGCTCCTGGGTACAACTGAAGATCAGGATAGTCTACAACTCAGGAATCAGGATCAGGAAGCATGTGAGCAGTCTCTCTTCTTCAGTGCAGGACAGCTCTCTCAGCTCCTCTTGATTGTGCATACCTCTTCTTGGCCTCCAGGCTCCTCTCAGCCACCTCAGGAGAGGCTCCTCTTGGCCCTGCCATCTGTCTCCACTGGCTCTGCCACTGGGCACCATCCAGACTTATTGCTGACAGCTCCACACTGGTCCCCTTCCAGCCTTCTTGTGTCTTCAATGTTACAACTTTTGACTTGTGTTAACAGAAGGTTCTTTGCCTCCTCATTCAATCTGCTTCTTTTCTCTGCTCCCTTCTGCTTCTTCCTGCTGCTTCTCTTGCTGCTTCTTTCGACTTCTTTCTGTGGGGCTGGTTGCTTAAATACATAAACTCCTTGTTAGTTTCAAGGCATGGCTCTCCCACCAGGGTCATGAAGTGACCAATCCCCTCTTGGTAGGCCACAGACACTTCATTTGCATAGTAGGCTACAACTTACTTCATTTGCATAGTCTATTGACCAATCCCTGCAAGTGCATACTGATCACTGGGCAGTCTGCAGCTCAAGGACAGACAAAAAATGATAAAACCAAGTTGTCTACAACTTTCCCAGGAAATATAATTGATTTCTTGGAGTAGAAAACCAGGGCAGAGGCATCTATCTCTTCAGGGCATAGGGAAAAATGTCTCTCTAGCTGTTTTTCCAAAGAACCAAGGCAAAAGGCCACTGATAAAGTAGCTGATTTCGCCACAGGTACAATAGAATATCACTCAGTCATAAAGAGAAATGAAGTCCTAATATATGCTACAATATGGATGAACTTTGAAAACATTATGATGAGTGAAATGAGTCAATCACGAAAGGGCAAATATTATATATTAAAATATTCATATTTCATGTGAAACAGCTAGAATAGGCAAAGCATAGAGACCTGAGTTAATCAGTGGTTACCAGGACAGGAGGAAAGGGGAAAAATGAGTCATTGTTTAGAAAACACTGAATTTCTGTTTATGGTGACGGAAATTTGGCAATGGATATTGATGGTGCTTGCACAACATGATTAATGTAATTGATGTCACTAAATTATACCTGTGGAAACATTTAACTGGCAAATGTTGCATTTCATATATATGTTTACAACTATAAGGAAAAAAAGAGACCACTAAATGTCATTAATTTTATGGTGCCTGTGAAATTCATATAATCACCCAATACTCATACCCCTTTCATGTGCATGTCATATGTCATGCCCATGTCTTGTCATACCCAAGGAATAAATCTTGAGGATGATTCCCCAAATATGTAAGGAAACTATATTTCTTATGTAAAACTTCTATTTTCTACTTAAGAATCATTACCCTCTTAGTTCACTTCTAATCAGTTTTGGTTTTCAGGCTCCTTTTCACAAACCATACAGTGGCTGTGCTTACTCTTAAGCTACACAGTGGCCAGCCTTGCAGCCCAGATGATTCAAGTTCGTGATGAGAGCCAAAAATGTTAAATGTACAAATGCTCAATATCTACTGTACATCATCCCCTTTATTCTTCACAACATCCATGTATTTTTCACTTTAAGTAGAATGATACTAAGGCTCAGAGGTGTTTAAGTAACCTACCCAAGGTCCCAAGGGTACTAATGTATAGAACCTGGATTTGAAGCTTATCTCTCTCTCTCTCTCTCTCTCTTTTTCCCAAACCCAAATCCACGGCCACCAAATCAATTCTGACTCAGAACGATGCTATAGGACAGAGTAGAACTGCCTCATAGGGTTTCCAAGGGTGTACCTTATTTACCTCTTAAAAGCCATCAAAACATTCACTAGCATATCCTCCTTCAAAATTCATATGGAAGATGCAGCATTAAACATAACATGGTTACTGTTCTGTATAATGGAGCCTGGGTAGCACAAGTGGTTTGTGATCAACTGCTAACCAAAACATTGGTAGCTCAAACCCATCCAGCAGCTTCATGGAAGAAAGGCCTGGCAAACTCCTTCTGAAATGATTACAGCTAAGAAAACCCTATGGAGCAGTTCTACTCTGTAATATACAGGGTCACCATGACTCGGTGGCAAAAAGATTTTGGTTTGGTTACTTATAATCTACTAGGAGAAATGATAATGCAGCCAATTAATTTAACATCAAGGATTTGTCGGGTGCCTTTGTTCAACATACCAGGGATCCATGGATAAATGAGAAACAAAGCACTGCTCTTGGGGTGCTTTGTCAGTGACTATGGGGTGAGTGCCATGTGTGTGGTGCAGTGCTGGAGCCTTGCAGGCCACTCACTACCTCTTGGTGGTAAATCCCCATATATTCTTGCCATCTGGATGTCAGTGGATGCAACTACTACCAAAGCAGGCTCCAGCAGACTTGAGCGTCCAGAAACTGATGGGCTGCAGGCAGCCTAGAATGGAAATGGACAGAAGGGGAATTAGAAGGCAGGAAGTCTGGGTTTAATTCTGGCTTCACCTTCTGTGTGCCTCTCAACCACTGAGTCACGGTTTCTCTTTTGTAAATAGGAGTCCTATTGAGTAGACAAGTGCAGGGAGAGATTGTCAGGAAGTGCTTCAACAATAATGCTAAGTAAATGTTAGTTTGTATTATTCCTTTATGTGTCTGCTAATCAAACCCAGGATTGTTTGAATGTTCAGCAATCTGTGAGACTCCATTAAATATTCCAAACTGCTTCTCCACTATATGAAGAATTCATTGCCTCACATGTGTCTGGTCTCACAGGGTCAGTGGTAGTGCAAACAGCAAAGGCCACAAAGGAAAATGAGTGTCAGGCCTCCTTCCGTGACAGCTCCTCCTTTCACCTCGTCTTGTCCAATATATGCTGGGAGTTTGTGTAATTTCCATTAACAAAGAGCCAGGTGGGAAAAGGAGAAATTTTACTTGACGTATTTAGCTATATTAAAGGCACTCTGACACCGGAGGTGCTACTACCCTTCCTGGCTGCCAGCTCTGCCTTTGCCTGCCAACCTTCTCCCTGTGACCCTGCCCTGTCTCTGCAGGCCAGGACAGATACTGTGTCTGAATGACTGTGGCCTGACCACTGAGCACCAAGAGTCTGGAATGTTGCTTCATATCACAGAATCACAAAGCAGCAGCTGGCCGGCCGTCTGGCTGGTGTCCTTCCAAAGGGCTCCATGCTGAGCAATCCTCAAGCAAAACATTCCAACTTTCCATTGTGGACTCCGGCCAGGCCTGCGTGCCCAACTGTTAGCAGCCAGCTGCTGAGCTCCAGATGAGATGGGTCATGAGTAGTTGAGTTGGCATCTCAGTCTTTTCAACCAGATCAGATGTGATAGGTGAGCCATGCCATTTATTTGCCCAGATCTAAACTCACATACCCATTGGAAAGAAATGGAGCCAAGGCCTTAAAGGTTAATTTTGAATGTTGCGTAAACATTGTCTTCACTGTTCCTTTTAATCTTCCCCTTTTTAATTATTTCAACTGACCTAAAGGAGAATTGTAGGCATTTTCTCAAACCAGATTCTAGGGATGAGCACCTAGTATCATTTCACTGGATCTGCTATCGGCTCTTAAATTTCAAGAACAAATTCATTCAAAATCATGTGTTGTTGGCTCATCTGCATATACTCAGTAAGTATCCTCACAGTATCTAGTGGAGAGATCTTGACATTCTTTCTCTCCACCTTCAGAGAGAGCGCTCTCAGAGAGAATGCAAAGCTGTGGCAGCAGTAGGAAAAGAAGATTGTTGTTGTTGTTATGTGCTGTCAAGTCGGACCTAACACACAGTGACCCCTCCTTGGGTTTCCGAGGCAGTATCACTAAAGAAGTAGATTGCCCCATCTTCCTTCTGAGGAGTGGCTGGTGGGTTTGAACCGCCAGCCTTCTGGTTAGCAGTCAAGTGTCCTAGGCATTATGCTACCAGAGTTCCTGGAAAAGAAGATAGTACTGTGAAAACGGGGCAGTTGTTATTGCTAGGTGCCCTCAAGTAGATTTCAACTCGTAGCAACCCCATGTAAGAACTGCCACTTAGGGTTTTCAAGGCTGTTACCTTAATGGGAGTAGATGGGCAGGTTCCCCCCCATCCCCAGAGTAGCTAGCTTGCAGTTAGCAACCAAGTGCTTAACTGTTACAATACCAGATCTCCTTCTGGGGAGGGGTGCAAAGGGAGGAGACCTTGCTTTTTAAAGAATAAGGCCATCCATGGGGTTAGTCTTCTTGCAGCCTTGCTGCCAAGTGGGAATCTGAACAGCCCCATGACATAGTGGACAAAGAGTCTCCCAGCTTGTTCTGTTTCACCTTCCTGGAGTCCACTACACAAGGCAGGTCCTTGCTCTGATACAGAGGTCAGTTGTTTATTTTTTGGGGGGTGGCTAGGTGGACTTCCTCATACTGAACTGAAACTAACTTTTCCAGCATTTTCTTCCATGGGTCCCTGTATATACCACATATGGGCAGCAGAAATGAGGAACGGATGCCTCTGCTCTCCCTTCTGGATTCTCCTCCCTATCTATCTCCAGAGACATTTTCTAGTTTGTTGTTTTACGGACTCATTTTTAAAAAGTTAAATATTTAGACTCGTACCTTGATAAACTTTAAAATGCTTTTTCCAACGTACCCCTTCTTTTGTGCTCACTCATCTGTCCTCTCTCATATCACATGACCATTTGTCACCGCAGTAATGGGCATATGCGTAATAGAGAGAAAGCTAGGAAAGGCAAATATAAGCAACTGTGAACATCAAGAAACAGAAAGCTGTGCCTGCTTCACAATGCTCGTTAGGAAAAAAGTAAAATCCACAATGATAAACTTTACATTTCCAGTGACAGAGACATGTGGGTCAGACCAAGCATTTGCTCAGAACCTTAACTTATCTTCCAAAACGATTTGAGCAAATATGTCTTTACTTCTCCAGATAAAAGGTATAGGTATATTGTACTGGCATTATAAAAAATAATAATAATAATTACCCATTCTTCTCACAGTCACCCCATATGCCAGAACATTTCTCTAATGATGGGAAGGGTAGAGTATAGAACATTTTTTTACTCCACATGTTTATACTGAATGATCTTTTTTGTTTTCACAGCATCAAGGGGATAGAAAGGAAGACCTTAAGAAACCATAATCCATACACCATATATTCTGGCAGATTTGTATTTGAAATCATCTGCATGGGTGAGAATACCTTGGTGGTTGTTGTTGATGAGATATTTTTGTTTCTGTGTTTGGTTGTTTTGCTGGTCCCTGGGTTGTACAAACAGTTTGCATTTGGATACTAACCTAAGAGATGGCGGTTCAAACCCACCCAGGGCACCATGGAAGAAAGACCTATATCTACATCTGTAAAGATTACAGACAAGAAAACCTTATGGAGCAGTTCTACTCTGTACCACATGAGGTTGCCATGAGTTGGGATTGACTGGACAGCAACAGGTTTTGTTTTGGTTTTGCTTGTTTTATATTATGATATATTTCAAAGAGATAAGTTTAGAAATAAGAAAACAAATATATGTGTATTCATCACCTAGTTTTAACATTATTAACAAATTACCATATTTTGTTTATTTATTTTTGTTTTTCAATAAAGGATTTATGTAATGCTGAATGCTCCTCCCAGGCCCCGTTCTCTTCCCACTTCAATAGATAATCACTGGCATGAAGCTAATGGTATGTCCCTTCTACACTCACTTTTTACACTCAACATTATGCTTGTGAGATATATCCATGATATTAAACGCATCTCTAAATCATTCATCCCGATTGTTATTTCTCTTATCTTAAAAAAAAAACTATTGGTTTTGCCAGCCAGCCACTGCCTTCTCCTTTGCTTTTTTCACTCTCCTTTGTGGTAAAACTTTCTTAAAGTGTTATCTATATTCACTGTCTCTAAGTTTTCTCACAAATGCTTCCAACCAACTCTAATCAGAGTTGCCTCCTTAAAATCCACTAGCAATAGATTAGATATTACACCTAAAAATCATTCCTCTCTAGAACTCCTGTATCACTTCATGAGTGGCCAAGGAGAACACTTGTGTCTCTTGCCTGGTGGTGGCTTCTGAGATGCACTGCAGCTTTAGTGCACCTTCCTCACCTTGTCTGTCCTGAATTTAGGGACATGGGCCCAAGCATCCTCATGGACTGGCCTACCTCAAGAGGTGATACTGCTCTGCTGCTATTTAATAATCTTAAGAACTTTGCATATATAAAAATGGTCAATCTAGAAGTCTTCTTCTGACAACTCTGAGGAGATGGGTAAACATTTCCTTGAGCTCTGTAATAAAGGGAAGGGTTTCTTTTCAGGAACCCCTGCCCTCAGATTTGGAGTCCCTGGGTGTGCAAACAGTTAATGTGCTCTGCTGCTAAACAGAAGTTGGAGGTTCAAGTCCACACAGAAAGGCCTGGTGATCTACTCCCAACAAATCATTCATTGAAAATCCTGGGGAGCACAGTTCTACTCTAACCTACACAGAGTCACCACGAGTGGGAATTGATTCAACGGCAACTGGTACACCATCAAATTGCTTTTGGCTTCCACTCAGCTGACAAGAAAAAGTCTCTGGCTGCTAGTAGGACAGAGGTGCTATAAACTGGGCCAAGAATAGCTTTTCATCCTGTCTCTTCCACCCCTGAAAACACAGCTTTGTTGAAGTTTGCAGTAAGGGTTTATGAATAAAGGTTTAGTATCTCCATTAGGGAAAGGACTTTGAGTGCATGAAGGAGCAAGGACACACTGTTCTCGGAGTGCCTCGCCTATGAAAGGACACCTTTATTGTCCAACCATGGGCTTACCACAACCTCCTTTCCCCACCCCCACTCACAGAGAAAGAAGCCTCAGACCCTAAAAGGCCTAACTATATTTTTAAATCACACAGACTCACAAAGTAGGCTTACTGTGATGACAAGGCATTTCATTCTTTTTGTTGTTGTTGTCTTGTTCAGTTACATTGCATCACAGTTTACACTGAGATATGGGTGGATGTGCATGAGTTCTAAAAGCTTCATTGTCCTGTTCAAGAAAACTGTGGAAAAACAAAACATGTGACTCGTCTCTGTGTATAACCTTTCCAAAACCAAGCACTGAAAAACAAACCACCTGTGCCATAAAATCACAAAGAGATGCCACTTGCCCTGTCAATGTATTTTACAGACTAATTTTTATTTTGCATTATGCTTTTCATACAACTGCATCCTAAAAACGGTTTTCACAATGAACATTGTAAATGTAGTAATGACTGCAGAGGGAGAGAAATGGTAAATGGTACAGGCAAAGAGAAAATAAATTTCTATCAAAGATTTTTGGAAAGAGAAGTCATAGATTATTGTTGCTGTTAGGTGGCTTGGAGTCAGTTCCAACTCATAATGACCCTATGTACAACAGAATGAAATACTGCTCAGTTCTGTGCCATCCTAACAATCCATCCTGTGCTTGATCCCATCATTGCAACCACTGTGTTAATCCATCTCACTGAGTTAAGTGTCTTTGCCATTTTCGCTACCCTCAACTTTACCAAGCATGATATCGTTCTCCGAGGACTGATCCCTTCTGATAGCACGATCAAAGGACAAGAGACAAAATCTGACCATTCTCACTTCAAAGGAGCATTCTATCTGTACTTCTAGCAACACAGATTTGTTCATTCTTCTGGCAGTCCATATTATTTTCAGTATTTTTCACCAAAACCACAATTCCAAATGCATCAATTCTTCTTTGGTCTTCCTTACACATTGCATGGGTTTCACGTGCATTTAAGGCTATTGAAAATATCATGGCTTGGGTCTGATACACCTTAGTCTTCAAAGTGACACCTTTGCTCTTTACCACTTTAAAGATCTTTTGCAGCAAATTTGCTCAGTGCAATATGATGTCTGATTTCCTGACTGCTGCTTCCATGGGTGTCGATTGTGGATCCAAGTAAAATAAAATCCCTGACAACTTCAATCTTTTACTTAGGTTACTTATTGGTCCAGTTTTGAGGATTTTTGTTTTCTTCATGTTGAGGTATAATCCATAGTGAAGGCTATAGTCTTTGAAATTCATCAGTAAGTGCTTCAAATCTTCTTCACTTTCAGCAAGCAATGTTGTGTCCTCTGCAAATCATGGTTGTTAATGAGTCTTCCTCCAATTCTTGATGTCATGTTCTTCTTCATATAGTCCAGCCTTTCAGATTATTTGCTCAGAATATAGACTGGATAAATATGATGAAAGGATACAACCATGATGCACACCTTTACTGATTTTAAACCATGCAGTATCCCTTTGCTGTGTTTCAATAACAGCCTCTTGGCCTATGTAGAAAGTCCTCATGAGCACAATCAAGTGTTCGGGAATCCCCATACTTCACAATGCTGTCCACAATTTTTTATGATCCACACAGTTGAATGCCTTTGTACGGGCAACAAAACACAGGGAAACATCTTTCTGGTATTCTTTGCTTTCAGCCAACATCCATCTGGCATCAGCAATGATATCCCTCATTCCATTCCCTTCTGAATCCACCCTGAATTTCTGGCAGTTCCCTGTCAATATACTACTGCAAACATTTTTAAATTATCTTCAGAAAAATTTTACTTATCTGTGATATTAATGGTTGTAGTTGTTATTGTTACATGCTGTCGAGTCGGCCCCGACTCATAGCAACCCCTCCTTGGGTTTCCAAGGCAGTATCACTACAGAAGTAGATTGCCCAACCTTCCTTCCAAGGAGTGTCTGGTGGGTTTGAACCACCAGAGCTCCTGATATTAATGGTAATGTTTGATAATTTCCACATTCTGTTGGATTGCCTTTCTTTGGAATAGGAACAAATATGGATCTCTTCCAGTTGGTTGGCCAGATAGCTGTCTACCAAATATCTTGGCATAAAAAAGTAAGAGCCTCCAGTGCTGCATCTATTTGTTGAAACATCTCAATGGGTATTCCATCAATTCCTGGAGCCTTGTTTTTCACCAATTGCTTCAGTGCAACTTCCTTCAATACATTGGTTCTTGATCTTATGCTACCTCCTAAAATGGTTGAACATTGACCAGTTCTTTTTGGTACAGTGACTGTACATTTCATCTTGTTTTGATGCTTTCTGCATCGTTTAGTATTTTGCCCATCAATATTGCAACCCAAGGCTTGAATTTTTTGCTTTGGTTCTTTCAGCATGAGAAATGCTGAGCATATTCTTCCCTCTTGGTTTTCTAAATCCAAGTCTTGCATACTTCATGATAATCCTTTACTTTGTCTTCTCAAGCTGTCCTTTGAAATATTCTGTTCAGCTCTTTTATTTCATCATTTTTCCATTCACTTTAGTCATTCTCCTTTAAAGATCAAGTTTCAGAGTCTCTTCTGACATCCATTTTGGTCTTTTCTTCCTTTCCTGTCTTTTTAGTGACCTTTTGCTTTCTTTATATATGATGTTCTTGATGTCATCCCACATCTCCTCTATCCTTCAGTCATTAGTTTTCAATGCATCAAATCTGTTCTTCAGATGGTCTCTAAATTCATATGGGATATACTCAAGGTGGTATTTTGGCTCTTGGGGACTTGTTTTAATTTTCTTCAACTTCAACATGAACTTTCATATGAGCAATTGATGGTCTGCTCCACAGTTAGCCCATGACCTTGTTCTGATGATTATTGGGCTTCCCAACATGTCTTTCCACAGATGTAGTTGATTTGATTCTTATGCATTCCATCTGGCGAGGTCCACTGTGTAGTCACTGTTTATGTTATTTAAAAAGGTGTTGGCAATGAATAAGCTGTTAGTCTTGCAAAATTCTAAGGTCTACAGAGTGATTTTTTTCACCAAGGCCATATTTTCCAACTACTGATGATTCCTCTTTGTTTCCAACTTTCACATTCCAATCATCAGTAATTATCAATGCATCTTGATTGCATGTTTGCTCCATTTCAGGCTGCAGAAGTTGGTCAAAAAATCTTCAATTTCTTCATCTTTGGCTTTAGTGGTTGGTGAGTAAATTTAGCATAAATTTAATTATTTATTAAATAATAAATTTAAATTTATTATTTAGTAAATAATAGCGGTATTAACTGTTCTTCCTTGTAGGTGTAATGGATATTACCCTACAACCTAGACCTTGAAAAGTTCTTTTTGACAATGAATGTGATACCATTCCTCTTTGTCATTCCCAGAATAGTAGATCATATGATTTTCCGATTCAAAATGACATTACCAGTCCATTTCGGCTCGTTAATCCCCAGGATATTAATCTTTATCCATTCCAGTTAGTTTTTGACAACTTCCAATTTTCATAGATTCACACTTTGTACATTCCATGCTCTGATTATTAATGGATGTTTGCAGCTGTTTCTTCTCATTTTGAGTCATGCCACATCAGCAAGTAAAGGTCCTGTCAGCTTTACTCCAACTATATTATTAAGGTCAACTCTACTTTGGGGAGGCAGCTCTTTCATAGCCATACTCTGAGTGCCTTTCAAACTGAAGGGCTCATCTTCTGGCACTATATCAGACAATGTTTCTTGGCTATTCATAAAGTTTTCCATTACTGTTTCAGACAATGTTTCACTGCTATTCATAAGGTTTGTCTGTCAGTTTGTTTTACTGTGGTGGCTTATGTGTTTCTGTAATACTGAAAACTATGCCACCAGTATTCCAAGTACCAGCAGGATCACCCAGGGTGGACAGATTTTGGTAGACCTTCCAGAGTAAGACAGATCAAGAAGAAGGACTCAGTGGTCCACATCTGAATTAATTGGTCTTATGAGGTCATTGTTGTGTTGCTGTTAGGTGCCATCAAGTCAACTCCAACTTATAGTGACCCTATGTACAACAGAATTAAACACTGCCCCATCACACACCAGTCCCACAACCCTTGCTATAATTGCTGTCACTGTGTCAATCCATCTCGTTCAGGGTCCTCCCCTTTTTTGTTGATCCTCCACTTTACCAAGCATAATATCCTTCTCCACGGAATGGTCCCTTCTGACAACATGACCAAAGTAGGTGGGATGAAGACTGGCCATTCTCACTTCCAAGAAACATTCCAGCTGCACTTTCCTCCAGGACAGATTTGTTCATTCTTCCAGCAGCCCATGGTACTTTCAGTATTCTTCACCAACACCACAACTCAAAAGCATCAACTCTTCTTCCATCTTCCTTATTTATTGTCCAGCTCTCACATGCAGATGAACTGGGGGAAAAAAAAAAACCTCACTGCCCTCAAGTGGGATCCAACTCATAGTGACCCTTCCTTGGGTTTCTAAGGCAGTATCACTACAGATGTAGATTGCCCCATCTTCCTTCTGAGGAGTGGCTGGTCAGTTTGAACTGCCAGCCTTTTAGTTAGCAGTCAAATACCTTAGGCACTATGCCACCAGAGCTCCTATATGCCTATGAGACTATTGAAAATAGCATGGCTTGGATTAGGTGCATCTTAGTCTTCAAAGAGACATCTTTGCTCTTCAGCACTTTAAAGAGATCTTTTGCAGCAGATTTGCCCAGTGCAATACGACATCTGATTTCTTGACTGCTGCTTCTATGGGTATGAGGTCAAAGGATAAATAAAATATTTTTAAATGGGTCCTGTATAGTTAAATGGTCAGAGAAACAACTCAAGACACAGATATTTGCTTTCTCTTTCTTTCTTTATATTATTTGTCTTGAGTTATTTCTCCTTTGATAGGACAGACAGCATGCAATTCCCAGCTCTCTTATTTACTATTTATGTGACCTTTGCCAAATTCCTTTACCTCCATAAGCCTCAGTTTCTTTATCTATAAAATAAATGATAATTACAACACCCAAGAATTGACAGACCACAGATTGAAATGTTTCCACAAGCAGATGCAATGCTGGAAACCCTCACTCGCCTAAGCCAAGAAATTTGGAAGACAGCTACCTGGCCAATAGACTGGAAGAGATCCATATATGTGCCCATTCCAAAGAAAGAAGATTCAGAAGAATGCATAAATTATCAACCAGTATCATTAATATTGCACCCAAGTAAAGTTTTGCTGAAGATAATTTAAAAAGTGGTTGCAACAGTACATTGACAGGGAACTGCCAGAAATTCGAGGTGGATTAAAAAGAGGACATGGAATGAGGGATATCATTGCTGATGCCAGGTGGATCTTGGCTGAAAATAAAGATTACCAGGAAGATGTTTACCCGTGTTTTATTGACTATGCAAAGGCATTCAATTGTGTGGATCATAACAAGTTATGGAAACCATTGCAAAGAATGGGAATTCCAGAACACTTAATTGTTCTTATGAGGAAACTATACGTAGATGAACAGGTAGTCATTTGAACAGAACAAAAGGCTAATGCTTGGTTTAAAATCAGGAAAGGTGTGTGTCAAGGTTATATCCTTTCACAATATGTATTCAATCTGTATATTGAGCAAATAATCCAAAAAGCTGGATTATGTGAAGAAGAATGAGGCATCAGAATTGAAGGAAGACTCATTAACAATCTGTGATGTACAGATGACACAACCTTGCTTCCTGAAAGTGATGATAACTTGAATCACTTACTAATGAAGATCAATGACTTCAGTGTGGATTACACCTCAACATAAAGAAAACAAAAATCCTTGCAATTAGACCAATAAACAACATAATGATAAATAGAGAAAATGTTGAAGTTGTCAAGAATTTCTTTTTACTGGGATCCACAATTAATATCCATGGAAGCAGCAGTCAAGAAATCAAATGACTTATTGCATTGGGCAAATCTGCTGCAAAAGACCTCTTTAAAGTGTTAAAAATCAAAGATGTCACTTTGAGGGCTATTTACCATGGTATTTTCAATCACCTCATATGCATGTGAAAATTGAACAATGAATAAGGAAGACTGAAGAAGAATTGATGCATTTCAAATATGATGGTGGCAAAGAATATTGAATATATCATGGACTACCAGAAGAATGGATAAATATGTCTTGGAAGAAGTATAGTCCTAATGCTCCTTAGAAGCTGGATGGCAAGACTTCATCTCATGTACTTTGTACATATTGTCAGGAGGGATCAGTCCTTAGATAAGGACATCATGCTTGGTAAAGTAGAGGGTCAACAAAAAAGAGGAAGACACTCAGCAAGATGGACTGACATAGTAGCTGCAACGAATGGTGCAGGATGAGACAGTGTTTCATTCATATTATCAATTTATATATTTATCAATTATATATTATGTATTATCAATTTATATATATTATCAATTTATATATTATATGTTTTGTACATATTATCAATATGAATTGGAACTGACTCAACAGCACATAACAACAAGAAGAAAAAGAACTAAATGATATGTTAAAGCTTTGGGAATAGAGCCTGGCACATAGTAAAGACTATGTAAGTGTTAGCTGTTACTATTCTGATAATGGCTTCTCCATAAGCCTGAGTCTTCTTTGAGTGGCGGAGAACATGTGTTTGTTCATTCCTTTTATCATAGCTGTGAATTTGCTCTGGCACAAGTATTTTCTAAGTGGAACTCTCTGTCAACTTCCCCAGGCCTGTGACTGTTCTCTGGTTGGAAATTTTTTAGTGGCTGGGAGCTCTGGTAGCACAGTGCCTAAGGCATCTGACTGCTAACCAGAAGGTTGGGAGTTCAAACCCACCAGCCACTCTGTGGAAGCAAGATTGGGTAATCTATTTCCATAAAGATTTACTGCCTTGGAAAGTCAATGGGGGTCGCTGTGAGTCAGAATTTACTTGACTGCAGTGGGTTTGGTTTTGGTTGGTAACTTACTACTTTTCAAGAGGGCCCATTCCATCGTTGGGTAACTGAAGCTTAGGAAAATTATCCTTGCAGTGTGATGAAATCTGATCCACCTCTCTGTCACTTATACTCTTTGGTCTTCACAGTATTGCTTTACATCTCAACCTGGGGTAAATGTTCCCCTGGGGAGACTTGGGGATGTGCTGGGGATCTGGAAAGCCATAAAATAAATATGGAATGCTTTCCTGATGAATCAAATTTAAATGAAGATTTATTGGGGGAGGGAGCATTTAAGTTTGTCATTGAATATCTGTGCTTTTAAAAAGATTTTCTCATTTAAAACGTTCTTTATCAAAACAAACAAGCATATTTTAGTGCATGCTATTATATTCAAATGGTTTCTTTTTCAGATTTGACAGAAATTTTGCTTCAGGCAGCCTCTTGCAGCTATTCCCCAGACCTTTCAGTAGCATCTTCTACTGATTGGGGATTCACATTGGGGATTTCTAGATAGACAAGCTTCAGAAAGGCTGTTCTATTGAATAGAGCTACAAAGTATAAATCAAATTCCTTTCCCACAGGACTTTCCTTCAAGAATTCATTCATAAGATCTTATAGTTGGATAGAAGCTCAGAAGTTGTCTAAATCGATCCCCCTTCTGTGCCATTCCTAACAGATTGTCTCTGAGCCTCAACTGGACCAGGCTCATAGCCGAGAAGAGATCACATGGTAATCATTTCCATTCCACCACTAGCCAGCTCTAATAATTAGAATGTTCTTTCCTTGAACTAGAAGCTCTGGTGGGGTAGTGTGTAAGGCATTTGACAGATAACCAGAAGGCTAATGGCTCAAACCCACCAGCTACTCTTCAGAAGGAAGGTTGGGCAGTCTACTTCTGTAGTGATAATGCCTCGGAAGCCCAAGGAGGGGTCGCTATTAGTCAGATCCGACTCCAGGGCAGTGAGTTTGTTTGTTTTTTTTGGTTTGTGCATGGGTACTACAATCAGGCAGACCTGAGTTGGACTCTTGAATCAGTCACTTAATCTCATTGTGCCTCAGTTTCCTCAGTTGTAAAATGGGATCAATGCTTTTAGCTACATCACAGGGATACTCTGAAGAGAAAATGCATGTAAAGCACTTAGCACTCTGCCTGGCACATTGCAGGAGTCAACATATAATCACCATCATCATTACCATTTTCCTACATTGTTCCCATAAAGCCTGTTTGTAACCCCTCTGCTCCAAACCAAATTTTAGATTATCTGATAATCAAATAAACTCTTCTCTATGCACTTAAAAAGCAGTTTTTCCTAAATTAAACATGTCCTCATCTTCCTCAATAGAATAACTTTTCAGTTAATGTATCTTTTTTCAGAAAGTCATTTGAAATAGTATTAAGTGATTCTTATGGACGAATTAGCAAAATGTTAGAAGATGAAAAGTGCTGTGGAGAAAAGAAAAGGAGTAGAGTAAAGGGAATCTCTGGGTGGCACAAATTATTAATGTGCTAAGTTGCTAACCAAAAGGTTGGAAGTGTGAGTTCAGCCAGAGGTGTGCTAAAAGAAATGTCTGCTGATGTGCTTCCAAAAAGTCAGACTGAAAACTTTACAGGGCACCGTTCTATTCTGATACACATAGAGCCACCAGGAGCTGGAATCAACTCGATGGCAACTGAATTGAAAGGAAAGGGAGAGCTAGGATGTTGTTGTTGTTGGGTTCTGTTCAATTTTTGATTCATCACAACTCCGTGCGATAGAGTAGAACTGCCCCCTAGGATTTTATGGGCTGTGATCTTTACAGGAGCAGATCACCAGGTCTTTCTCCTGTGGAGGTACTATGTAGATATGAATAGCCAACCTCTTGGTTAGTAGTTGAGTGCTAAACCGTTGTGCCACCAGGTCTCATTCGAGCTAGGATGAAGAGGTACAATTTAAAATAGAGTAGTCAAGTAACTCAAAACTCAAAGTTATGAATTTTGATTGGAGAACATAGCTTGGACCAAAGTAGAAGCTGTTCTGAGTTGCAGACAGACAGATCTATTACACAGCACTGGTCTGACTTAACCTGCCCATCAGCAGGCTGAGAAGCAGGAGAGACCTAGCAAAGATCTGGCTAGGGCGGTTTAAGTCAGCTCACTGGCCTACTCACTGGGATGTAGCCCAGAAACACAAGGCCAGCCCACTGAGCTTCAACCTGGAGGGCCAGGAGAGCAGGAGGTGGAGCACAGGAGCACCAATCTTTACATCACGCCCCAGACCTTAACTACATGGCTCAATAGGAGTCAGGTGCTCACCCATCCAAAAACTCCTCCTTCTCCTCCTCCTGTAGGGATAAGCAACCAAGGCAGGAGAATGATATTGTTAATGGGAGTTTCTTCCTTTGTAGGTTGAAACAGAACATGAGGAGAGAAGAGTTCCATGTTGTAGATAGATTCACAAAATAATTTATTGCTGTAATTGCTGTTATGGATTTGTTTGTATGCTCCTAACAGTTATGTTGAAGTCCTAACTATTGTACCTATAAATATGACCTTGTTTGGAAATAAATGTCACCTTTTGTTATGTAATGAGATTGTATCACACCAAACTGAAAAGCCAAACTCACTGCCATCCAGTCAATTCCGACTCATAGTGACCCCCCACTGGGTTTCTGAGGCAGAGTAAATCTTCACAGAAGTAGATTGCCCCATTTTCTTCCCATGGAACAGCTGGTGCATTTGAACTGACAACTTTCTGGTTAGCAGTCAAATGCCGTAGGCACTAAAACACCAGGGCAGAATGAGTCCTAAATCTAATCCTTTCTGAGTAGTGCTTTATAAAAAAAAAAAAAAAGAATAGATAGACACACAAGGAGAAGAGCTCATGTGAGGAATGATCTGCACACAAAGGAAAGCCCAGAACCCTCCCCTATAACCAATGTCCTGATTTGGGCTTCGAACCTCCAGAACACTGAAGAAACAAATTTCTGTTCTTTAAAGCCATCCACTTTGTGATGTTTTTGTTAGGGCAGCACTAGGAAACTCAGACAGTTGTAAAAGATAAGATAGAATAAATTTTAAAATAAACATATATTTTTAAATTTAAAAAGAAACATAAATTCTAGGGAAAGGAGGAAATAAAGCCCTGAAGAGATGAATGAGTGAAGAAAGAAGATATTCGTACAGGGAAAGGAGAAATCTAAAAGAAAGTTGAAGAGAGCCATTAAGGACTCTTTAAACCCAAATTCAGATGGTGGGAACTCTAACTCTAATTGAATTCTAATCGAAAGGAGGAATGTTCGTAAACTATTGAATGTCTGATATTTTCAAGGTACGGTGTTAAGTGTGAAAGATATATTAAAGAACAGGATTCAGATCTCACCTTCTAGAAACCTAAACTTCAGAACACAAATATTAATAATAGCTACTGAGAATCTTGGGAAGCACCTATGACTTACCTTCTGAGGTACTATGCCCTGGCAAAGGTGAGGGCACTGGATAGAAGTCCACAGGTGCTAACCAGGGAGAAGGAGCAAGAGGGAACCAGTTTATTTAGTCAAGAGTGAGAAGAACCAGTGCATGTGTAGGACCAAAGCTGAGAAAAGAAAATGGGCAGAAGTGCCAGATTGGGAGTTTGGGGCCAGAAAAGGAGAGGGTCATGATCAGCTCTGCATCCACAGTTGGGGATGGAGTTTCAGGAAGATCATTTGGGTCCAAAGCCAGAGTCAGCCTTTTGGCTTGAAGCACCTGTTCCATGTGAATGCATGTGCTCCACATGGGGCTAGGTTCTGTGTGAATTTCTTTAGTTGCCTTTTGTGGACCATGCCAGGTCTTTGATGCCACCTAAACCAACAAGGGCTGATGCCTGGAGATTAAGTTGGAGAACTTGAAAATCCCATCCAACACTTGGATTTTACTCATGAAAAAAAGAAAAAGATAAAGGACCTCAGAGTGATGGATGAATGCTTTGCTGACAAAGGCCACACGAGAACATCCTGTTACACTACATTGATATGTATTGATATATGTATTGATATACCTGTTACACTACATTGATATGAAGTGTTTTTCAGGTTCAAAGGGGAAAGGTGTCAATTCTTTCTGGGCGCAGGGATGGGTGGAGAAAGCATCAGGCAGGTTATGGTTAAAGCTCAAACCACTTATCTGAAACTCTATCTGGCTCTCCTTCATTCTGCAATTCCAGAATTTAGTGACCAAGATGCTTCACCACATATTTTATGATTTCATAGGCTTGATGTTATTCTCTCTAAGAATAATCTCTCCAGAACAAAGAGTCTTCTTTACTCAACCCTTCCAAATGGAAGAAACTAAAGTCTTACCAATCCAGTTGTTCATCCTCTTTTCCTCTTTTCCTTCATCCTTCCCTTCCTCCTTCTCTCCCTCCCCACTTTCCTCCTTCACTCCATCATTCACCATTTATTGAGCCAGTCTTTTGCTAGAGACCACAAAAGTTGTTTTTTTTGTTTGTTTGTTTTTTTCTTTTTTAAAGTAATGGGTCATACTTTTTAGATGCTCCCAGTCTTGGCAGAGAGAACCAGAAAGAGAAAAAAAAAAAAAAAAAAAAACAAGTTGAATCAATCTGTAAGGAGTCAGCAAGGGCTTCACAAAAACAAGGAAACTTCACAGGTGATTACACATCCCACAGAAGGGGCAGAAGACTATTCCTAACAGAAGAGACTGTCTGAACCAGCTCATAGGCCTGGGTGTGCCATGTTCTTCTGAGAGTCCAAATCCAGTCCCAAGAGCTCTGGGTGGGGTGTCTACCCCTCATTGGAAGTTTCCTCTCTGCCTTCAAAATACTTCTGAGACATGATTTTGTGACTTGAGTTACTAAGCTAAAAACCAAGCCAGAAGTGCCTACTTTGCTAAAAATATCTAAGTCCTCCTTGCTTTCACCATGTTCCCCAAAGCTGCTTTTGATCTCTCTGCCCTACTCAGACTCCCATCCTTTCCCACAGTAGTGATGGCACAAAAAGAGAGGGTCCAAAAGGGAAAACAACAGCTCAGCTTCTCTGCCCCTACTTCTTAGTGCCCTTTTAAATTATAGTTTCTCTAGATCTTTAAGCCTCCAACTTCTTCTAGGTCCCTAACATCTACTCCTTAAGAATTAGTATTTTTTGAGTGCTGGGTTCTTTTCATATATTATTTTAACTTATTTTATTTAACTTATTTTAACTGATCTTCAAAACAAGTTCTATTTATAGATGAGAAAAACTGCAGCTCAAAGAGGTTGTATAACTTATCTAAGGTCGTAAAACTAGGTAATAATGGAAAGTTAAAACCAAGACTGTCTAATTCTATAGTAGTGGTTCTCAAAGTGTCATCCCAGGACGAGCAGCATCAGCATTTCCCAGGAATTTGTCAGAAATGCAAATTCTCAAGTCCTACCCCAGACCTATGGAATGAGAAAATTTTGCAGGTAATGCTCTGCAATCTGTATTCTAATTAATGAGCCCTTGAGATGATTCTACTGGATATTGAAGACTGAGAATACCTGCTTAAAGTATGCATCCTTAACCTATATGTTATATTGCATCCATTGTCATAGATTGAAATGTGCCCTTCCCCCAAATACGTATCAACTTGGCCGAGCCATGATTCTCAGTGGTTTGATAGTTTGTAATGATGTTATTTGGCAGTTATGTAATGATATAATCACCCCCCAAGACATGATCTGATGTGATCAGCCAATCAGTTGTTAGGGATCAAGGTAAGATGCAATACCTTTAATCAGGTCACAGCCCTGATTGATGTAAGGGGAGTTTCCCCAGTGTGTGGCCTGTATCGTCTTTTATTTTACATTTTTTTTTTTTT
>NW_006922075.1:1268262-1290325 GCF_000298275.1 Orycteropus afer afer | reverse complement strand
TCTAGTTCTTCTGGTCTCATAGTTGTATAGGTTGCAGATCGGATGGTGTACCAGTCGCTAGGACTGATTGTTTCCATTAATTTTGGTTTTCTTTTGTCTTTTATTTTAAAAGAGATAAAAGGCAAGAGAGGCAGGCAAAGAGAGGGAAACCTCAGTACCACCAAGAAAGAAGAGCCAGGAGCAGAATACAACCTTTGGTTCCAGGTTCTCTGCTGAGAAACTCTTAGACCCAGGCAAAGACTGATAACAAAGACTTTCCCCCAGAGCCTACAGAGGGAAAGGCTTCCCTTGGAGCTGACACTTTGAATTCAGACTTCTAGCTTCCCCAACTGTGAGAGTATAAATTTCTGCTTGTTGAAGCCTTCCACTGATGATATTTCTGTTGCGGCAGCACTAAATAATTAAGACCTCCCACATACCGGTTATCGAAATACAAAACAGCTGTGAGGGAATCGTCCTAATAATGCTCAACTCTGGCCCTCACATTTCCCCCTATTCCAAGGAATTAAAGGTGACTCTTCACTCCCAAATGTAAACTTGACACACATCTAAATGGGCTATTCCAGGTTGATTATTACATGATGCCAATCTGTCAATTATCTAGAGCAGAAATCTGCTTGTCCATACAGTAAGAAATTCCAGGACACTAGCTATCCATGAGGGGGCACCCACACTTAATTCCAGGTAATGCATCACATGTGCAGCCACTGCTCATCTGTCAGTGGAGACTTGCATGTTGCTATGATGCTGTGGGCAAAGACCTGGAATTAGAAAACTGAAAAGAAAGAACACAGTCAGTATTTCTCAAGCTGGAGGAACTGAAGAAGAAAGTTAAGCCTTGAATTGCAATACTGAAGAATTCCACGGGCAAAATATTGAACAATACTGGAAACATCAAAATAAGATGGAGGAATACACAAAGTCACTGTACCAAAAAGAATTAGTAGATATTCAACCATTTCAAGAGGTAGCATATGATCAAGAACCAATGGTATCAAAAGAAGAAGTCCAAGGTGTGTTGAAGAAACTGGTGAAAAACAAGGCTCCAGGAGTTGATGAAATACCCACTGAGATGTTTCAACAAATGGATGCAGTGCTGGAGGAGCTTACTTGTTTATGCCAAGAAATTTGGAAGACAGCCACCTGGCCAACCAACTGGAAGAGATCCATAAAGAAAGGTGATCCAATAGAATGTGAAAATCATTGAACAATATTATTAATATCACATGCAAGTAAAATTTTGCTGACAATAACTCAAAAAAGGTGGCAGCAGTACATTGACAGGAAATCGCCAGAAATTCAAGGCAGATTCAGGAGAGGGCATGGACTTGAACCACTTACTGATGAAGATCAAAGACTATACAGTCTTCGGTATGGATTATGCCTCGACATAAAGAAAACAAAAATCCTCACTACTAGACCAAAAAGCAATATCATGATAAATGGAGAAAAGACTGAAGTTGTCAAGGATTTCATTTTACTTGGATCCACAATCAATGCCCATGGAAGCAGCAGCCAGGAGATCAAAGGATGTATTGCATTGGGCAAACCTGCTGCAACCGACCTCTGTAAAGTGTTAAGAAGACTAAGATGTGCCTGACCCAAGCCATGGTCTTTTCAATAGCCTCATATGCATATGAAAGCTGGACAATGAACAAGGAAGACCACGGAAGAATTGATGCATTTGAAATGTGGCATCGGTGAAGAATACTGAAAATACCATGGACTTCCAGAAGAATGAACAAATATATCTTGGAAAAGGTACAGCCAGAATGCTTCTTACAGATGAGAATGGCCAGACTTCATCTCTTGTACTTTTGTCATATTATCAGAAGGGACCAGTCCCTTGAGAAGAACATCATGCTTGCTAAAGTGGAGGGTCAGCAAAAAATGGAGGACCTTCAACAAAATGGATTGACACAGAGGCTGCCACAATGAGCTCAAGCAAAGCAACAATTATGAGGATGGCACAGAGGACAGTGTTTCATTCTGTTGTACAAAGGGTCCCTATGAGTGTGAACCAACTGGACAGCACCTAACATCAACAACAACCTTAATCACTTAAGTGTAAGTAACCTTGAATTACTTAACCTTTATGCATCTTTACCAAAACCAAACCAAACTCAATGCCATTGAGTGGATCCAACACACAGCGACCCCTCCTTGGGTTTCCGAGGCGGTATCACTGCAGAAGTAGATTGCCCAACCTGCGTGGTACAAATGGTTAATATGCTAACATAAAGTTTGGATCTTTGAGTCCACCCAGAGTAGAAGAAAGGCCAGGTGATTCACTTCTGAAAAATCAGTCATTGGAAACCTTATGGGGCACAGTTCTACTCTGACACACATGGGTCACTATGAGTAAGCTCAGTGACAACTGGTACCACTTAGTGTTGTTGTTAGGTGCCATCGAGTCATACCTGACTCATAGCAACCCCTCCTTGGGTTTCCGAGGCGATATCACTACGGAAGTAGATATCACAACCTTCCTTCCGAGGAGTGGCTGGTGGGTTTGAACCACCAGCCTTTTGGTTAGCAGTCAAATGCCTTAGGCACTACACCACCAGAACTCCTACCTCTTAGTAGTTGTGAGAATTAATTGAGATAATGCACCTCAAGTGCAGGGGACCTGTCACAGACCGAGTATTTGATTCCAATGTTCGCTGGTATTAACAGCTGGAGAGGCATCTCCAGAAGTGATGTTTCGAATGAACTGTTAGTCAGGAACAGGGTAGGGTAGTACTGAACAATCAAGTTGGATTCATTAGTTAAGCTATGATTTCCTTCTTCATGGATAGCTGTTGTTATCTGTCATTTGAGTCAGCCACCTCCCCATGGCACAACTAAACGAAACACTGTCCAGCCCTGTCTTAGTCTGGAATCTGTTGTTGTTATTATTAGGTGCCATCAAGTATTCTTGATACCATCATGGTGTTCTAAGTATTCTTCACTGATGCCACATTTCAAATGCATCAATTCTTCTGTGGTCTTCCTTATTCATCTAGTAGTGAGGATTTTTGTTTTCTTTATGTCGAGGTGTAATCCATACCAAAGACTGTATAGTCTTTGATCTTCCTCAGTAAGTGGTTCAAGTCCATGCCCTCTCCTGAATCTGCCTTGAATTTGCCCTCTCCTGAATCTGCCTTGAATTTCTGGCCATTTCCTGTCAATGTACTGCTGCCACCTTTTTTGAGTTATTGTCAGCAAAATTTTACTTGCATGTGATATTAATGATATTGTTCAATGATTTTCACATTCTATTGAATCACCTTTCTTTATGGATCTCTTCCAGTTGGTTGGCCAGGTGGCTGTCTTCCAAATTTCTTGGCATAAACAAGTAAGCTCTTCCAGCACTGCATCCATTTGTTGAAACATCTCAGTGGGTGTGTTGGATTGGGTTCTCTAGAGAAACACAAAAACCAGCAAAGTATATATATATATATTTATAGAGAGAGAAAGAGAGAGAGAGAGAAATTTATCTTAGATAAATGGCTCACAAGCGTGTAGAAGCCGACAAGTTCAAGCTGAAAAGTTCGTCTCTGGGGGGAATGGGGCCCAGGGCCGTCTGGCTTTCGCACGCACGGCAGAGGAGTTCAAGTCACAAAGTTCGTCTCTGGAGAGAGATGGGGCCCAGAGTCGTCTGGTTCCCGTAAGCACAGTAAAGCCGAGAGAATCAAGCTGACACACAGTGCGCTGGTCACTGTTCCCAACAAAGGAAAAAAAATCCGAAAACCTCCAGGGCGAGCAGCAACTGTTTGCTCCAGGAAGTATATAGTCCGGAATGCCGTTCTTCCAGTTTGTCCCTGGGATAGTATTACAGGTAGGCCACACCCCTGGGGAAACTCCCCCTAGACTGACCGGCCGCTTAGGACGCAGTCATGTGATCCATCATGGGAACCACCACTCACAACTGGAGTCCAGCCAAGTTGACACATCTTCAACTATCACAGTGGGTATTTCATCAACTCCTGGAGCCTTGTTTTTCACCAGTTCCTTCAGCACACCTTGGACTTCTTCTTTTGATACCATTGGTTCTTGATCATATGCTACCTCTTGAAATGGTTGAATATCTACCAATTCTTTTTGGTACAGTGACTCTGTGTATTCCTCCCATCTTAGTTTGATGCTTCCAGTGTTGTTCAATATTTTGCCTGTGGAATTCTTTAATATTGCAACTCAAGGCTTAAATTTCTTCTTCAGTTCTTCCAGCTTAAGAAATACTGACTGTGTTCTTTCTTTTCAGTTTTCTAATTCCAGGTCTTTGCACAATTCATTGTAGTACTTTTCTTTGTCTTCTCGAGCCACCCTTTGAAGTCTTCTGTTCAGCTCTTTTACTTCATTATTTCTTTGTTTTGCTTTAGTCACTCTCCATTCCAGAGCAAGTTTCAGAGTCTTTTCTGATATCCATTTTAGTCTTTTCCTCCTTTCCTGTCTTTTAATGACTTTTTGCTTTCTTCATGTATAATATCCTGTTGTCATCCCATAACTCATCTGGTCTTTGGTCCTTGGTGTTCAGTGTGTCAAATCTATTCTTCAGAAGGTCTCTAAATTCAGGTGGGATATACTTCAGTTCATATTTTAGCTCTCATGAGCTTGTTTTAACTTTCTTCAGCTTCAACGTGAACTTGCATGTGAGCAATTGATGGTCTGTTCCACAGTTGGCCTGGCCTTGACTTGACTAATGATGATTGAGCTTCTCCATCGTGTCTTTCCACAGATGTCGATTTGATTCCTGAGCATTCCACTTGGCAAGGTCCAAGTGTATAATCACTGTTTATGTCATTAAAAAAATATATTTGCAATGAATAAGTCGTTGGTCTTGCAAAATTCTATCATGTGGTCTCTGGAGTCATTTCTTTCACCAAGGCATATTTTCCAACTATTGATGCTTCTTTGTTTCCAACTTTGTGTTCTAATGGCTAATAATTATCAATGCAATTGATTGCATGTTTGCTCTATTTCAGACTGCAGAAGTTGGTAAAAATCTTCCATTTCTTTTTTGGCTTTAGTGGTTGGTGTATAAATTTGAATAATAGTGGAATTAACTGCTCTTCCTCATAGGTGTTTGGATATTATCCTATCACTGACAGCATTGTACTTCAGGTTAGATCTTGAAATGTTCTTTTTGATGATGAATGTAATGCCATTCCTCTTTAGTCTGTCATTTGGTGTAGTAGACCATGTGATTGTCCCATACAAAATGGTCAATACTATTCCATTTCAGCTCACTAATGTAGGATATTGTTCTTTATGTGTTCCATTTCCTTTTTGACGACTTCCAGTTTTCCTAAATTCATACTTCATACATTCAGTGTTCCAATTATTAGTGGATGTTTGCAGCTGTTTCTTCCCATTTTGAGTCATGCCACATCAGCAAATGAAGATCCCACAAGCTTTTCTCTAGCCACATCATTTAGATCCCCTCTACTTTGAGAAGGCAGCTCTTTCCCAGTCATATTTTAAATGCCTTCCAATCTGAAGAGCTCATCTTCTGGCACTATATCAAACAAAGTTTCACTGCTCTTCATAAGGTTTTCTGGCACTATATCAGACTATGTTTCACTGCTATTCATAAGGTTACCAACTAATAAACTGTTAAGCTGAGATTAAAATTCAGTTTTGTTCAAAAGCCTTTTCCATGTGCTTTACTGCCTGGAATAGGCAATTCTCTCTCTTGGTATTCTCCAGTGTTTCTGGTTGAAAGTCCTCTTTGCAGACATATGAATCCAGTTTCTTGTTCAATCATAATCTTCTCTGGTATTTCTTTGCAGACTGTCTTCCATCACTTTCCACACCTGGGTTATGCTGCATCTGTAGCTGCTTCCTGCTAGCTGGCCTTTCACCTCCTAGTCCCTTCTCCTTCCTCCAGACCAGCTTAATCTTCCTCAAATGCTGCTCAGAATGGAATAAATTATATCTTCTGCCAATTTCCAGTTTTGAAAGTTTTTTATCTTACCATCTCTGTTTTGACCAGATACTTGGTGCAACTTCAAACATTTTTGCCTGTTGTCTGGCTGCCTAACAAGGAACTCTTGGCCCATTTTGAAACCCACTCCCACATTTGGCACCCTTAATATAGACTTTGTCTACCCACAGCAGGACATACTGAGAAGATAGATGAAACTCAGGAAAGAAGCCTTAGGGTTTCAGGCCTCCTCCATGGAGTTTTCAATGGCTGATTTTTCATAACTAGATAGCCAGGCCTGTCTTCTGAAGTGCCACTGGGTGCACTCAAACCTCCAACTTTTTGCCAGCAGCTGAGTGCTTTAACAATTTGCACTACCAAGGACTTCTAATTTATTAGGTTGAAAGTATAAAACAGTATAAAGGCAGAGGAACTACAAAAAAAATCCTACAAAAGTTCCTGCCTTCTAAACCATTAGACAAAAAGTTAGGTCATGTTCATGGTAGTTTTAGGGTTAAATATATATTGCTTTACGTGACTTCTAGCCTGGTGGTAGAACCAGTACTGAGTCTGGTGATACAAACCGAAAATGCAAAAATGCGGAATGCAGGGAGAAGAGTGAATGCAGCTTCTCAACCTTGGCTAATTAGAGCTGATAGTGAGGTATCTACTAACAAAAGTCTTGTAGGAGGCCTCCTGGAGGGTCCTTTCCTCCCCCAGAAAGTTTGGGGGCTAGGCCAGCTCAACCATTAAGGCAAACAGGAAACTCTGCCAACAACAAAAGGAAAAAGGAAGCTCCCCAGATTCCTGTTCCAAGTACCCTCCTGAGAAGGACTTTATCTTTGGGGAAAATTTTGCTGAAGGAAATTTGAACTGAAGTTGCAAGTTTCCTTTGTTAAGAAAAGCAAATAACATGAAAAGGGAGACAAGCAACAAGACGAAAGATTGGTCATTCACAGATGCAGATCTAATCTTTGTGGTAAAATAAACTGGAAAGAACTTAGTCTTAGACACTGCTCACAGAGATGGGAGCAGGAGTTGCCAGCAGGGGAGAGGCAAAAAAGCAAAGGCTCAGACGAGATGTGCCTGACTTCCCCAAGGGGCAATGAGAGGTCGTGGCCAACCAGAGAAAAGAGCAGCACGAAATAAAGCTTGAAAGGACAGATTATAGTCTTTTATATGGGGATGTAGTGTTTATTAATCTTATGGGCCAGAGAATTTCCAAACACCTGGGAAATAAAAAAAAAAATCAAAGCATTTTAATAATAACAGTCAATATTTTTAAAAACATACCAAAATCTTATTAAATCCTTTGCATATGCTAAGTAATTTAAGCCTCACAACAATCCTATGAGATAGGCACTATTATTATTATTATTTCCCTCTGGTGGCGAAATGCCTAAAGCATTTGACTGCTAACCAGAAGGCTGGCAGTTCAAACCTACCAGCCACTCCTTGGAAGGACGACCGGGCAATCTACATCTATAGAGATACCACCTCAGAAACCCAAGAAAGGGTCACTATGAGTCGGAACTGACTCGACAGCAGTGAGTTTGTTTTTTTTGCTTTGTAAGGGCACAGAAAGGATGAGTAACTTGCTAAAGGTTACACAGTTTTTAAGGCTCAGAGATAGGATTTCAACCCAGGCTATCTGGTTCTAAGGTTCCTACTCTTATCCACCATATTTGACTGCAAAGGAGTCCACAAAATTAGTAATATACATCTTCTCCTCTCAGTTCTTTAAGAAGAAATTGAGGAGCTCCCAGAATGGCAATAGATGTAGCAGAAAGAAATGGGCAATTGTGGTTCAGAGGTAGAATTCTGACATTCTGTGTGGAAGACTTTGGTTCAGTTCCTAACAATGCACCTCATGCACAGCCAGCGACCACTCATCTGCTGGTGGAGGATTGCATGTTGCTGTGATGATGAGCAGCTGTTAGCAGAGCATCCAGACTAGGAAGAAAGGCCTGGAGGCCTGTTTCTGAAAATCAGCCAATGAAAACCCTGTGGATCACAAAGGTCTGATCTGCAACTTATTATGGGCATGGCACAGGACCAGGCAGCATCTTGGTCTGTTGTACATGCGGTTGCCAAAAGTCAGGGACTGAGTCAACAGCAGCTAACAACAACAGCATGGCAGAAAATAATTTGGGTTGGAATGCTGACTGTATGACTGAAAAGTGGTACCTTGGACCTTGAACCTCATAATATGGTTGTTTTCAGTTTTAAATGAGATAATGCATGTCTCTGGCACATAGTAGACGCTCAGAAAATCATCACACATCATTGATACTGAGCAAGTACCAGGCATATGTCCGGCCTTTGATGCACATCATCTCTTGAATTAAATTGGATGCAGCTAGAGTAGTTACATTTCCTCCTTCATTTCAGGATGTGAGGAATTATTTTCATCAACATCTTAGAGAATTTTGCAAATTTTCTTACTAGATTTGTTTTATAGTTGCTCGAGCCCAAATCAGGTAAGATTTTCATGTCCTCTTCTAATGAACATGATAGATTCAATAGGTTGCAATCATAAGATAACTTATTCTGTTTTTTTTTAACATTTTATTGTGATTTAAGTGAAAGTTTACAGAACAAATTGGTTTTCCATTCAACTGTTCATACATGTTTTTGTGTCACTATATTAAATGCAGTCCCCACAATGTAACAGCACTCTTCCCACTTCTTTCTTGTGTTTATTATTTTCATCCACCCTTCTTTCCTATCCATTCCTACCTTCTGAGCTTTATCCCTGGACAAATGCTCCCCTTTTGATCTCATATCATTGGTTCTTCTAGGGAGTGCATACCTCCCTGGTTTTACTGCTCACCCCATAGGGCTGTCTATTGTTTGGCTGAAAGTTGAGCCATGGGGGTGAGTTCCACACCAGGCAAGGTAACATTCTTTCTTCTCCTTTTGTCTCTCCAAACCCACTTTGTAGGCAGGTTCTCTCTCTGCCCCTAACTGAGATTTTAGGTCTAGTAGCTTTTATGGCCATTTCTAGGCACATGGGTCACTTTCAGCCACAAGAATGGCTTCCTTTCAATACTTTAAATATTTAATATTGAAATATTCAGGCCACGGTAATAATTAAAATTCTGAACTTGTATGTAATTTAGAAAGGTTCTCCTCTTCCAGTTGGGCAGGATATCAGACCCTGACTATTTGCCTGTAGTCAGAGAGGGGTGTGTGACCAACATCCTCCCTATCCCTCTACTAGACTCTCCCACACAAATTAGCTGTTGACTCTGACCTGTTCACTGTCAGGTTCAGGGGAAGTGGGGATTAGAGGAAAAGGACAACAATCTAATATGCCTGGGACTATCATGACCTGGTGTTGGCACCAGCTGGGCCTGGCGGATACACAAAGCTGATCCTTTTGTTGGAGGCTTTGTAAGGGGCTATGGGAACCTCCAACTCAGTTACCTTAACATGAAGGTGATCATATGTCCATCCCATTTGCAGGGACAACTCCAATTTAAGCCTGTTGCCTCATCATTTATATTAATAGCAACTCCTTTCTTTTTCAAAAGTGCCCCAGTTTGACACTGTGGACAGCCAAGTTTCAATTTCTCCCTAGCCCTATTGATTTCCTCTGGTCCACTCCTCCTGGTCACTTCATCTCTCCAAGGAGTCTTATGGACAGAGTCCTTTAAAAGGAGCCTTCAGGAAAACCAAAGATGCATGGAAACAATTAGTTCAAGTGATTAGTATAGCATGCAATCCTTAGCCTATATGACTATGAGATCAGAAGAACTACCACTGTGAACCACTAGGAGTATCTATTAGAAGGTTCTTGATAGAAGAATGTGGAACAAAACTCAAAATCACTAAAAAAAAGGGGGGGGGCGGGGGGACCAGGTTTGCTGGTCTGATAGAGCCTGGTGGAACCCCTGAGACTATGGACCCTAGCTGCCCTTCAGGTCTGGAATTGAACCCACTCCTGTGGCTTCCAGCCAAACAAAAGACAAGCATATGAGCTGAACATTTACCTGAGGTAGATACACTCCTTGGAGAGATCAATCATGAGAGAATAGAAGGGCTGTGTATGCACAGGGAGACAGCTTGGTTGAGCAGGAGTACATTGGAGGGAAGGACACAGGGAAGAAGTAACTATGGAGAGGAAGTGAGAGGGGAGCTATTGCATTGTGGGAAATTTCAGTCAATTTCATGAGACAAAGTGTGTGTGAAAAATGAATTTGCTCTGTAAACTTTCACCCAAATCACAATAAAAAATTTTTTTAAAAAAAAAAAAAGGAAAGTTCAAGCTGTCCTCCCTCTCATGGGAAATGTCTCCATGGGAGATAGACTCTTTTCCTCACCTTTGGCTAAAAAAAGGGCAGCTTTCTTTCATCTACTGCAGCTCAGTCTTTTTCTTTCTCTGTTTCTTCCTTCCTTCCTTTTTCTCTCTCTCTTTCTTTCTCTTCTGCCTCAGACCTACCTGACTACCACTTCTTATACCAATCTTTATGGTCTTTACATCTTATACTCCAGGGAATACATGGAAGTCACCTTGAAGCCCCTTTCACTTGGCTTGAGTTGAGAAGGAAAACCCACTGCAATCAAGTTTATTCCAACCCACAGAGACCCCCATTGAGTTTCCAAGGCTGTAAATCCTTACAGAAGTGGATTGCCTCACCTTTTTCCCATGGAGCAGCTGGTGAGCTTGAACCACCAACCTTCTGATTAGCAGCCAAATGCCTTACATAGTATGCCACCAAAAAACCAAACTCCAAACTCACAGCTATCGAGTCAATTCTGACCCATAGTGACCCCCTTTGGGTTTCCAAGGAGGTAAACCTTTACAGAAGTAGATTGCCCAGTCTTCCTTTAGCAGTCAAACGCCTTAGACACTACACCACCAGAGCCAGAACTCCCAAAAGTGAGGGGAAAGTACTCTTCATTCCTCTTCTTTGGTGGAGAGGGAGCCGCAGCACTCATAACAGTTGATCCTAAGGAATTCTCCCTTGGCTTTTCATTTCATCTCTTTTTAAATGTTGGAGGTGGTTGACGATTAATGCTAGCACACCTGGTTCTACCACTTCTTAGTACATATTGAATAGGTGGTTCAACTTCATATTCTTTTATACTATGGAGTTTCTTAGCACCTATTGGAATATTCTCAGCTTTTTGGGATTCTGCCTATCTCCTAATCCACAGAGAAAGTTGATTTCAACATCCGGTTATGTATGATTTAATTAAAAAGGCGGGGGGGGGGGGCAAGCTGGGTCTACTAAAACTTTCAAAGAAGATGATTCTTGTGATGCCTAATGCCACACCAGGTTCCAGAAGTGCAGTACTGGTGATGCAGGGCAGGAGCTGAGCAAGTGGAGCCTTAGATGTCTTCCACAGTGAAGAGGGAAAACATTCCACCAGGGGTGCCTCAGTCAGTTTCCTTGCATTCATTTCTTCCTAATGATGCCAAGGCACAGAGCATCTGAAAACCTGAGACATTTCAATTGTACATCATGCCCTGGAGAAAAGCTCTATGTAAACTTTATCTCAGCCTTGAGAACTTTATCTCAGAAAGTCCACCCTAGAATTTCATCATTGGAGACACCTGGCCACATTGCTATCTTCGACAAGCATGGAAGCATTAGCCTTGCTGGATCCAGTTCTCAGTTATCTTTTCAAAGAGTAAAGAATGGAGCAGAAGGAAAGTTCCTCCTCTCTGGATCTCCAGGGGGTTCACAGTGGTATCCTTGGAAGCCGAAGTGTAGAAATCCAAGAGTGTGGCCCTCTGAGGAATGGCTGTGCTCATCTCCATTATTTCGATGGTAACTTGAGAAGACTTTTAGGTATGCCTGAGCCACAGAGTGAGTCAAGAGCTTAGCAAGTCTAAGTCTGAAGTCTGACTTCCAGGTGTCCTACTTACTACACAACTCGAGCTCTGTAGAGTACAGTGTCCACAGAAACAAAGAGAAGTTTTTAAAGTAATCCCACCTTTTGCCACAACCAGGTTTTTATGGGAGGTTTTTGTTTTTTTCCCAGCAGCAAGGTAAAGCAAGTAATTGAACTAACTTGTTCTCAGATCAATGAATCCATTGTGGGCTTCAGGGCTCAAAAGGGTTTTTTGTTGTTGTTACTTTTTTTTTTCTCCTTCAGTGTTAGTTTGGACCAGAAGTTTAACTTGGCCATGGGCTATGGGAGAAAAGAACTGGATAGACAAAGACTTTCTTTCTTGTTTGGGATTTAAATATCAGTAAAAACCCATAGGCTTATAACTAAACTTGTTACTGCATATGTGTTCATTTATACACACTCACTCACTTGATCCTCCTCCCTCTTCTCCCCTGACTCCTCACAGTAGCACCAGCCAAGCTCCAGAACACTAGAATGGCCTTCATAAAGGTGCTGAAGTATGATGCGCCTGATGCTGCTTGATTATCTTGCCAACAGAAACAGATGCAAGATTATTGAGGTACTATCAAATGCTGGCAAAGAAAGTTTGTACTTAGCATGGGTAAAACTTCAGATCAAAATTCTAGAGTGACCTTATCTACTTAAGAATTAGAGGAGCCCTGGTGGTGCAGTGGTTAAGTGCTTGGCTGCTAACCGAAAGGTTAAAGGTTCAAATCTTTCAAAATACCTGATGACCTACTCTCTTAAACATTAAAAAAAAAAAAAAAAAAAACCACTGCCATCAAGTCAATTCCAACTCATAGTGACCCCCATTGGGTTTCCAAGGTGGTAAATCTTTATGGAAGTAAATTGCCCAGTCTTGCTTCCGCAGAGTTTCTGGTGGGCTTGAACCACCAACCTACTGATTAGCAGCAGTCAGATGCCTTAGGCATTGTGCTACCAGAGCTCTTTAAACATCACAGCCTAGAAAATCCTATGAGACAGTTCTACTTTGTCCTATAGGGTCACTATGAGTCAGAATTGACTTGGTGGCACACAATAACAACAACATAATAATTGGGGAGGGGAGAGGTAATATTTATTTCACTATTTCTCTTCTTCTCATAGATGGTTTAGACAGATTCTAGTCTGAGTCCTGAGCTAGTTAAGGAGTAACTGGAGCCAAGACAATTCAAAGGAAAAAAAAAAAAAAAAATTCAATAATGGTGCTAGGATAACTGATAGCCACAAGCAAAAGAATGAAGTAGGACCCCTTCCTCAAACCAGAAACAAATTTAACTCAAATGGATCATAGACCTAAATGTAAGAGCAAAAACTATAAAACTCTTAGAAGAAAATATAGGAGTAAATCTTCATGACTTTAGGATAGACAAAGCCTTCTTAGACATGACGCTAAAAGTGCAAAACCAAAACCAAACTCACTGCCATCGAGTCAGATCTGACTCATTAGTGACCTCTCCTTGGGTTTCTGGAGTGGTATCACTACGGAAGTAGATTGCCCTATCTTCCTTCTGAGGAGTGGCTGTTGGATTTGAACCACCAGCCTTCTGGTTAGCAGTCAAATGCCGTAGGCACTATGCCATGCCACCAGAGTTCCTGCTAAAAGCACAAGTGACCAAAATATATAGATAAATTGAACTTCATCAAAATGAAAAAATTTTGTGTTGTGTTTCAATGGACACCATCAAGAAAGTGAGAAGACAGCCCACAGAACATAGTGCCTAAGGCATTTGATTGTTAAGCAGAAGGCTGGTGGTTCAAACCCACCAGCCACTCCTCAGAGGGAAAGTGGGCAATCTACTTCTGTAGTTATACCGCCTCAGAAACCCAAGAAGGGGTCACTATGAGTTGGATATGACTCAACAGCGTGAGTTTTTAGAACATATAAAGACCACTTACAACTCAATAATAAAAAGACAAATAATTCAATTTACAAATGGGCAAAGGACTTGAATAGACGTTTCTCTAAAGAAGTTATAAGAAATGGCTGCTATGCTCATAAAAAAGATGCTGAACGTCATTTGCCATCAGGAAATGCAAATCAAATAACAATGAGATAACATTTTACACTTACTAGAATGTCCATAATCACAAAGACAGGATGTGAAAAAACTAGAACAATCATTGATTGATTGATGCATTTGAATTATGGTGTTGGTGAAGGATATTGAATATACTATGGACTGTTAGAGAACAAACAAACCTGTTTTGGAAGAAGTACAGCTAGAATGTTCTTTAGAGGATGGCAAGACTTCATCTCTCATACTTAGGACATGTTATTAGGAGGGACCAGTCCCTGGGAAGGACATCATGCTTGGTAGAGAGTCCATGGACAAGAGAAAGACCCCCCAGTAAGATGGATTGACACAGTGTCTGTAACAATGGGCCTGAGCATAGCAACAATTGTGAGGATGACGTAGGCCTGGGCAGTGTTTTATTCGGTTTTACATAATGTCACTATGAGTTGGAACTGACTCAATGGCATCTAACAACTAACAACAACATACATTGCAGGCAGGAAAGTAAAATGATGTAGTTGCTTTGGAAAACAGTCCAGCAGTTCCTCAAAAGGTTAAAAATACAGTTATATGAACCAGCAATTCCTCTCTTAGAAATACATGCAAGAGAAATGAAAACAGTATCCATACAAAAACTTACACAGGAATGTTTATAGCAGTATTATTCATTTTAGTCCAAAACAACACAGATGTCCATCATCTGAAAAAGACTACAATGTGGTATATCCACACAATGAAGTAATTTTTGGCAATAAGAAGGAATAAAGTGTTGATACATGCTATAAATACAAGGATGAACCTTGAAAACATTATGCTAAGTGAAGGAAGCCAGTCACAAAAGCCCACATATTATATGATTTAATTTATATAAAATAAGCAGAGTAAACAAATCTGTAGAGACTGAAAGTCAATGAGTGGTAGTCTAAGGCTGGGGAGGGAAAGGAGGAGTGACTGCTAATGGATATGGAGTTTCTTCTTAAGGTGATAAATATGTTCTAAAATTGGTTGTCATGATGGTTGCAAAACTCTGTGAATATCCTAAAAACTACTGAATTGAGTTACCACTATTGGTCTCTATCCATTCAGTACAAAAAAGAACGAAGAAAACCAAAGACTCAAGGAAACGATTAGTCCAAAGGACAAATGAACTACATGAACCACAACCTCCACTAACATGAGACCAGAAAAAGTCGACCATGGCCAGCTGCCACCTCCAACCACTCTGACAGGGATCACAATAGAAGGTATAGAAGGTTCACAATAGAAGATAGAGGGGGAGAAAAAATAGAATAAGATTCAAATTCATAAAAGAGACCAGACTTACTGGTCTGATAGCGATTTATGGAACCCCTGAGATATCCTTCCAACTTAGAACTGAAGCCACACCCACAGATCACTTTTCAGCACATGAAAGATGGGCCCATAAAGTGAACCATAACACCTGGGATGAACATGCTTCTCAGAACCTATGCAAGACTTAAAGGGCAGCACTTTTCCAAAAGCAAAGGAGGCAGGAAGGGGCAGAAAAATGGGGCAAAGGGAAACAGGAACCCAAGGTGGAAATGGAGAGAGTGCTGACACAATGTGGAGACTGCAACCAAAGTCACAGAACAAACTGTGTATAAATTGCTGAAAGGGAAACTAATTTGCTTTGTGAACTTTTACCTAAACCACAATAAAATATGAAAGAAAAAAACAACACTGAATGGTACACTTTAAATGGGTGAGTTTTATGGTATGTGAATTACACCTGAATAACATATATTTATATATACAGTATATAAATGTACAGAGGGAGAGAGACACTAACTGGAAAAATCATATTACCTGAGGTTTGAAACAAAAACAAAATTAAGAGAAAGGTTTTGGGGTTAGAACCAAGATAGGGGTTTTTAATCATTCTGAAGAAAGCATCAAAATCTCAGAAAGCCAGAATAATTGAATTAGGGAAAAATATACTCAGGAAAACAAACCAGAGGTCAGATTATGTTAAATTAAACATAATAATAAGGCACTTATCTTGTTTAAAGGGAGTAAGAGCACTTGGATATGACTTTTACCATGCTCAGAATGCTTCCCGTTAGGAAGGAAATAGAACCCACACAGACCAGCCATGCCTTCCTTCCCTGGAAGTGACTTCATCTCTGATATGTGAGTTTAATAAGAAAAACAGCACAATTCTTTTTCTCCAATTATAACAATAATATATTTAAGATAATATAAAAAGTATAGAGAGAGGGGGAGGGAATCACTCAATCTTGCCACGTAAAGATAAGCACTGATATTTGGTTGCATTCCCTCCTGCGTCTATGGTTTCACATACTCCAGCTCACACGACACACACAATTTTGTATCCTTAGTTTAGACTCACCATCAACATTTTCCATTATTATTTAAAACTCTTCCAAAGCATCATTTTCAATCAGAGGAATAAACTATAATTTATTTCCCTAACATAGGGCATTTATCTTGTCAATCTTTTACTATAATTAAAAACAAAATGCTGCAAAGAAAATTTTGAGTGTAGACTTTTGGTCACATTTCAAACTATTCCCTTATAACATAAATAACTTTATAGTCAAAAGGTATGAAATTATTTCATGATCTTCAAAGTGCTTACCAAAAATGTTACACTCACTCATGTATCAGTAGTAGTGTATAGCAGGCCTATCTCATGACATAACATGAGAACTCTTAAAAGTAACTTCCATTCTTTGCCTAGATATTTGCACTAAGGAAAAAAATTCTCATCACAGCATTATTTAGGATAGTGAAAAATGGAAGAAAAATAAACAGCCATCAACAGTCAAAGAGTTAAACAGATAATGATAGATTCTTTCTCAGTCCTTAAAATGATGATTTCAAAGAATATGAAGTGACAAAGAAAAATAATTCTATAAATGTTTAAATGTGATGACCCGTATATCAAACACCAAATTGTTTGCAAAGTCAAGAATACGAAAACACATAAGCAATGGTTACGTCTGAGTTGTGGGCTGACAGGTGACTTTATTGTCTTGTTTGTGCTTTCTGTACTTTCCAAATTTTCCAGGCTGATAATTTATTACTTTTATCATTTTTTTATTGTGATAAAAACGTGCCAATTCAACAATTTTTAAATATAATTCAGTGGTATTGATTGTAGTTTTCATGTTGTACAACCATTATCACTTTGCTTTCCCAAATCATTCCACCACCATTAACATAAACTCAGGTCTCCCTGCTTTTATAATTATTCAAAATGCATGAATTTAACAAATTAGCCCCGCAAGTAAATTTACTTTCAGTGAGTCTTCTACATAGTGAAGGGAATGGTGGGAATCCTCGGGTACTATCAAGAGGCTGTCCATGCAAGGTCTTACTGCTCTGGCTTCTAGCTCCAGCCTTACTCCTTTTTAAGTGTGCTTCCTGATGTGAATTTGACTGGATCTCAATTTTCTCGTCACAGTGAGGGAGTCAGATCATTCAATGATCTGTAAAGTACTAACGTCCCTGAGTCCGTGTTTGGCGTGAATGCCATCCCAGGTCTGTGTTCCAGCCACATAATGAGCATTGACAATTGATGTCTGTGAGGTAAGCATCCAAGAGAGGAGTTCTACAATTCATGCCAAGCACAGAGGAGAAAGTGGCTCTGGCTAACGCTTCCACTTGGGAATCCAAACACAACCCTGGCGTCAAAGAAACCCCTAGATTGCAAAGTTCTTGGACAGAAAGCAAAATACATCCAATACCTCTGTGACTATTCTCTACCATTTTCTGTACCATTCTCTACCACGACTTCTGCATTGTCCAGCAGTCCGCTTCATTTTACAACAAGAGCAAAGCTATTGCTGTTGTTAGGTGCCGTCCAGTCGTCTCTGACTCATACCTACTTCATGTACAGCAGAACGAACTCCTGCCCGGTCCTGTGCCAGCCCCATGATTCTTGCTATATCTGAGCCCATTGTTGCAGCCACTGTGTCAATCCATCTCGTTGAGGACCTTCCCCTTTTTCGTTATCCCTCCACTTTGCCAAGCATGATATTCTTCCCCAGGTAATGGTCCCTTCTTACAACATGACCAAAGTAGGTGAGACGAAGTTTGTCTATTCTCGCTTCCAATGAACATTCTGGCTGCACTTCTTCCGGGACAGATTTGTTAGTTCTTTTAGCAGTCCATGGTACTTTCAGCATTCTTCGCCAGCACCACAACTCAAAAGCGTTAAGAGCAAAGCTAAGATGGAGGAATGGTGGGGGCGGGGCAGTTGCCCAGCGTCCTGAGAAAATCCAGAATCAAGCGATCGTCTTACAAACTTCCGATTTGTAGGCTGTTCACAGTGACTCACTCATTAGTCAGGCATTGACAACAAATTGAATTATTGTGAATCTAGATCTAAAATGATAACAATGTAATACTTAATTTGAGGAGCCCACCTGATATCAGAACACATTTATAAGTAGGGAGAAAAAGCTACATTTCTTTGAATTAAAATTAGCGGCCGCTGATTACCAAGGGATGAAAAGTCAGGTTGACCATATTCTTTTCCTTCCCAGGTTATTATCATAACTTCTCTTTCTATTTCTATATTTCTTCTATATTTCTACTTATTTATTTATTTTTGCATAGTCATTATACATAAGCGGCCAGAAATCTCTTTCTAGCTAACATGGGCCTGTAAGTGACTGTTTAGCAAACTTAGCCCAGTATATCGATCAGCTATTGCATCAATAGTGCAGCTTAATAAATCACCCCCAAAAAACTCAATGGCTTAAAATAACAAGGATTTAGGTTGCTGTAGGCTGGGCAAGACTGAGAAACTCTGCTCCTGGCTGTAGGTTGGGCTGTAGGCATGTGTGTTCGTTCTGAGGCTCAGGCTGAACAGGTAACTTGCCTGGGGGAAGTTCTTTTCACATTGAATCACTGGTATACAAAAAGACCATGCCTTAATACATAAGTTCTTTACAAGCCTCTGTCATGTCACATCCACTAATATTCTCATTGGCCAAACCCAAAGTTCAAGGGCAGGAAATATACTCCACCTACTATGAGGCCACAGACAGGGTGTTGATGAATAATTCTCTTAGAATGCTGTGAGGAATTGAGAATAGTTATTCTAGTTCTCACAGTGACAATTAAACCTTCACATATCAATCAAGTCTTAGTCTGACTTCTGGTTTTCTCTTTGGCTTCCCAGACAATGTTTGGTGCATAAAATATGAGCCAACTTTCCAACCAATCAATATTATCCAATCAAAAGGAGAAGGAACAACTTTTCTTTTGGGTAGTTCTGCCCAACATGTCATGTGAAAGTCATCTCTGCCATTAATTGGAAGGGGACACAATTATGTGAAATAACTGAGGGCTGAGAACTGAGAGCCGAAAAGGGAGTGAGGAGAGGAAGCAGATTCAGCGGTTTGAACTAGAGATGATGTTCCAATTAATTCCAACAAAAACAACCCAGCAAAGAATGTTCCCTTAATCCCTTTTCATTATTTGTATTAATTTATCACAGAGGCAATACATGTTCATTGTGGAAAAATAATAAATACTAGAGAACAGAAAAAACAATCACCCATAATTCTATCACCCATAGTTAGTCATTATTCAAATTTTTTGTACAGTCAGCTACAGATCTCAGAAATGAAAATAGTGAAAACATTATAGCTGTGAGTCTAGACCAATTGGACAACAGAAATTATTCTTCTTATCCCTCAACTCTAGATGCCTCCCCTTTATTTAATGCTTATGTTGTTGTCACTGTTAGGTGCCATCGAGTTGTCTCCAACTCACAGCAAAACATTAGATCAAAACACTGCCCAGTCCTGCACCATCCTCACAATTCTTGCTGTATTTGAACTCATCATGGCAGACACTGTGTCCATCCATCTTGTTGAGGATCTTTCCCTTCTTCACTGACCCTCTCCTTTAACAAGCATGATCTCCTTCTCCAGTGACTAGTCCTTTCTCACAACATGACCAAAGTAGGTGAGACAAAGTCTGAACGTTCTCGCTTCTAAGCAGCATTCCACCACACTTCTTCCAGGACAGATATGTTTGTTTCTCTGGCAGTCCATGCTTATGTTGTTGTTGTTGTTATGTGCCGTCGAGTCGGCCCCGACACATAGCGACCCCTCCTTGGGTTTCCGAGGCAGTATCACTACAGAAGTAGGATTGCCCAACCTTCCTTCCGAGGAGTGGCTGGTCGGTTTGAACCACCAGCCGTCTGGTTAGCAGGCAAGTGTCTTAGCCACTATGCTACCAGTGCTCCCGGTCCATGCTTATAGCATACGTATATATACTTTTTTTTCCCCCACAAAAATGCAATCATCTATTACATACATTTTCAACCTCCTTGTTTCACATCTCAGAACCATATTCCTTATCAACAAAGATATATCTATGTCATTTCATGTATGAATTACCATAAATTATTTAAACAACATACTACTGATGGAAGTTTAGGTTATTTCCAATTTTTCAGGATTGCTTTCTGCACATATAATAACCCATGCCAGTTCATATACAAACTAAGGCATTTATTTTCATTTTCAGATCTAAGAAATCTAAGCAGTGCCTTTATTGACAATAAGTAAAACCACCCTTGTAGTGTTAGAACGTGGGCATCAAGAAAGGAAATTCTGTGGTTGAGTGGTGTAAAAATGGCCCAGGAGCATCTAAACTCCTCTGATTTCCTGAGAGGGAGAGAGAATCACCATCAATATCAACAGACCAAGGTTGTTGATTCCTATGAGGCAGAGATCAGATCTACCTCCTCTCTCCAGGCTTTTTACCAATTCTGACACCAGCTGTCCCTCCCATGGCACTCTCTACTTTGAGTACTCTCTGCTCACATCTCTCTCCTTTTATCTCTTGTAAGATTAAAAGTGTGTCTCTAGTAAGAGTAGTGACTAAGGTAAGGGTGGTGACTTGAGTCACACTCTCCAGTAAGGTGGTGACTCAAGATACATTCCACCCTAATGCTGCCTTATTAACATAATAAACAACTCACTCTCAAATGGAACCATAACCACATGCATTTACAACACATCACAAAATGGAGAATAATTATATCAGATCACACAATAGAGGTAAATTATATCATTACATAACTGCCAAACTACATAATTATATAATTGCCAAACCACTGAAAATCATGGCCCAGACTGGTTGACATATAACCTTTACCATCATAGGTTCCATACACCTTATTTGCATTGGCAGTAAACTGGGCAATCCCACTGGTGGGCCACAAGCACCTTATTTCCATAATCCCACCCAATTATTGTGTGAGATTCACAAAGACTATGGCTAAAAGAGCCGTATTGAGCCAAGGTAGAGATTAGTCATATTTGAAAGAAAATGTATATACATTTTACATAGTGATTGCAATCCACTCAAAAGTTTATAGATATAGGTTATAGATACAGATATAGGTTAGTTTCAGAAAGAAGGTCAAGTTTCAAGTCAGCATTCCAGAAAAAAAAAAAAAAAAACACTGCCATGGAGTTGATTCCTACTCATAGCGACTCCCATAGGATTTCCAAGGCTATAAATCTTTATGAAAGTAGATTGCCTCATCTTCCTTCAATGGAGCAGTTGGTGGGTTTGAACTGCTGACCTGGTTAGCAGCCAAATGCCTTAACCACTGTGCCACCAGAGCTCCTTCAAATCAGCATTAACACTCCTAAATTCAAATGTACCTCTCAGTCTCTTAGGTCTGTCAACCAGGCTAGAGACAAACTCAGGCCAAACTCCCTGGTGGTATCTTGGCAACTGTATCCTCAGTGTCATTTCTGGAAGGGCACAGGAACCCTATGGACTTAGAAATGCCACTCAGCTCCTCTGCCCATCTCCATCACCGTAGCAGGGAAGAGTGGTCCAGGCATTATTACGTTGGTCAGGAATAGCTCAAAGCCAATATCAAGCTGGCTGATTATAAACTAAGCCAGACTTTCAATGGAAAGCTTTTGAAGGACACAAGCCAACAAAACAGCACCAGAAACTGAGGAACCATTCCTTCTCCAAACTCTGTTCCCCTAGAGATACCAAAGTGACACAGCCTCAAGTAGTATTGAAATTACTACTACTGTGAAACAGAGCCATGTTGGAACCAGAACTTTTGTCTTGTCCCTCAATCCTGCTTACCCCCAGATTTATTTTCACTACTTCCCATAGTAAACCAAGGTGTCCAGCAAAGATGTTTATCAAAAAGACTGCAGAGCCATTAGAAACAAGAAAGCGCATCTGTCCTGTTAGTCCATTTTATAACCTTCTATCAATTCTCTTATTTTCTTTT
>NW_006922075.1:1235636-1248069 GCF_000298275.1 Orycteropus afer afer | reverse complement strand
TGTGTTTTATTGACTATGCAAAGGCATTTGATTGTGTGGATCATGACAAATTATAGATAACATTGAGGAGAATGGGAATTCCCAAACACTTGATTGTACTCATGAGGAACCTGTACATTGACCAGGAGGCTGTTGTTCGAACAGAAAAGGGGACACTGCATGGTTTAAAATCAGGAAGGGAGTGCGTCAGGGTTGTATCCTTACCCCATATTTATTCAATCTATATGCTGAGCAAATAATCTGAGAAGGTGGACTAGATGAGAAAAACGTGGCATCAGGATTGGAGGAAGAATCATTAACAACCTGAGATATGCTGATTTTGCTTGCTGAAAGTGAGGATGACTTGAGGCACTTACTGATGAAGATTGAAGAATACAGTCTGCAGTATGGATTACATCTCAATATTAAAAAAAACAAAATTCCTCACAACTGGGCCAATAAGCAGCATCACGATAAAGGAGAAAAGATTGAGGTTGTCAATGAATTCACATTGCTTGGTTCTACAATTGACACCAATGGAAGCAGCAGTCGGGACATTAGACAAAGTGTAGCATTGGGCAGGTTGGCCACGAAGGAACTCTTTCAAGTGCTGAGGAGCAAGGATGTCTCCTTGAGGACTAAGGTGCACCTGACACAAGCCATGATATTTTCAATCGTCTCATATGCATGTGAAAGCTGGACAATGAATAAGGAAGACCGAAGAAGAATTGATGCTTTTGAGTTGGGTGCTGGCGAAGAATGATGAAATACCATTGACTGCTAAAAGAACTAACAGATCTGTCCTGGAGGAAGTGCAGCCAAAACGCTCCTTGGAAGTGATAATGGCCAGACTTCGTCTCACCTATTTTGGTCATGTTGTCAGAAGGGCCCAATCCCTGGAGAAGGTGGAGGGTTGACGAAAGAGGGCAAGGCCTTCAACAAGATGGATTGACACAATGGCTGTGACAATGGGCTCAAGTATAGCAGGGATCATGGAGCTGGTGCAGGATCTGGCAGTGTTTCGTTCTGCTGTGCATGGGGTTGCTATGAGTCATAAACAACTCGACAGCACCTAACAATAACAACAACAATACATTCTCAGTTTCTTCATGTTCTATGTGGCATGGTTTTTTGCCTCCTTCATTTCCTTGGATCTTCTCCTCTGAATATATAACTGCTCTGGTTCTATAGTACTACACCACTAACAGGAAAGGGGAACAATTATTGGAACAGAGGTTGTGATAGTTGAGGTTGGGTGTCCACTTGGCTGGGCCATGATTCTCAGTAGTTTAGCAGTTATGATGTAGGCACTCTTATCATGAGATCTGATATAACGTAATCACTTCCATGGTGAGATCTGATATGAGCAGCTAATCAGTTGAAAGGGAGTTTCCTCAGGGGTGTGGTCTGCTTCCAATATATATGATATCTGACTTTCTCCTGGATCTGGATGCTGCAACTAGCTCATCACGATCATCTCAAGTTCCTGGACTCGAACCAGTGCCCTGACATACTGACTGCTGATCTTGGGATTGTTGTCTTCGCAACCTGTGAATCAACAACCTGCTATTTTACTTGCTGATCTTGGGTTTGTCAGCCCCTGCAGCTGTACAAGTCAGAAGCCTCCACCCTGATGTATGACCCAAACTTTGGCAGCCTCTACAACTGCATGAGCCATTTCCTTGGGATAAATTTCTGTGTGTGTGTGTGTGTGTGTATCTATATCTATATACCTGTAACACACATACACACATATATGTGTATATATATATATACACACATATACATCACTGGTTTTGCTTCTTTAGAGAAACTAGCCTAAGACAGAGGGTTACTGACATATTAATTACTCTCCCTCCAAAAATGATCCTAAGGCCCAGGATTAAGCTAGAAGTCTATAACGTCTTTCACCAGAAAACTGATTCCTGTCCTGTTGTTGTCAATCTATTCCAACTCAATGACACTATTGGACAGAGTAGAACTGCTCCATAGAGTTTCCAAGGCTGTAAATCTTTATGGAAACAGACTTACCCCATCTTTCTCCTGCAGAGTGGTTGGTAGGTTCAAACTGCCAACCTTTTAGCAGCTGAATGTTTTAAGTACTATGCCACCAGAGCTCCTTAGAAAGCTTATTGGCAACCTCTCAAATATGCATCTTCCCCCTTCTGTTCAGCAAAACAACCCCCAGATTTTATTTGGATTCATGCTTACCTACAATAAAAATTATGTTTTGCAGCCTCTCTTGCAGCTAAGTGTGGCCATATGGAAAAGGTCTAATGGAATGACTAAGAGTGCTCTGGGCAACCTTTGAAAACCTTCCCTAAGAGATAGCATGCCTGATCCCTTTTCCCTCCTCCTTTATATTTTTTTCCATTCTTTTTCTTATAACGTGAATGCCACCATCTTGGACCATGAGCCCAAAGTCACACATGGCCAAACATTAGGTTAGAAAGATTCTGGGTCTGTCCCTGACCTCATAGAGTGTCATGGGCTGAGACTTTCATAGCTGAAGGAGAAATAAACTACTGTCATGTTTAAACCACTATTATTCTCTATTTTTTGTCAAAGACAGACAAAACTAATTCTAGCTAATAATCTATTGCTCTGTCTTCAACTTTATTCAAGTAGTTTTGTCACTGAAGCATAATGTGGTGTAGTTAAATATGACCTTACAAGCTGATAACTTTGCCAGCATTTACTACCTTGCAAGAGTGAAGATAAGGCAGGAGCTGTAAGGTATAACACAAAGAGTATTGCAGAGGTGGTGTCTGTGGTTTGACTGAAAGCGCTTCCAAGGCTGACTCTGACTCTGCCTGGCAAAAAAGAAAAAGAAAAAAATGGAGGAAGTGCTAGCATACATGAAGAAAGTATAGACGTTTTTTGCAAAAGAGAATATACCATTTTTCTTCTCTCTCCATTAAAGTTTTAAGATATAATGGTTAATTTGAAAATTACTCAATGAGTCAAAAACATAGGCTTAGAGAGAATAGACCATCCATGGGTTCTGGAAGGCCTGGAGAAATGGTTACATCAAGGCCTCAGATAAGGTGGGTGCCAGAAACCCCCCATCATGGATCATGCCACTGAGGCCAAGGGTAAGACCATCCTCCCCGGTAGATAGGGAAATGAAAATTAAAACAATAGGGAAATCCATTTTCCCACACTTCAGATTGCTAAAAAAATCAATTTAAATAAAACATGTAGCATCCTGTACTAGCAAGGATGAGAAGCACTCTCACATACTGCTACTGAAATGGGAACTGTTATACTCTTTTTTGAAAAATAAGCTGAAAATAGTTACTATTTTATATACATATAATCTTTGACCTATTAGCCCACCTATGGAAATCAAATCAATCCTATAGAAACAAAAGCACAAGTTTCTAATTATATATTTATAGGAATATTTATTGCTACATTCTTTCTAGAAGTGAAATTTCCTGAATATCCGTCAAATGGGGATTAAATAAATATTCATCTATGCCATATAGATTACTATGTTGTTGTTGTTGTTATGTGCCATCAAGTCTGACCGACTCATAGCGACCCCATCTTGGGTTTCCAAGGTGGTATCACTACAGAAGTAGATTGCCCAACCTTCCTTCTGAGGAGTGGCTGGTGGGTTTGACCTGTCAGCCTTCTGGTTAGCAGTCAAGTGCCTTAGGCATTAGGCTACCAGGGCTCCTACGGATTACTGTGGAGACTTAAAATTGAATGACTTAGCTGTTTTGATGTGGAGGGATATCCATAACAAATGGTTACATGAGAAAAGCAAGTTGCATAAAACTGCATACAGTTGTCTTATTTATTTCTGCTATCACAGAAATAACACAAATGAGTGTCTTTGAAAAACAGAAATTTATTTTTTCAAAGTCCAAATTCAGAGCACCAGCTTTAGGGGAAGGCTTCTTTTCTTTCTCTGTGGGCTCTGAAGGAAGGTCCCTGCCTTCTCAGCTTGTGTTTCTTGGTTCCTTGCTTACCTTCATGTGGTGTGGCCTCTGTCTTCCCATACTTCTGCTTTGTTGCTTGGTCGAATGCTCGATCTATTCTTTTTATGTCTCAAAAGAAATCCATACAACACACTTTACTCTGGTAGCGTAGTGCCTAAGGCACTTGACTGCTAACCAGAAGGCTGGCGATTCAAACCCACCAGCCACTGCTTGGAAGTAAGATGGGGCAATCTACTTCTGTAGTGACATGCCTCAGAAACCCAAGGAGGGGTCACTACGAGTCAGGGTCAACTCAATGGCACACAACAACAACAACTCTAATCCTGCCTCATTAACATAAAAAAAAAAAATTCCCAAATGGGATTATAACCACAGACATAGGAATTAGAATTTACAGCACATATTTTGGGAGGCATGATTCAATCCGTAACAGCAGGATAATCCCAATTTTTTCTATAAAAGAACAAAATAGTTTATATTTGTATTATCTTGGGAAAGGGTGTGGAAAGATACACAGATAAGGAAAAGTTAATGAAGATCATGAAAATGCCATTTTCATTGGTTACCCTGGAGGAACAGAGGTAGAAAGGCACAAGTGATGAGGGAGAGGATTTTTTTCCTCCTTTCTCATATTTGCCTAGTGATGAAGAACATGTATGAATTCTCTAATTTTGGAAATGGAATTTTAAAAACTGAAGAAGATTTTAAACACTGAAGAATATATGCCATGCATTCTTATCTCTCTGAAATGATCTAGACTAGACATTAAGCCTCCCTCAAGATTATGGAATAAATTTTTCTGCTGAGATGCTTTATAGTCACTAGATTTCCTAAGTACCCTGATTCTTTTGCTGATCTTTTAATATATGAGTGTTTTTACACTTTTACTTCTGGAAAATATATATATATATAGTCATTCCATCATGAGGCTAACAGACACAGCACCTCTGGCTATCCCATCACATACATTCCAATAGTTCCAGGAAGGGTTCAATGAGAGGGAGTTGTCAATCCTTAGCAAGGAAGGGAGCAGGAATGAACCCAAAAGTGAATGTACATTGAAAGTTTGAGAACCATTAAAATAGGATCTTTTTGGTTCTTCTTATTCTGCACTATTCTCATTATTTACACTAGCCACCACTGCAGATCAGTTAAACCAAACAGCTGTACAACTGATAAAATTGAAAGTGTCACCTGTGTTTGCCTAGTTTGCTACTCTGTAGCTCTTCTGAAGATGCCAACAGCTGCCATATGCCCATTCCAGCACTGTAGTCCACAAATGAGAAATGCCTTACATCTGCCATAACTATCCAGTGGAAGTTGGCTATAGAGAGCCCAATTAAGAGGTAATCAGTCAAGAGAAAGTCTAGTGGAAGTCTGCCCAACTTTTGTGTGAAGAAATAAAGGGTCTGCCAGTGGTCAAACCTCTCTCAAAACTGTGGAACCCAGGGGAAAAACAGTAGCATCGCCTCTCATGGGATGCAACTGTTTTTCCCCTGGGAGCAAAAATCATCTTTTTTCTGCTTTTCAGTGATCAAATGGACAGAAGCTTATTATCTCACCAGAAACTGGAACCAATGCCAGATTCCTAGTTGATGAAGTCATCGCCAGACACCATACTGTGGCTTCTATGCCTTTCATCTGAGAACAGAGATCAGAAGGAAAGAATGGTCTGGGAATGGTCAGATGCTAACCTGGAGAACTCTGATGAGCCTTAAGCACCTGCTCGGAGGCAAAGACCACTTGAATACTAATTATTCCTTTTTCCCCCCTAAATTCTATTTATTTTGTTGTTACTATTGTTGAGAATACACAAAGCAAAATATATAGCAATTCAACAGTTTCTACATGTACAATTCGGTGACCTTGATTACATCATTCAAGACATGTAACCATTCTCACTCTCTTTTTCTGAGTTGTTACTCCCTCATGAACATAAACTCACTGCTGCCTAACATTCCTATGTAATCTTCTGAGTGGCTGTTGTCAATTTCATCCCAAATAGATAGTTCTTACTAGTTACTAGTTCCACTAAACTATTGCTTGATTTTAAAATGACTTCAAGAGAAGACAGAGAGAGGTACATGGGAGGTACAGACAACAACGATGAACTCTTTTGTACATACAGTACTGCATTGTTAGTGAAGGCAAACATCAATCTATGGGTGGACTATTGGGTGGACAGGCTGAATTATTAGGTATGTCTATGCAGGAGTGTGTGTGCCCATGACCATGTGTAGGGTTGACATTCTACAAGTGTATTTGTATGTTCTGTAAGAATGTCCAGGTATATAGTAGAGTTGACCAGGGACAGAGTTATAGTTACTTCTTAGCCACAGCCAGCTACCCAGAGGGAGCAAGTGGTTGGACCTGTGGGTTCGGGACCATAGTCACAGGGGACATCAAGCTCAATTAGCATGACATACTACACAAAAACATTGTTCCATATCCTACTTTGGTGTGTAGCAACTAGGATCTTAAAAGCTTGCCAGCAGGCATCTAGATGCAATAATGGGTCTTTCCCCATCCAGAGCAAAGAAGAATGAAGAAAACCACAGACACATGGAAACAATTAGTCCAAGGGACTGGTATACCATGTGATCCTCAGCCTATATGACCATGAGACCAGAAGGACTAGATGGTGCCCGGGTACCACGGTCAACCATTTGGAGGGGGATCCATGTAGGAGATCCTGGATAGAGTGGGAGAACAATGTGGAACAAAACTCAAAATCATTAAAAAAAAAAAAAAAAAAAAGGGACCAGGTTTGCTGGTCTGATAGAGCCTGATGAAACCACTAAGACTATGGCTCCTAGCTGCCCTTCAGGTCTGGAATTGAACCCATTCCTGTGGCTTCTAGACAAACAAAAGACAGGCATATGAGCTGAACATTTATATTAGGTAGATACACTCCTTGGAGAGATCAGTTGTGGGAGAATAGAAAGGCTGTGTATGCACAGGGAGACAGGTCAGGGGGCAGGAATGCATGGGAGGGAAGGATACAGGGAAGAGGTGGCTATGGGGAGGAAGTGGGAAGAGAACTGTTGCATTGTGGGAAATTGCAGTCAATGTCTTGAGACAAAGTATATGTGAACTGCTGTATGGAACATGAATTTGTTCTGTAAACTTTTACCAAATCATAATAAAATTTTTAAAAATATTATTTCAGGGAATATTTTTGGTTTCAGACTTAAAGATTATCTCAGAGCAGTAGTTTCAAAAGTTCATCCACCCTCCCTGGCTCTAGAAAGTCTGAAGTCCTTGAAAGTTTGATATTCCTCTCTATGTTTTCCTACTTTTGGTCAGGATTCTTCTATAGAAATGTCTTGGTTCTCTAGTTCTGCTAAAACAGAAATAGCATAAGTGGATGGCTTTAACAAACAGGAATTTATTCTTTTACAGTTTAGGAGGCTAGAAGTCTGAATTCAGAGTGCCAGCGCTAGGGGCTGGGTGAAGGCTTGGGCTTCAGCTTTCCCTCTTGTTCCAGGTCCACTGGAGCTGGAGGTGTCTCCTAACTCACAAAGCTGCTGGCTGCTGAGGCTGCTGAACCCAAGATTGGCAGGTAAAATGGCACAATCCCAAGATCAGCAAGCAACACAGCCGGCCACTGGTTCAAGTCCAGAAACAATCCCAGAACTGGCAGACAGCAGAGCAGACCACTGGTTCAAATTCAGAAACTGGAGATAACGGCAGGCCAAATGCAGGAGCAAAATGCCAGAGATCTGTCCCAAAGCTTTTCCATATATACTGGAAGCTGGCCATACCCCAAAGGTAACTACTTTGCTGTTCACAGCAGATTCCACCATGGAGGGGATTACAATCTCATAATGGGCAATAACCACATGCAGCTGCCCAGCCACTCAAAACCAAAGCCCAGCCAAGTTGACGCTTAACCTTAACTACCCAAGAATATTTGATCAAAATGTTCAGGACTGGTAGTTGCGCACTATCCAGTTCTTTTGGTCTCATGGCAAAGGAGAAAGGAGACAGTTTTTTATAGAAGCAATTAGCCACACAATCCATATCCTCCTCCTATTACTCTCTCTCCTCCTTCTTTTTCTTTTGTTCCAGATGAACAAAGACCCATTGTTGTACATTGGTCTTGTAAGTGTTTAAGACCCCAGGGACTACACAATGAACTAACCATGACCCTAAGCCTCTAAACCAAGAAATCAAACCCCATGAGGTATTTGGGTGTAAGTTAGCAACGTCAGTAGCTTTTCTTTTTTTTTTTTTCTGGTCATTGTTGTAAATATAGCTATCACACACAACTTTTGCCAATTCAACTTCTTACAGGTGTAGTTATTGACAGTAATCAGCTGTGCAATCCTATCCTTAATCAATGTGATTTTCCATCTTTCCTCTCCCTTCTACCCCTGGTAACCACTAACTTTGGTCTCTATACATTTGTCTTTTCTTGTCTTTTTATATAAGTGAGATCACTTTCTCCTTTTGTGATTGGCTTATTTCACTCAGCATAATATATTTACGCACTATCTGTACTGCAACACATATCAAGACTTCATTTCTCCTAATTGCTGGGTTGTACTCCATTGTATGTATGTACCACGTCTTGTTTATCTATTCATCTGTTGATGGGGATTTAGGTCGCTTCCATTTTTTGCCTATTGTAAATAGTGCTGCAATGAATGTAAGTATAAGTCTCTTTAAATCTCTGCTTTCAGGTCTTTTGGGTGTACACCTAGGAGCAGAATTGCTGAGTCATATGGTAGTTCTATTTTTAATTTTTTCTTTGGTCTGTCTCTCAATCCTTTGAAGGCACCTAAAGATAATTATTTTGAATTCCTTATCAGAGAGTTTCAAGGCTGCTTCTTCCTCAGGGATATGTTTTGGGTCTGTATCCTGCTCCCTTGTTTCTACTACTTTATCCTGCTTCTATGTGTGGACTGTGAAGGTCTGTTGTCTCCAAGGCATCATGGCATTGTTGTATTTAGATCTCTGTTAACTGTTTGTGAAGAGCAGCCAAGGGTGATTCAGGCTCTTCTTGGTGGTTTTTTATCATTGGCCCGTTGGTGGAGAAGGAGGTAGTGGCTCTCGCTCAGTAAGTGAAGTTGCAGGATGTGTGGGTGTAGTTGTCTTATGGGGACTGTTGCTGTCTCCCACTCAGTGAGACAAAAATTACAATGAAATAACCATCAAAAAAGTAAAAGCATGTGGATGAAAAACACACCATGTAATCACACAGGAACGGTAACCAAAAAAAGAAAAAAGGGAAAAAGAAGAAGAAAAAACAAGAAAACCTGCAATATCTAGGGATAGGGCACTAAGAGAAAAAAGGTAGAGAAGGAAAATAATGAAGGAAAAAAAATGGGAAAATGAAAAAAGAAAAACAAGGAACAGGGTTAGCCACGAGAAAAAAGGGGGAAAAAACGGAAAAAAAATTAAATTAAAAACAAGTAAAAATTCAACCAGGAAGAGGGAAAAGAAAAAAAGCTGAAAACTAGGACCTGGGTGAGGGGGAAGAGTAAGATTAATATAGTAAAAAGGACTAAAGTATTAATAATAATAGCTGTTTTAAAACAGACAAATACAAGCAAATGAATCACCAGAAAAAAGAAAGGAAAAAAAAAATCAGTGGAGGACACGGCAGGGCACCCAGGCTCTGTCTGAGCACACAGACTGTGATGGAGTTCCTGTGGGCCCAGAAGGTGGGTGGGAGTGGGGGATGGCCACACCTCTGTTCACCAATTGGGTATGGGGTATAAGAGTAACAAGAGGAATGTTGCACCTTTTCAGTCTTGCAGGTCCAGAGTGTCCTTGGGGTTGCTGGAAAGCCAAACCTCTTCTTAAACCCCGAGAATCTCGGAGAGTGCTGTCTCTTTAAATACCCAAAATAGTCAAGCTGCTTGTAACATTCAAAATGGCAGTGCCCTCCAGATGGCAAAAGTCCACAGCTCAGCCCACCTTTCTCTTCACCTTCTCCGTTTATTCCCCAGCCACTGTGCACAGTCCTGCATGCAGTCCTGGATAGCAGTGCTGATTTTTAGGTTAATTCTTAGGTCCTACCACCACTCTGGAATCTCCAAGTTGTCTGTGCCATCAGAATCGCTCAGGATCACTGCCAGACCGCAGCTCCGTGTCTCCTTTTTTGGTATTTTCACACAAATTCTTCTGCTAGTTGGGGTTTAGTCCACTTCTATATCTTTCCCTTCAAGGCTCAGGGGCCCAGGATTATCTTCTGTGTCTGTGTTAATTGGTTCCCCTTTTCTTTGTTGAAGAGGGTCTGTGCAGTCTTTCTGCCTAGTCTGCCATCTTACCGGAACCTATTTTTAATTTTTTGAGGAACCACCTCACGGTTTTCTGCAATGGATGTACTATTTTGCATTCCCACCAGCAATGGATAAGGGTTCAAATTTCCCCACATCCTTGCCAACATTTATTATTTTCTGTTTTGTTTGTTTGTTTTGTTTATTAATCTTAGCCATCCTCAAACCAAACCAAACTCACTGCTATCTAGTCAATTCTGACTCATAGCAGCTCCCATTGGGTTTCTATGGCTGTAAATCTTTACAGAAGCAGACAGCCCAATCTTTCTTCCATGGAGCAGCTGGTGCTTTCAAATGACTGACTCTCTGATTAGCAGCCAAATGTCTTAACCCTTACACCACCAGAGCTCCTTTAGTCATCCTAGTGGGAGTGAAATAGTGTTTTATTGTGATTTTGATTTGCATCTCTCTGATGGCTAAGGATGCTGGACATCTTATCATGTGTGTCTTAGGCTAAGTTTTCTAGAGAAGTAAATCCATTAAAGTGTATATATATGGAGTTATGGTGGTGTGGTGCCTAAGGTATTTGACTGCTAACCAGAAAGTTGATGGTACAAACCCACCAACTGCTCTGTGGAAGGAAGATGAGGCAATCTACCTCAATAAAGATTTACAACCTCAGAAACCCAAGGGGGGGGGGGTTACTGTGAGTTGGAATCCACTAGATGGCAGTAAGTTTGGTTTTGGTTTGTGTGTGTGTGTGTGTGTGTGTGTGTGGAGAGAGAAAATTTATTACAAGGAAATGGCTCACATGGTTGTAAAGGCTGGTAAATCCTTAGTCTGTGGGTCAGGCTTCAGGCTGAGGCTTCTCCTGACTCATGTAGCTACAGGAGCTGATGAATCCAAGATCTGCAAGTCAAACAGTGGGCTGCTGGCTCATGGGCTACAGATGCTGATGAATCCCAAGAACCAGGGGTCAGATGATAATCAGACAGATGCAGAATCCAGATCAACCAAAAAGCTAGAGAGCTTTACCAGAATGTCTGTATACATTGAATGTAGGCCATACTTCCAAGGAAAGTCCTTTACAACTCATTGGCTGCTCATAGCAGATCTCATCATGGAGGTGATTACATTATATCAGATCATTATGGGGAATGACTACATCATTACACAACAGCCAGATTACATCGTAACTGCCAACCCTGAGAATCATGAGACCCGTGGCACAGCCAAATCAACATACAACCTTAACCATCACAATGTGTTTGGTGACCATTTGAATGTCTTCTTCAGTAAAATATCTATTCAAGGTCTTCATTTATTTTATGATTGGGTTATTAGTCTTTTTGTTGTTAAGTTGTCAGAGTTTTTTATATTTTTTGGTTATTAGATTTTAATTTTTATGTTGTTGTGTTGTTATTTGCCATCAAGTCAGACCTGACTCATAGCGACCCCTCCTTGAGTTTCCAAGGCAGTATCACTATGGAAGTAGATTGCCCCATCTTCCTTCCGAGAAGTGGCTGGTGGATTTGAAATGCCAGCCTTCTGGTTAGCAGTCAAGTGCCTTAGGCACTATACTACCAGAGCTCCCTAATTTTTATGAGGTCTTATTTATTTTTCTTTTGCTGTTTGTGCATTTATTATATTAGACAATCCATTGTTGAAAGCGAGGCCCGATAGCACTGCACTTGCTTGTTTTTCTAATCCTTTATGGTTTTTGTTTGAATGTTTAGGTCCTTACTCCACTTTACACTTGTTTATTTTTGTTATTGTTATGATTTCTTTTTTTTTTCTTTAACTTTTATTTATTTTGTTTATTTTGTTGTTGTTGGCAAGGATATACACCAGTTCAACCATTTCTACAAGTATAATTCAGTGACATTGATTGCATTCTTCAAGTTGTGCAACCATTCTGACCCTCTTTTCTGAGTGGTTCTTCCCTCATTAACATAAACTCACTATTGCCTAAGATGTCTATCTAATCTTTCAAGTTTTTGTTGTCAATTTAATCCCATTTAAATACTTCTTAAAAGAGCATAATGCTCAATGCAGACCTTGTTAAACTACTGTTTGGTTTTAAGAAGACTTCAGGGGATGTTTTTTGTTTAAGGGCTAAAGATTATTTCAGTGTAGTAGCGACTGGGATCTTAAAAGTTTGCAAGCAGCCATCTAGATGCAACGATGGGTCTCCCCCTGTCCAGAGCAAAGAAGAATGAAGAAAACCGAAAATTCATGGAAACAATTAGTCCTAGTGACTGGTACACCATGCAATCC
>NW_006922075.1:1221143-1235228 GCF_000298275.1 Orycteropus afer afer | reverse complement strand
GGGAGCTGTTGCAGTGTGGTAAATTGTAGTCAATGTCATGAGACAAAGTATATGTGAACTGCTATATGGAAAATGAATATGCTCTGTACATTTTCACCCAAATCACAATTTTTTAAAAAGCTTATCTCAGTGTAATAGTTTCAGGGGTTCATCCACCTTCCATGGCTTCAGAAACTCTAGAGACTCCACAAGAATTTGAAATTCTGTTGTGACTACTAATTATTCTTATATCTCTGATAGTTCAGGAATATCTGTAGACCCATTTTTCTTCCCATGTTTCAACAACACATATGAAATTGCTGTTTGCACTAACCTTCTCCAGGCAGCTCTCTACTGAAGAGAGTAGCAGGATATGGAATTTGCGTGGCATCCAACCAGCCTTCAGGAGAGAGTCCAGTGCATCCCTTTCTATCCTTTGTGCTCTGAATTTATGCCAGATAAGAAAGTGGGAGGACCCAAGAGAGCAACAGAGCCTTGTGGCCACTGGATCCACACATAGAGTGGACAACTGTCATTTGCTTCCTTTCTATTCCTCCTTCTTCTGACAATAGCCTCTGATTTTTGTTTGGATGGCCACCTCTCTCACTTTTAGTTAATCAAAGCAGTGCATTCTCTAATCATATGGGCACCAATGAGATGAAATGAGACTTTTGCTAGGAATTCTGGAAAAGCAACCTGGTGTCTTTCCCCCTGAGATTTGCAGGTGAAAAGATGTGAGACCCAGAGCTACACAGCCATTTTGGCCCCAGGGGAAAAGGCTCTCTGAAAATGAGGAGGTGAGCAGGGTCAGGGTGTAGAAACAAGTAGCCACTGGAGACTGGGACTACTACATAAGTAAGAAATTCCCTTTTGCTTAAGCCATTTGGGGTAAGATTTTGTTGTTGTTGCTTGCAATAGAAAGCAACCTGGCAGATAAAACATGAGATGGTGAAATGCTGCAAGTCAGCATGAGGACAGCCACATGTTATCTTCTTTCCATTTTAAATTTCCAAGCACTGTACTTACCATTCATATGCCTAAGGAAGATGTTCTATTCTCATCTGTAAGAGACATCTATCTTTCTGAACAAGAAATCCTGATGGGAAGTCAAATGTGTTGTTTACTGTTGTTGCAATTTTTATGTTTAATTTTAATTTTATTCTTATTGATAGTAATTACAATGCTTCTCTCAATATTCAGAGGTAATTCTGCTGACCCCACATTAACAGGTTTGTTCTCCTCAGTAGTCAACAGAATTTTGATATGAGTCATCTACAATCTTATGTGGCCCCCATGGTGATAATGGCACATGATTGCAGAGTGGCTTATCCATATCTTCCCTAATTCTCTGGAATGGTTTAATTAGTCATGCTACAGTAGCCATTTCTCTTAAAAAAAAAAAAAAAAGTCTATTTATCAAAGGTTGTAAATAATAAGGGAAAAGATGCCTGCCCCCATCCATCTGTCATTTTGTTGTATTGTGGTGACTTGTGTGTTACTATGACGCTGGAAGCTAAGTCACCAATATTTCAAATACCACCAAGATCACCTATGGTGAACCGGTTTCAGTAGAGCTTCTAGACTAAGACAGATTAAGATGAAAAATCTGGTGATCTACTATCAAAAATTAGCCAGTGAAAACCTTATGAATCACAACAGAACATTGTCCAACTCTCTTGCTTTGGAGGCAGAAGTCAGACACGCCATCACCCTCCAACCTTTTTTACTGATTCTGACACCAATCTTCTCTCCCAACACTCTCTACTTCTCTCTGCTGGGTTCAATAATTCATTGTAACCATCACACAGAACTCACAGACAAAGCTCACAATTATGGGGTCATCACACAGAACTCACAGACAAAGCTCACAATTATGGGGTTTATTAGGGAAGTAACAGGTTACAATTCAGGATCAGAAATAACTCAGGATACAGTTCTTCTTCAGTCAGGATAGCTTTTTCTCAACTGTGCTGCAGGCATGCTTTTCTCTGGCCTCAACCTCTGCCTGCTCAAGTCCAAGTTACAAATTTCTTTCAGCTTTGCCAACGGGCACCCAAAGAGACACCCCACTCCACCAGCCTCCTGCCCAAAGGCACTCAGTTTTCTTGCCCCATGGACCAGGAAGCTCATCACTCTGTGTATGCCAGTCCCTTGGTTCTGCTGCCTCTTCTGCTACTGTCTCTCTGCCATCTCTCTGCTATCTCAGTGCAGGTATCTCAGGTCCAAGGACACTCTGTTCCTGGTTCGTCTTCTGACTTGATGGTAGTGAGATCCCCCCTTAGCATTTCTGGGATGGCTTATTTTAAGCCTAGTGTGATGGTAAAACTGACCAATCCCCATAGTTCCATACACCTTATTTCAATGGTCTCACCCCCACAGAGGTGTCATGTACCTTATTTACATTATTAACAAGCTATCCAATCCCCTTGGTGGGCCACAAGTACCTCACATTTGCATAGTCCAGCCTAGTCATCTGGTGGAAGTCATTAAGACCACAGCTAATAGGGCCACATTAAGTAATTCACTGCACCACACTTCTTCAAAGCAGTCTTGTTGCCTTCTAACCAGATCCTATCTTACTCCTCCACCACCATCTGTCAGTCTGTCATACTGTGGTGGCTTGTATGTTGTTCCAATGCTAGCAGCTATTTCCAACCATTTCCAGATGGTTCCAGCAGAACCATCCATTATAGACAGATTTCAGCGGAACTTACAGACTAAGACAGGCTAGGAAGAAAGGCTTGGTCATCCACTTCCAGAAATTAGCCAGTGAAATCTCTATGGACTACAACAGAATATTGGCCAACATAGTGCTAAAATACAAGCTGCCTAGGTTGCCACTACACAATAGCTGAAAGAATTGACTCAAATATACAAATAATCATGAAGATCAGGACCAGGCAATGTTATGTTCTGTTATACACAAGGTTTCCATGAGTCAGAGCTGACTCAGTGACAAATAACATCAACAACAATCTTGCTCCTGCCCTAACTTGGTCATCCTCTTCTTGGGTTTCCTGCCCTGACACACCCTTTCCTTGGATGGGTTCAACCAGTAGTAGTTATTCCAACCTATATTAACTGCCCCACCTCTTTAAGTCTTTATATTCACAAGCAACACCTGCCAGACCCCACTTGCCCTCACCTGGTCCTCCTAAGGCCCACCTGGGCTCATATCCAGCAAGCTTCTCTGACTCAATCTCTCCAGGTAAATTAAGGTCATAATCTAACCTGCTTCTACCCTCCCTCCAACATCCAAAGATGTTTTGAAATTTTTTAATAAAACAAATAAGGAAAGACATCCTTCTGATTAAAGTTTAATAAATGTGTTTATTAAAGAACTGCAAGAACATTCAGATTAAAAAATAATGAGATGTAAAATAAAAGCAGTAAAGATGAGTAATAAAATCAATAGATATTATCCTAACATGATGAAACAAATCGTAACAATAAAAAAAATTAGACTGTTCCAAAGGCAGTAAGTAATTCATTAACAGGAAGGGATGCATTTCAAACAGTAGTAATGATAAGTAATAAGCTTTTAGACTGCCTGATAATCCAATTACTGAGGAGAAGTAAATCATAGCAATACACTGGGAAAAGATTTAAATTTCTTGCTGATCTGACACAAAATATTGGCATTGATGAAAACATAAAATTTATAATACATCACAAAAATGAAGAGTGTCATCAATTGAAAGAATATTTAAGATGGAAAGTCACAAGAAAATCTTAAATGCCTTGAAATCTAGTAGTTCTTTTATGAAAGAAACTTGATGTTGATGTGCCCAAACTGACAATTCTAAACATTTTTTCTTGGCATTACCAATCACAAGTAGATGAGTTGGGAGCAACTTTTCTAAGTTAACCATAATAAAAAAATAATTTTTAGATCAATCATGCTAGATAAAAGAATGAATTAACTTCTATTCTCTCAATAGAAAATATCACAAAATTGTTGTCATATAAAAATATAATCAAAGGGTATGCAGCCAAAATAATTTAAAAATATTATAAAGGTTTGTCAGGTAGTTAAATAATAAAAATACCATTGCTTTGATTTCTGTTTCATTCTAATAAATATTCATTTACATGTCTAATTGTGTATTCTTTTACTTAAAGAGGACTTCAAAAACTGTTTAAGTTCCAGCCCTACAAACCCTGGATCCGTCTTCACAATGAGATCTTGGGTCCCTCTCTCCCGAGAGACAGATGAAAAGACAGAGGCCGGGACAGAACCAGAGTAGGTTGACTGAAAAGTCTATCGCCTGGTTTTCTCCCTGAAAGTCAGTAGAATTCATTCACTAATAAGTATAAAGCTCCATGAAAACGCAAAGTATTCAGGGATTCAAAGGATTGTTGTTTTCACCAAATCGCCTATTAACTCCACACAGATGTAACAGCTAGATGGAACATGCTCAAGTTGGTTGTTTTTTGTTGTTTCTTTTAATTATTCTGGTTTTTCAAAAGCAAATATTCTGCTGGCATGTCAGCAGAGTAGACACAGGGCTTTCCTTCCTTGCCTGATGAGAACACAGGTGACCGAATGGATTTGCATACTTGAGGAAGGTCTGGCAATCTTCTGACATTAACTTGGAGGATGTTGTTTATTTAGACTGTGGTCTCATTTCTAAGAAAAAGCTCTTTGTTTCTTGAAGAAGCATTTGTTAGTATATTAGACAAACTAAAACAATTTCTGTATAACTATTTTACTACAGGCAGAGTTCTTTTTCTCTTTCATTATTTCTTTAATTGTTTGTTGTTCATGGTTAGGTCTCAGAGATTGTCTATTACACTGAATTAAAATTAAAACACAAAGCTCTACACTTCCCCCTCCCAAATAAAAAGGACACCAATGGTTATTTTATTGATGTGTTGATTTGAATTCAATTCAGTAAATGGTGATGGAGCACCTTCCCATGTGGCAGGCACTGTGCTGGGCACTGGGGAGGTAGAGATGAAGATGAAGGATGCTATAGACAAGCCTAGGTCAAGGAGATAAATGATTCTCTCATAATAAGATCAAAATGTTGAGAGAGCAGAGAGGAAGGCACAATTAATCCTTCCTGGGCCAACAGGGAGAAGAAGGGTGGATTCAAAGTATGTTCTGTGTATTCCACGGGCTCCACAGAGAATTCTCTCTCTGGATGTCTTCTGGGACAGTGGGGAACTGAGGGACAGGGCCTCTCCCGTTACTGCTTCAACCTAAGCATAAGTCTTTTCATCTGTTTTATTTGTTAGAATTTTGCATGAAACTTCTTTTGACACAAAGCTACTGTTTTTAAAATGTATATATGTTTTATTTATCAACTTAACAAGGTACCCTTTGGTCTGGGCTTTGAGGGTTATAGAATTTATCCAAGTTGAAATCAAATCTGGTGGCTTTTCCTCCCTTCAGTATGTTATACCAGTTTTCGTTAAGTCAATTCTGACACATGACAACCCCATGTGTAGAACTGTATTCCACAGGGTTTTAAATGACTGATATTTCACAAGTAGATCACCAGGCTTTTCTTCTGAGGTGCCTCTGGACAGATTCAAACCCCCAACCTTTCTGTTAGCAAATGAGCACATTAACCATTTGTATTATACAGGAATTCCTTTCGATATGTTAAAATTCCCAAATTCTCATCTTTCTCCTAGCTCTACTATCCCTTTCTTCAATCCATCTTCTATTCTCCACACCACATGTTTTAAAAGCTTTGATTATTCCTCATCGCCTACTGGATAAAGTCCAATCTCCTTGGCATGGCCTACAAAATCTTTCCTAATCTGGCTCCAAACGACTTCCACCATTCACTTCCCTCTGCTTACCCAAATGCACTGTTGGGAGACAATTCTCCATGAGTCTCACGTTTCTGCACATCTTGCAGAAAGAAGCACTGACAACTTTTGTTCTGGACCATCTTTTCAAAAATATTAATATAGTGAACAGCCTTCAAAGATAGCAATCATGACTATTCTCAGAGCAGAAGGAAGATTTGTTTTCTGCCCAGGACAAAGGTTGAGGAGGTTTGCTTGCAGCCAATTAAAAAATGATTAAGGTTTCTTAAGCTTGAAGTTCCTCAACTGTGAGAAACAGACCCACTGGGCACGCAAACCCCACTCCACATTGCCATAGTGGGACTTGGAGGAAAAGGGGAATCTCTGCAAAGATAAGGCTCATGCTGTCTGCTATGCGGTGAGTAATGAAGTCCATTGTCTCTGATTCAGGAGCCTCATCTTTGACCAATATCCATGAAATTGTCACAGACTAGCTCATTAGCTTGCAAGCAGCTTAAAATCTCAGATCCTTCGAAGTTCTTTAGGCCTCTGTATCAGTCAAGGTAAGCCAAGTCATGCTGCAGTAACAAATGACCCCAAAACCTTAGTGTCTTACCACAGAGGTTTGTTTCTTGCTCATCTTCCATACTGTTTGCAGATTGGCTAATTGTTTGCACGCTGCCCTCGTTCTGGGACACAGTATGATAAAATATCCACTTTCTGGAGCATTACTAGTGGTCAAGGGAAAAGAGAATGTGACCAAGCATGCAATGACTCTTAAATCTTCTGCCTGGAAGTAACATACTTACTCCTCTGTTTACTTTCATCAGCCATATCTAAAACTCAAGTCTGCTGGAAAGTACAGCTCTACCACATGCCCTGGAGGAGTAGTGGACTGTGGCTAAACAGTCCTAATGACTACCAGAGCACCCTGCTCTCCTCCACACCAAGTAACTGATCTTTATGCACACCTGCTGTGTTCCTATGCCTGTGTATTTGGATATGCAATTCCTTCTTCCTGAAATTTGCTCTTTCTCTAGGCTTCCAATCCTTCCTACCCATTATTGCCTGGAAAACCACTACTATTTTCAACACCCAGTTCATGTATTACTTCCTTTTTAAAGATTTTGTGACCATTATTCACCCAGAAAAACCTCTCCTTTCCTTATGCTTCCATAGTTTTCTATATACCTCACTGCCGTCGAGTCGATTCCAACGCATAGTGACCCCTATTGGGTTTCCAAGGTTGTAAATCTTTTAGAGAAGCAGAGTGTCCCATCTTTCTTCCATGGAACAGTTGATGGGTTTGAACCACTGACCTTCCGGTTAGCAGCCAAATGCCTTAACACTAGACCACCAGAGCTCCTTACTCTATATATAGTTCTATCAAAATACTGAACTCACTGCTTCATACTGGTTTATGAACTTGATCCCTTCTGTAAACCAAGATCTCTTGAGGATAGAGGATGGCCCCTGATTTTTTAATTTACCTTTGTGCAAACCATTTGATTAAAATATTTAAAAGGATTTCCACTCCTTAAAAACAACAACAACAGAATTCTAAGCATTACCCTCAAAGTCCACTTGGTCTGACCCTCACTAAGTTCAATTTGCACAATCCTCCCTATCACTCTTTACTTTCAAGTCCCACTGGCTTTCTTCCAGTTTTCCAAAACTGCCACACTCCCCGCCTCTGCAAAATCTTTGCCTCTGCCCTTATCCTCCAACCCCCTGCCTCACTTAGCTAATCCCTCCTCATTCTTCAGATCTGAGCTGAAGCATCACTTCCTCAGGGGAGTCTTCTTACCACCCACCTATGCCCTACCCCTGGCCTAGATCAGATCCCCCCATTATATGTTCTCATGGCATTGTAGACTTCTTCATAGCACTCAGCACAATTAGTTTCTCACCAATATTTGTATGACTATTTTACTGTATTTTCCTCCAACTTGATGTTAAGCTCTATATTAATGGAGGCATGAATCATATCTAGTTTTGCCCACTATTGGTTGCCTAGTTCTCAGTATATTGTTTGGCACATAGTAGGACACAATAAAAATAGAATAAGTGAATAAATGAATGAATGAACAGAATGAGATACTCAGTGTATGTCTGTTGAATTTAAGAATTTCAAGTAAAGTAGACAACAGGAAGAGAAGTATGAAACTTTACATGGTCTGAAGAACAAATTTATATTTATAAGTGACAAGAAGTGCATGGGAGGTAAATATCTAACTTTTTTACAGATATGTGAAAAACAAGATGGCAGGTAAGAAAGTTTTCATCATTAGTCTAGTTGGGAAAATGTACATCTTGAATGGGGGTATACACCAGAAATCTGAGTAGGCTGGAAAGCTGCAAAGAATGCAACCAATGCCCTAATCATTTCTCTGAGGCATATGATCTCCTGTATGCTCTCAGGAGTCCTGGCTCACCCACTGAGAGTTGCATGGTCCCATGGAGCTAGGGCTGCCAGCAGAGGCCCAGCTGGTCTTGGCCACTTCTAGAACCCTGAGTGATCAGCCATTAGGCACTCTTAGTTACTTGCATGTAGATCCTCCTGCATGGCCTATCCTAAGGAACATATCTCCATCCATTCTATTATCCAAGACAAAAATCAGAAGTTATCCTTGACTTTTTTCTCATTTAACTCCCTATGGCTGATTCTAGTTCTTTACCTCTCTCAAATCCAACCATCTTTTGCTATCCCCACAACCACTAACATAGTTCAGGAAACCATCTCTGAAGCATGTATGTTCTAGTCCTTCCTACCTACATCTGGCTCCCTTCTTGTCTGTTCCTCACACTGCAAACATGATCACAGTCCTTTCCCTGCATATAATCCTTTGTTAGCTCTCTTCCACCCTCAGGATAAGGTGAAAAGTCTTTATTATTGCCTTTAGTACTCTTCATGAGCTGGCTGGCCCCCGGTCACATCTTTGGCTTTATCACTTTTCCCCTTTTCCCAGCCACAGTAAACTACTTCCAGTTTCACTTAAGTGGCATGCGTTCCTACACTTCTGGACTCTGAAAATACTTCTTGCTTTCCCTGGAGATCCTCTTTGTTGTTTTTGTAGCTAGTACCCATCAAGTCAATTATGATTCATAGCAACCCCATTTGTACAGAGTAGAACCATAGGGTTTTCAAAGCTGTGACCTTTGGGGAACTGATCTCTAGGCTTGTTTTCCAAAGCACCTCTGGGTGGGTTCAGACCACCAGTCTTTCAGCTAGTAGTTGAGTACTTACCAGCTTGCTCTACCCAGAGGTCCTGGATCTCTACCCAGATACCTGGAGATCCTTTTAACCTCCTCTTTCCTCACCCTCAGCCCCATTAGTCCTGATTCACCTTGTTAATTCCTGCTCTTAAAATCTCAGCTGTGCTGTTTCCTACTTGACAAAATTTCACTAACTAACTCTTTCTAGGCTGAGTAAGTGGCCCTAGATGTCCCTGGGTGGAGAAAACAATTAATGCATTTAGCTGCTAACTGAAAGGTTGGGGGTGTAAGTCCATGCAGAAGTGTCTCTGAAGAAAGGCCTAATGATCTACTGGCAAAAAAATCAGCCATTGAAAACTCAATGTAGCTCAGTTCTACTCCAACACACATGGGGTCATCATGAGTCACAATCAACTATAGTAGCCTTAACTATATACTCCCATAACTACTTGTATTTGTTAAAATCAGAACATATAATATGCCGTGTTGTAATTTTTTAAAAAACTTATTTGTCTCTCCATCTAGATCAGTGATTCTTTACTCTGACAGCACATCAGAATCACCTAGGAGTCTTTAATACAATTAAATACTAATGCCAATTAAATTACATGCTCTAGGCATCAATTTTTGTAAGTTCTCTGAATGATTCTAGTGGATAGCGAGGGACGAACACCACTGAATTAGACTGTAAATCCCTTGACCTTGGAGAATATGCTTAATTGGCCTTTGCTCTCCAGAGCCCAGCATAGGTAACAACCCTAAGTCTCAGGTGACTCCACTTTGGTCTGCAGAGGGGTGGGGAACACCACAAAGAGGATATGGGGAAGATGAGATTGATCTGGAAGAAAAGCCTTGTCAGGGAGGAGCCACCTCTCACCCCTGAAAAGTATGGGTGGAAGTCAGTCTCTTCAGTTTTTCTGGTACAAAATCACACAGCTAGACTTGTGGGTACAGCCCATATGCAATTCTGTACTGTTAGAAAGGCTTTGATGTCAAACAAAAACCTATTCCTCTTTCATGGACAGACAAATTTACTTTTCAGAATTCTTTAGAATTCATTACCTCTTCAGATCAAGTATGCAAATGAATAAACCGACTATTCAAGAGGACCGGGAGTGGCCCTCACCTCAGATCACATCAAAGGCAGAGCAGAAATAGACTCACCAAGAGCAGTCAGCCTCATAGGGGTAGCAGACATTGACTTCAACTCTCCTGCTGCCAAGAACAGAGCTCTCCCACTGTACCATCCTGCCTCCTAGTGTTCAGGAAGATGAACTTGCCTGGCAAGGAATCTGTGCAGACAAGGCTGCAGAGAGCAGGGGACAATTTGGAACCCTTTTCATCCACCAGCCACTCCTCGGAAGGAAGATGGGGCAATCTACTTCCATAGTGATACTGCCTCGGAAACCCAAGGAGGGGTCGCTATGAGTTGGGTCTGACTCGACGGCACATAACAACAACAACAACAACAACAACAACAACCCTTTTCATAAAAATAGTATGATGTCAGTTCCTACTAAGAGAAGGGAAGGGGTGGGGAAATTTTTCAGAGGATCTAAGACCTTAATTAATGTGGAAAGATAGAGGTCTTGGTCAACAATGTATTACCCATCTCACCAACCCCACCCCACCAGGCATCAACAATCCTCTCTGAATCCTCTGGCTCTCAATTCCCTATCCAATAAGCGGGAGTGACTGGGCAAGGAGATGGGGCATAGGGCTGCACTCACTATTAAATATCCATAAGGCAGGGTGTCTTTGGCAACGGATCCATCAGGTTCAAATCCTGGCAAGCTATGACACTAGCTCAGGACCCTGAGTGTGTAAAGGAGATGGTGATCTATTTACCACTCAATGAATGTTTGTACTTGTTATTGTTGTTATAAGGACTCCACTTAGCAGCTGCACTGAAAACTTCTCATCCCAAAAGGACAACATGGGATGGGGAAGAGCCCAGTGACAGAAGGAGACTGCAAGTGAAACTGAATGTAATTTCTCACAGTGGTTGGTGGAATTCAACACTCTTGCTTTGCTGAGAGTCTTGGAGCTGGTTAAAGAGACCTCCACTGACTGTCCTATGCTTAGCAATGGACCACCAGTGACTCTTCAAAGTCTCACCCTGACCAGCTGGCCTCCCAGTTGATGCTGTGGTTCAAAGTGCCTAGGACCACATGCATCTGAAGTCATTTTCTACGTGTTGACCCCCATGTGCAATTCATCTGCAATGGCTCCTAAAAAGGGGGAACCAAGGGCTGTTTATCTAAATCCTATCTAACAGCATTTGGGTTTCCCACTCTACATCACTAGGGTTGGTGTCACCCAGTGCATTAACTCATGGTATCACTCCCTGCGTGAACCTTCTCCTATACCGGACCATACAGAATCCTTAGTTTGTTAAAATGTTCAGTATTAAATTTAATCATAGAAAATATGTGGTATAGTTTTAAATTGCTTAAATATAATATTTCTTAGATTACATGAATATTAAGAACAAAATTGCTTTGTAAATCTTTCTACATGTAATTACATTATTGGTTACAACTGAGTGAAAGGTTTTTCTCCTTGTTTTCCTTTAATTACTACTTCTTCTGAAAAACAGTACTGATATAGGTTCACAAATATACTTACCATCATAACTTAGCTAAAAACACCAGAAGATTTGACAAAATCAGTGGCCATAGAAACATCAGCATCAAGGTAAACAACAGTGAATGCCTGTAACCGTATGTAGACGAAAGCACATGATTCAAAGTGGTTTTGTAATTGGTTCATAATGACCCCTCTGAACAGAGCAAATTAGAAGGTTCAAAAGAGTTTTAATTAAAAGGTTCAACAGAGTTTTAGCCTGATAGGTGTATTGATACATGTAAGCTGTCTTACGAAAAATTTTCATAGACAGTCATTTTGGTGTCACTTCCTCTGATAGTGACCCCTGGTGTTGTCCACACTCCCTCCTGCACCTCCCTAGTGACACCATTGTCTCCTGACATTCCTGCCTAATTGTTGAGTGAGCAGGCTGAGGGGAAGTGAGCCACCTAGCAACAGAAATTACTGGAAAAAGAGACCTTGTGCCTTTAAGATGAAGGTAGTAGGCAGCCTGTCCATCTTCCCTAAACACAGACTTGCCTTGTTCTTCCATTTCTGGCTGAGTGATAAAAACGTTAAATGTCATTTCCTGTATCAGTGGTTAACCACTAGATGCTGGATCACAGATTTACCAGAAGTGCTGAAGTTAAGGGGGAAAAAAAAAAAAAAAAAAACCCTGCTGTTTTCAATAACCCTTTCTTGCACCCTGTGGGAACTATTTAACCTTTGGGAGCAGGGAGGGATGTGAGGGAATTGCTGGATTTGGACTGGCAATAAATTTAGGACTAGATTTGCCAAAGGCTCTTTTATGCTTCATACAGGAAGTAAAGAGGGGCATAATTTAACCATCCTGTACCCCTCCCCACTGAGTGTGTGTGTGTGTGAGCCTATGTGTGTGTGTATGTGTGTAGGGAAAAGCAGGAGAAGACAAAGGTAAAAATCTCCCACATGCCTTCTTTTTATTATTATTATTTATTATTTTTATTGTGGTAAGTATACAGGTAACAGAATATTTGCCATTTCTGCAATCCCCACATGCCTTGTTTGTCCACCTCTTTCTCAGGCTATTCACGGTCGTTTGGTTTTATTGACCCAAGGCTTTCTGTAGAGGACAGCAGCTCTGGCTATTTTGTTTCCCCAGCTTCCTGCAGCAACTAGAATTCTCAGGTGACAAGAAGGAATACAGGGGAAAAGCAGTGCTCCCAGGAAACTTCTGCATATGAGTAGCTGTGGTCAGAGGAATGGAAGCCCAGCTTGATCTTTTGTTCTGTCTTCTTCTTTGATTGTTAGATAAATTTCTCCGTTACATTAGCCCCCAGGGAGGGTGGCTGAACTGACTGCCGCCCCCCTGCTGCCTCACTCAAGCCCCTTTGCTCTGCCATTCTCAGTGACCCCCTTGTGGTCTCACAATACACGAAGGTGCCCTGGGCTCCTCCCTGCTGCCTCCCAGGGCCCAAGCACCCTTCTCAGTCTGCACACATTAGACTTAAGTTGTTGTTGTTGTTAGGTGCCGTCAAGTCGTCTCCGACTCATAGCGACCCCATGCACAGCAGAACGAAACACCGCCTGGTTCCGCGCCAGCTCCACGATCCCTGCTATACTTGAGGCCATCACCGCAGTCACTGTGTCAATCCATCTCGTTGAGGGCCTTCCCCTCTTTCGTAGACCCTCCACCTTACCAAGTATGACATCCTTCTCCAGGGAATGGTCACTTCTGGAAAAAAGACCAAAATTGGGTGAGACAAAGTCTGGCCATTCTCACTTCCAAGGAGCATTCCAGCTGCACTTCCTCCAGGACAGATTTGTTAGTTCTTTTAGCAGTCCATGGTACTTTCAGCATTCTTCACCAGCACCACAACTCAAAAGCATCAATTCTTCAGTCTTCCTTATTCATTGTCTAGCTCTCACATGCATATGAGGTGATTGAAAGTATCATGGCTTGTGTCAGGAGCACCTTAGTCCTTAAGGAGATGTTTTTGCTCCTCAGCATTTGAAAGAGGTCCTTTGGAGCCAACTTGCCCAGTGCTATACGTCATCTGAAGTCCTGACTGCTGCTTCCATTGGCATCGATTGTAGACCCAAGCAATGTGAAGTCTTTGACAACTTCAATCTTTTCTCCAATGATTGTAATGCTGCTTATAGGTCCAGTCATGAGGATTTTTGTTTTCTTTATATGGAGATGTAATCCATACTACAGATGCTATTCTGCAATCTTCATCAGTAAATGCTTCAAGTCATCCTCACTTTCAGCAAGCAAAGTTGTGTCGTCAGTGTATCGCAGGTTGTTAATGATTCTTCCTCCAAATTTGATGCCACGTTCTTCTTCATATAGTCCAGCTTCTCGGATTATTTGCTCAGCATGTAGATTGAATAAGTATGGTGGAAAGGATACAACCCTGACACACTCCCTTCTTGATTTTAAGCCCTGCAGTGTCCCCTTGTTGTTCGAACAACAGCCTCCTGGTCTATGTACAGGTTCCTCATGAGTACAATTAAGTGTTCTGGAATTCCCATTCTTCTCAATGTTATCCACAATATTTT
>NW_006922075.1:1186727-1219098 GCF_000298275.1 Orycteropus afer afer | reverse complement strand
GCCCTCTGGTTAACAGTCAAGCTCAAAAGCTTTACTTTATCCATATCAGTAAAGTTGGTTCTACTCTGATGAGGCAGTTCTTCCCCAGTCATATTTTGAGAGTCTTCTGACCTAAGGGTCTCATCCTCCTGCACTGTATTGGACAATGTTTCCAGGCTATTCATAAAGTTGTGCAGTAATGTATCAGACAGTATTTCTCTGTTATTCATAATGTTTTCCCTGACTAATTCTTTGAGAAGTGAATGGCCTCTTCTTTCTTCCTAGTTTGTCCCAGTCTGTAAGCTGTGCTGAAACCTGTGCACTATGTGCAACCCTGCTGGCATTTGAAACACCAGTGGCAAAACCTCAAGCCTCACAGCAACACATTATCCACCACAGTATGACAAACTGACAGACAAGTTTGTCTCCTTTAGTTGTTTGAAGCCTCTCTGCCCTTCCCTTACCTGGATCCCTGCTGCCGTTCTGCTCTGTTGTCCCCTTGGCTTCTCGTTCTGCAATTCTGCTTCCTACCCAATATTTTCTGTGATGCTGGTGGTACATCAAGTACTCCTAGTTCCTCAAGTACCAGTGGTCCCAGTTTGCCTGAGACTGAGGGGATTCTCAGGAGGTGGAATTTGCATTTCTAAAACCTCAAAAGTACAGGGCAAACCAGGATGAGTTAACACAGGGTGAGGTGTACCATTCTACATCAAAAACAGCCTAAATGTTTGGAGCAGATGTCGCAGATCAAATAAAAGCTGGCACACCACAGATTAAGAGGTCCTGGGGGGAGAATGGAGCTCATCACTGATCTCTCTCTACCTCAAATATACTCCTAGAAGTAATTCCTTCCTAATTCAGCAGTTATCAGAGCTGGAAATCTGAAATCAAAGTCAGAGCTGGAGAAGAAATGATCGTGGGGAAAAAATATTTTCCATCCAATTTCTTGCAGGTCTCTGAAACTTAAATTTATTATTTCCCTCCTCACAATCTTAATAGCACCCTCAGCCCTTCAAGATGGCCAAGTTAGAAAACATAAGAGTCCTAAATGACTCTTCATTCTGCCTGTCTTACTCCCCCTTCCCCCCCCCCCCCCCCCCCCCCCCCCCCCCCCCCCCCCCAGCAAGAGCTGATTATTCCTGCCACCTATTACCTCTCCTTTCCATTGCTGCTGCTTCAGTACGGGCTCACACCCTCCCTTAGCTAAATGTCTTCACTCTCAAAATCTCTGCCTCCAGCCCTGCTGACCTCAATTTCATTTACACCCTGACCTGTTAGGTTCCCCCCTTTTTAAGATTAAATTCAAGAAACATGTATTGAGTACCTAGATCAGAAGGATGCCATAGATTTCACTTATCTAGACTTCATATGATATTGGGCAATATTTCTCATGGATACATTTTTGAATAAGATCATCTAAGAAGTCTTGTTGTGTGAGAAAAATTCCCTGACATCTCCAGGCAAAGGGAAGCACTTCTCCTGTGGTTCAGGAGGCCCCTTTAGCCCTCAATTGCTATGACTACTGGTTTATATATCCATCCATCTCCCCTGCTAGCTGTGAATTCCTGATGTCTTATTTATCTTATTTCCCAGAGGTCAATCCCAGACCTTGGCAGGTAGTAGGCATTAAGTAAGTGTAGAAAATAAGGAAGTAAAGGAGCCTTGGTGGTGCAATGGTTAATAATCACCTGCTAACCAAAAGGTTGGGAGCTCTGGTGGTGTAGTGCCTAAGGCATTTGACTGCTAACCAGAAGGATAGCTGTTCAAACCCACCTGCCACTCCTCAGAAAGAATGTTGAGCAATCTACTTCCTTAGCGATACCACCTTGGAAACCCAAGGAGGGGTTGCTATGAATTGGATCCGACTTGACGGTGGTGAGTTTGGTTTTGGTTTTGGAACCGAAAGGTTGATGGTTCAAACTGTATGAGAGCTTAAATTCTAAATCACTTGGGGTTGTGGAAGGCTGTGGTCTACAGTGGGTACCCTAACTCTATTTTAAGGCCTGACATAAGTTTCAGGTGCCATCTGGGTTCTTTCTGACCATAAACCAGAATTGTAGCTGTTGTTGTCGTTATGTGCCGTCAAGTTGGCCCGACTCATAGCGACCCCTTCTTGAGTTTCCAAGGCAGTATCACTATGGAAGTAGATTGCCCAACCTTCCTTCTAAGGAGTGGCTGGTGGATTTGAACCGCCAGCCTCCTGGTTAACAGTCAAGTGCATTAGGCACTATGCTACCAGAGCTCCCAGAATTGTAGCTACACACAGACAAGTTCCAGGACAAACCTAAAACAAAACCAAACTCACTGCCATCAAGTTGATTCCAATTCATAGCGACCCCCTTTAGGTTTCCAAGGTGATATATCTTTATGGAAGTAGATTGCCCAGTCTTCCTTCCATGGAGAGGCTGGTGGGTTTGAACCACCAAGCTTCTGGTTAGCAGTCAAATGCCTTAGGCACTACACCACCAGAACTCCAAAGGACAAACCTCTCAAACCAAATTCACTGCCATCTAGTGGAATCCGACTCATAGTGACCCCTCCTTGGGTTTCCAAGGCAGCCTTCAGGAAGAGTATGGTTGAAAATACTCTCACAAAGAACCAGGGAACTTGCCTGAGAGTGTCCTTTTCTAATTTAAATTAAGGTTGGGGTCTTGGTATTGTTCAGCAGCCTCCTTATGGCTAAGATTCAGGCTGCATAGGCATGAGTCACAACCTATCCAGACCACCACCTAGACAGGTAGCCAAGACCCAGAACCTATCTTGTAACACTTTTCTATCTTCAATTATGTATGTATCCCAATCACAGTCTTTTCCCTGCTTCTGCAGTCCCGCCTATAGCAGTCACAAATCAATCTACCACCAGTCATGATTTTGTGATGATTTAAACTCATACATAATTAGCCACATGGCCATGACTCAGCAGATTCCATGCAGCTTTCTCATGCTTATGGTTTCCCTCATCCAGGATGATTTTCTTTGTTTTGTCTTTGTTCTGTCCAAGGCTTAATAAAAGTGTCTCTATTAAACCTGTTTGAATTTGATATGGCAGTCTGCTTCTATAAAGATTACAGTCTTGAAAACCCTATGAGGCAGTTCTAGGCTGCTCTATAGGGTCACTATGAGTCAGAATCAACTTGATGGTAGCAGGTTGTTTTTTTGTTTTTTAAGGAGATAAGAAGGGAGAGTGTTAACTAGATGCTATTATGAGCAGATGGTCATTGGATATATGAAATTTAAATTAATGGGTAAGTCAACCTGGAGGTAGTCTCTGTTATAGAACCAAAGATCTCTGCTCGGGCCCTATCCTAACCAACGTTTTTATAAACATCTTGGGTGAAAATATAAAAGGCACACAAAACTGATTTGCAAGTAGTCCAAAGCTAGGAGGTATTACTAATATGTCTGATATTGTCATTAGTAGTTCACATGGAGTTGATTTCGACTCAAGGAGACCTTATACATAACAAAATAAATTGGTCCTGTGCCATATTCATGATCATTGGTATATTTGAGTCCATTGTTGTGACTGTTGTGTCAATCCATTTCATTGAGGGTTTTCTTCATCTTTACTGGCCCTTTACTTTGTCGACCATGGTTTCCTTATCTAGTGCCAAAGGAGCAGGGAGGCCACATCTTCTGACCTCCTCTAACCACACAAGAGGAAGATAGAATCACCATCAGTAACCCAAGGCCCATTCCTGTGAGGCCAGACATGCTGCCTCCCTCCAGCCCTTTCAACAACCCTGACACCAACCGTTCCTCCCACAGCATCCCCCACCTTTCTGCTAGGTTCGATAATTTGCTGCAGTGGCCCACAGAACTCACAGATTATGGGGTTTAATAGGGAAGCACAAGGCTACAATTCAAGTTCAGGAACAATGCTCAGTCTCTCTCAGCCTGCCGTCTCTCAGTCAACAGTCTCTCACAGTCTCTCTCCCAGCAGTGTGTGTTTCTCTCAGCAATGCATTCTCTTGCATCTCTTTCTCAGCAGTGCATGTCTCTCAGGAGCACATTTATGTCAGCAGCATGTCCTTCTCAGCCAGCAGTCAGAGAGACTCCTTCTGCCTCTAGAAGGGCTCCTTTTGAGCTTGGCAGAGTGGCCAAACTAATCAATCAAAACATCAGAATTCTAAACACCTGAGAGAGAGTGACTTCCCAGAACATTGCTTTGTGCCACTTGCAACAGAAATACCTCAGGTGGATAACTTTAACAATTAGGAGCTCCTCAGTTTCTCACGGCAAATTCCACCATGGAGTTTACAAAGACTTTTGGCTAGAGAAGCCATATCAGGTAAATTACTACACCACATCTAGCAATTGGTCTCTCCTGACAATGTGTCCAAACTAGTCACAGTCTAGCCATCCTAGCATCTAAAGAGCACTCTTGTTATATTTCTTCTTGGACTGATTTGTTCATTCTTCTGGCAATCAATGATATATTCCATATTCTTTGCCAACACTGCTATTCAAGTATATCAACTCTTCTTTTTTTCTTTTCACTATCAACTTTCACATGTATATGAAGTACTTGAGAAGATAAAGGCTTGGGTCAGGTGTACTTTTGTCATCAAAGTGCATCTTTATTTTTTAAAACTTTAAAAGGGTATTTTGCAATAGATCTGTCCAATGTAATACTTTGTTTGATTTCTTGACTGTAGCCTCCATGGACAATATGTAGGGTGCTAGAAGCAATATTCCAAAACCATCTTGGCTGACTAGATCAAAGGACTGAAACTAAGAAGATAAAATACCACACTAATAAATGTCAACGTTCACCTGTAGTAGCGCCATGCACTAGCACAGTGAGGTACATACAACTCAGCATCAGTTCATGGGGAAAATCCTAGCAATTCTCACAGTCTTTGAGCTGAGAGAGAACTCAGAGATATCCAGTAGAGAAGATCTTATCTCTTTTTAAGAAAATAGAGAACTTTCATCAATTAGAATCTCACACAGAAGGCAATTAGGTAAAAGAAAATTTTAAAAGCTGCTATTCTGGTTAGGAGTATGGGTAAAGAATCTGGAAAACTTAGCCCCCCCCCACCATTTGCCTCTAACTTTCACCTTATGGAGACTCTGAAGACCCTTTTCCAGACACTTGAGGTTCTTCTGAGCACTGTTTGAAAAAAACAGATCTGAATCAACCTCTTTGCTCCACCCAAGCCTGCACAGTTAGTTAGTGCCAGAATTGCTTAGAACCTTTCAATCCATTAGCTTTATTTAATCATTGTTTTTGTCCCTCTCTGGCATTGTACTGTATGTTTAACTGTTTGAACAGTGCCTGGCGTCCTCATTGGAGTGCCTTTTGTTTTGTTCACCCATGTGTCCCTGGTGCATAGCAGATGATGGGAGTCAATAAGCATTTGTTGGGAGATTGAAAGAACAAACTGGTAAAGAACCCAGTTGTTTTGACTCTCTCAACCCAGCATGCTCCTCCAGTAGTGACTGTTCAAACAGCAACAAAAGTCAAAGTCACTTTGAAAAACCCAACACCAAACCAGTTGCTGTTGAATCAATTCCAACTCATGGCAACGCATGTGTTGTAGAGCAGGACTGCACCACGTAGGGTGTTCTATGGCTGTGATCATTCAGAAGCAGATCACCAGGGTTTTTTTTCACTAGGAGCTCTGTAAGCATAGTGTCTAAGGCACTTGACTGCTAACTAGAAGGCTGGTGGTTCAAACCCACCAGCCACTCCTCGGAAGGAAAGTTGGGCAATCTACTTCCATAGTGATACTGCCTTGGAAACCCAGGGAGGGGTCACTATTAGTCATGTTCGACTTGACGGCAGTGAGTTTGGTTTTTGGTTTTAAGCTACATTAAAAAAGCAAAAGTACTGTTCTAAATAAGGGATGAAATGGGCATACTGTACTCTTCATTATTCAAGCCATATATGAAATATTGTGTTAACTTATGGAAACTTCATTAAAGAAAAAAAAATTAAAGAAGGAGAGTAAAGGTCACAGGGACACATAAATATTTTTCAGAGCTTATTTTGTGCCAAACATTTTACACATTTTTCTTTTCTAATCATCAAAAATATACTATAAAGTAATTATACTTATTTTGCATTTGAGGAAACTGAGATTCAGAAAGTTCAAGTAATATCCCCAAAGTCACACAGCTAAAGGCCCAGGATTTAAATCCAGAAATAGTCCCTGACAAAGCTTGTGTTCCTTTCACTATACCAGGATGCCTTTTAAAGGGGATTCTCTAAAAGAGCAAAGTGGAGTGTGTGGTTGTTGTTGTTGTTGTTATGTGCTGTTGAGTCAGACCTGACTCATAGCGACCACTCCTTGGGTTTCCGAGGCAGTATCACTATGGAAGTAGATTGCCTCATCTTCCTTCCGAAGAGTGTCTGGTGGGTTTGAACCGCCAGCCTTCTGGTTAGCAGTCAAGTGCCTTAGGCACTACGCTGGAGTGTGGTGGGTCTAGAAATCATGACTAGTAAGGCGTTGAAGCCCAAAGAAGCCCAGACGAATGTGAAAGGCCAAGTGAGAGGTGAGCAGAACATGACAGCAGTCATGAAAGAGGGAGGGCAGTGCTGAGACCCAGTGTCAATGGTCAGGTGAGATGTAGAGGAGACTCTTGGACAGGCAGATGATTGGTCCAAAAAGTTCTAAAATTCCATTTGTTTTGTTCCAGCTGCTACTTTGGGGGTGGAGACAGTGCCCCAGGCCCTTTTGATCGCATGTGCCATCCTTTTATGACCATGTACTGCAGGCAGTAGACTCTCAGAACCTATCGGTTTGTTTACCTTTGACAATAGGCATTGAGCAGCAGCAGTGCTGAAATGCAGCCCACAAGTTGTAGCTGGAATCATTTTTAGAACTGCTTGGCTTCTATGGTTACGGTAATAACCTCAGGTGGAATGGCTTCACCTGCAGTAAACAGGCACAGAGCACAGGGCCAGAGAACCAAGAGAAGGCCAGAGTCCCAGCCAGAGTCCAGACACACGGCACTGTGAGGGATTTGTCCCCAAGACTCCTCTGCACAGCAGGGCAGCACTTAGACTGTCCTCCAGGCTGCATGAAAGACACCTTCCCAGACTTATGTCTCCTGATCAATTCTAACACATGAAAGCAGAGATCAAAAGAGAGAACTCCGGGTAAAATGGCCTTTTCCTTCCTAAAAGTCTGTTCTGTTAAAGACCCTTCCCAGGAGTTGATCCTTATCTGAAAGCCCAGTAGAAATTCTGCCATGAGTCCAAGCTTCAAGAGGCTCAAAGGTGAGTGCCACAATCCACTGGCTCAACTTTTTGGTTAATCGAACTATATCATGACCACCAAGAAATGGTTTTCTGCTCACTGCCCAGAGAAAGCTTCCTCCCATTTACCTGTCCTCCCCCTGTTGAGGCACCTTTTATGGAAAGCACAAGTTTTCAAGCCATATCTTCCTCGGAGTCTGAATACCATCTTCCTTTGGCTGACTCCAACCCCTACCCAGACAACAGTAGGTAGGAACAAGCATTAAGAAACAGATGGAGAATTCCCAGGGAGGACTGTTGCTGAAAGGGAAGGTGTGAAGACCTCAAAGACAACATATTGGTGTCTTATCTAGAATGTGGGAGCTGGAAGAATCTTATAGGATCATCTAGTCCAAGAATTGCCAAACTTTGTTTGTAAAGGGCCAGACAATAAATATTTTCAACTTTGCAGGCCACATATGGTCGCTGTCACAATTACACAACTTTGCCATTGTAATGCAAAAGCAGCCATAGACAATACTTAAATGAGTGGGCATGGCTGTGTTCTAATAAAACTTTATTGATGGGCACCAAAATTTGAATTTCATATAATTTTCATGTGCTATACTTTTTTTTTTTTTTTACTTTTCAATCATTGAAAAATGTAGAAGCCATTCTTAGCTCTGGGGCTTTATAAAAACAAGCAGTAGGCTGAATTTGCCAATCCCTGATCTAGTCCAACCCCTTCCTTATATATGTGAGAGATCCAAAACCCAAGAAAGCATTAACTGGCTAGGCAGCATAGGATTAAAATCTACCTTTTTTCATTCTCGTGTTGTGCTCTTTCCTGCAAAGTGATATTCCAGTTGCCCTCATCCCTTGCTATAATGTACCTGTACTACCAGGGCAACAGCCTGGTCCAAGCTCTGCCAACTATGATGGTGGTGATGTTAGGTGCTGTCGTCTCCGACTCACGGTGACCCTATGCACAGCAGAATGAAACACTGTCCAGTCCTGTACCAGCTCCTCAATCCTTGTTATACTTGAGCCCATTACAGGAGCCACTGTGTCAATCCATCTCATAGAGGGCCTTCCCCTCTTTCGTAGACCCTCTACCTTATCGAGCATGACATCCTTCTCCAGGGAATAGTCCCTTCTGACAACATGACCAAAGTAGGTAAGACAAAGTCCGGCCATTCTCGCTTTGAAGGAGCATTCTGGCTGCATTTCTTCCAGGACAGATTTGTTAGTTCTTTTAACAGTCCATGGTACTTTCAGCATTCTTCGCCAGCACCACAACTCAAAAGAATCAACTCTTCCTTGGCCTTCCTTATTCATTGTCCAGCTCTCTGCCAACTATAGCTCGTGGTATAGAACTTTTGGACATGACATGCTCCATCTCTGTCTCATTTCTGTACCCATTCACAGGACGCCCTTGGGCATGTTAATTACCTTTTCTGAGCCCTGATAGAAAGTTCAATCATGGGAACTGATTTCTTCTCTGAGAATGTGTCATGTGACAGTTGTCCCCGCCCCCACCTTCCGCTATCCCAGCTCCTCTCTGCCTTCCCCTGTCCTGGAACATTGCAGTACTGCACATGTGTGCACTCTACCACCTGGCACTGCCTGATGTCCTCACCAGCAACTATCCCTTGGAGCAACCAGCTCTGATATCACCAGAAGATAAGGACTTCTGGGCAGGAAAACGAAATGAAAGCAGATGAAGTATCTATTTCCATGCAGATCAAGTAGTGGGAGGATATATGATTCATGTGTTGAGTGTTTTCTGAATAAAGTGTTTGTATCATTTTCTGGAAGATAGTAAGTTAGCTTCCCTTGGGCTTGGTGAGTGAGGATACTGCTTGGAGTTTCCTATTTTAGAGGGAGATTTCGTTGTTTTGTTTGTTTGTTTGGTTGGTTCTTTTGTTCGGTTTTTAATATTTGTTTTGTGTTGTGGTGATTTGTTTTAGTGAGGAGTTGGAGATGGAGGATTGGAAGAGAAAGGTTTTTTTTTTGGGGGGGGGGGGATGGAAACATAGAACCTACATACAGTGCCTCCAGGGTCTGATAATACAAGGTCAAGGTGGTTCAAAGTCATAGACTCAGATGCCTGGGCATGGGCATCTGCCAAATACCAGATGCTTTGGTTGGAAAATTAGTGATGGTTTGACATCTAGACCTTGTGTGATTGCCATCCAAAGATAAGGAAGGGAAAGGGAGAATCCTGGTGTGTGTTCTAAGGAGGCTCAGAGTCCTGGGCCTGTCACTAACATCACATTAAAGAATGTGGCTGCTCTGCCCCGGAGCAGTGCCCTCTACAGGCAGTCCCTAGGTTACAAAAATCTGACTTACAGGAAACTCTCCCTTGTTCTTAAGGTTATGTAAATTTGCCCTCACTTTGAAACATTTGAACCAACCCCTACTCACAACAAATACTTCATCACAATCACCATCACTTGCTACATATGCAGCTTTTAAATCACTGAAAAAGCTTCCAGCCCTTTCTTGCACTAAAGTAAAGCTAAACAACAACTGTATGCACCTGTTCCAACCCACTTACAAATTCCACTTAAAGACTTAAAGACACAGTTAGGAATTGATCTTGTTCAGAAATGCCTTTAGTCACACCAAGGCAATGGTGACCAGGAGCCTGGGGTAGCAGGTGCCTGGTCACTGTCAAACCAAAGTATTGCTCAGTATTGGTTCTCTCTGCCACTCACTCCCAAGGTATCCAATACCAAAGAGGGCGAATGCCATGAATTAGGGTATTTGGTCACTGGGGCAATTCTAAGGAGCTCTGGTGGCATAGTAGCTAAAGCATTCATCTGCTAACCAAAAGGTCAGCAGTTTGAACCCACCAGCCACTCCATGGGAGAAAGATGAGGCAGTCTGCTTCCGTCAAGATTTACAGCCTTGGAAGCCCTATGGGACAGTTCTACTCTGCTCTAAAAGGCCGCTGTGAGTCAGAATTGACTTGATGGCAGTAGGTTTGGGTTTTAGTTTGGGGCAGTTCTATTCTGTCCTATAGATTTGCTATCAGTTGGAATCAACTAGCCATGAGTGGATTTGGTTTGGCTTAAATCTTCCTGAGAAGTTCTAGTGCCTCTGGGAACTTGATTAGAAGTTACTCCAATAGACTATTCTGAATCCTGCACTTTCTTTAGTGTTGGTAAACCTTTAACAACCCACTATCCAGGAAATACAGCCCTGATTTGTGGCATTGCCAGTTTCCACAGTGGTTAAGCACTCGGCTGCTAACCAAAAGCTTAGTGGTTCTAACCCACTAGCTGTTCCACCAAAGAATTACGCGTTCCCATAAAGACTACAGCCTTGGAAACCCTACGGGACAATTCTACTCTGTCCTATAGGGTCGCTATGAATCTGAATCTACTTGATGGCAGCGAGTTTTTACGAGCCAATTTCCACGATATATACATTGCTACCTTTGTCAATTTCAAGTTGCCAGTATGATACGAACCAGCTAACAAAAATCTTTAAAATTAACACCTAGCTGTTGCTAGTCAGAATGAGCCAGTTCTAGTACACAACTCTGAGTGCTTTGGAGCCCAATGAGAGACAGAATTCAGAAAGGCTGCCTGGTACCAAAATGAACCCATGGTGACGTGATAGGCTTTTTGAGATTGAATCACATCACAGTTGGAGGCCTTAGTGAGTGTGGGAGGGAGGAACAGGAACTGGCTGAACAGAGGCCCCAAAAATACATCCAGAGTATGCTGGTAGGAAGGAGTGAGGGAGTAAGGATGAGATGCTGGTAACTGCAGCGGCAAACTCACACAGATACACACTGAGGAGAGGTGAGCCAGTTCCCCTTCCTGTTTCCTGAGACTTTTCCTGTCTTAGTCCACTGTATTTCAGGGAGAATCTTACTAAAGGATATTAGAAAGTAGGCATCCATAGTACTGAAAAGAGGTGCCCTGTCTTAGATAATGCTAATGATGGTGGCCAACATGGAAGAGTCTGTCCTCACACATAGAGCTGCTCTATCCACCTCCATCTAGCCAGGCCCAGAGGCATGAAGGATGGAATCATGCTGCCCCCCTACTTTTACTTCTCTCCATGCCCTGCTTCCCAGCCTCCCTCCGTACAGGTCTCACCAGCACACTTCTGGGTTTAGAGAGGAAAAACTTCATCTCCACCAACTCCTTAGGTTTCCTGACTGACCACACAGACTTATTTGTTAGAAAGATATCTAAGGACTGGTGGATCAACAAAGGCTTTTCCCGTGGGGAGCTTCAGCTTAGGCCGACATTCTGGGAACAGGGCCAAGCTGTAACTCACTAATGAAAGACTTCATTCTGTGTCCTGCCCTTCTGACCTTGCCGAAAACCCCCCTCACTGTCAGATTCAATGCCATTGCCTTCCAGAACCTACTGACCTAGACAAGGACTCTCCCATAATCCTCTGAGCTCCCTCTACTTCCCTCCCTGTGAGACTCCTGTTACTGGTGCCCTCAAGTTGATTCCGACTCATAGCAACCCTACAGGACTGGCCCATAGGGGTTCCAAGGCTGTAATCTTTACAGAAAGGAGCTCTGGTGGTGTAGTGCCTAAGGCATTTGACTGCTAACCAGAAGGTTGGTGGTTCAAACTCACCAGCCACTCGGCAGAAGGAAGACTGGGCAATCTATATCTGTAAAGATTTACCACCTTGGAAACCCAAAGAGGGCTGCTATGAGACGGAATCAACTCGATGGCACTGAGTTTGGGGTTTCTTTTTTTTTTGAAGTCCCATTTATCTACTTCATCAGTGATGCTTATGCTTTTGATACCATATCTAAGAATCCATTATAAGTCCTAAAGGAACACCCTTATGTTTTTCTCTAAGTGTTTTGTAGTTTTAGTTCTCATATTTAGGTCCATGATCCATTTTTAGTTGTTTTTTGTATATGGTATGATGCCTCTCTTCTGTTTTATTATTATTATTATTATTTTAATTGTAATTTGGGTGAAAGTTTACAGAGCAAATTCACTTTCCATATAGCAGTTCACATACACTTTGTCTCATGATATTGACTACAATTTACCACAATGCAACTGCTCCCCTCCCACTTCTTCCCCATAGTTACCTCTTCTCTGTGTCCTTCCCTCCATGCTCTCCTGCCCCTGAGCTATGTCCCTGTGCATACACAGCCCTTCTATTCTCCCATGATTGTTCTCTCCAAGGAGTATATCTACCTAGTGTAAATGTTCATCTAATATGCTTGTCTTTTGCTTGGCTGGGAGCCACAGGAGTGGGTTCAATTTCAGACCTGAAGGCAGCTAGGGGCCATAGTCTCAGTGGTTCCACCAGGCTCTATCAGACCAGTAAACCTGGTCCCTCTTTTAATTTTTTATTTTTTTCCCAAATGATTTTGAGTTTTGTTCCACATTGCTCCCCCTCTATCCAGGATCTCCTACATAGATCCCCCTCCGAGTGGTTGACAGTGGCAGCCAGGCACCATCTAGTTCTTCTGATCTCATAGTAGTATAGGCCAAGTGTATGCTTTACTCTTCCTCACCTCCTGAAGAAAAGAAAAAACACACCCTGACATCCATGGCTCCACAAAAAAGAAAGGAAGAGGTCTCCTCTTACTTCACAAGTGTATTTCCTTTACTTCTTTACACATAGTTCTCACCTTTCTGTCTTAATGGTGTTCCATGTGCCTCGGAGTAGACTTTTCTCCACCTGCTCTAAGTCCTTCATTTTTATGATCACTCTTTATCATTGTCTGATGTATGAATACACCCATACACTTGCCATACAGCCATACAGCCATACACTTGCCATACAGCCATAACACTTGCCAATCCAGGAAGTTAAGGAGTTAGGAGAAGGAATGAAAGAGGTACAATTTCCTATGATTTATATAGCTTTCTAAAATAGTAACACTTTTCTAATGTCCTCATTTAATTACAAGAACAATCCAATGAAGTAAATAATATTATACCCATTTTTAAGGATGAGAATACTGAACTTTACAGATCTCTAGGCTAAAAAGCAGACACACCAGAGTAGGAATCAGTTCATCTGACTCCAAGATCAATGGCGTGATCAGGTCCCTCCCTAAGAAATTATCTGATAACAGTCCTTAGGAGTATTTGCTTTTTAACAACTAAGTCTTGAAGTCAAAGCTTAACACACCAGCCAACAGTGCTCTAAGGAACCATATGCCATATTTGTTGATGCAATCATACACAGGACAGGACCCAATGGGTTTAAAATGTGGGAGTCTCTTAGACTAGATAGTCACCAACTCTGCTATTCATAAAACCAGTAACAAATGTAAGTGAAGAATTCTCAGTCCTATAGATCTAGAGTTGTTATGTGCCATCGAGTCGGCCCCGACTCTTAGCGACCCCTCCTTGGGTTTCCGAGGCAGTTATCACTACGGAAGTAGGATTGCCCAACCTTCCTTCCGAGGAGTGGCTGGTGGGTTTGAACAGCCAGCCTTCTGGTTAGCAGTCAAGTGCTTTAGCCACTATCTGGTAGCATAGTGCCTAAGGCACTTGACTGCTAACCAGGAGGCTGGCGGTTCAAACCCACCAGCCACTCCTTGGAAGGAAGGTTGGGCAATCCTACTTCCGTAGTGATAACTGCCTCGGAAACCCAAGGAGGGGTCGCTAGGAGTCAGGGCCGACTCTATGGCTAACAACAACAACAACAACATAGATCTAGAGAATGAAAAATAAGAGACAAACATATGCCAAACATAGAGAAGTTCTGAATTAGAAATGGGGGCACATAACTACAAGCCAAAGTCTCAGATTTGATCCAGATATCATAGGGAACTATATATACTAAGAAGTCCTCAGATGCTGTCCAGACTCTGGGAATAGCAAGCATGAAGTGAATTCTAAAATTTCCTTCAGTCTGAGACTATAGTGGAGACCCTGATTTTCAATTCATCATGGATGAGCCAAAAGTACAGATTGGCAGACCTTCCTAGAAATGAATATAAGAAGTATGATGTAAGTTCAGGCGATTACAGCAATTTTATTATATTATTTATTATTATTATTAAAGATAATATCAGTAAAAATGAGATATGAAACTATAAGAACTTTCTGGTAATTCCACTGGATAAAAAATCAAAAGACCTTTATCATTTTCTTCAAGAATAAAGCAGAGATATCACCTGAAGTCTTCTTAAAACCAAACAATGGTTTAGCTTAACTAGTAAAGAATGTCTGCCTTGGCATTGTGGTCTTTTAAGATCTATTTATATAGGATCAAATTAACAACAGCAACTTTAAAGATCAGAAAGGAAACTTAGGGGGCAGTGAGTTTTGCTAATGATGGAGGAAAAAGGGTGAGAATGGATTCACAAGTCAAAGAACAATCAGTGTCACTAAATTATACCTGTAGAAACCTTTGGTGTATGTTCTGCTGTGTATATTCTCAACAAGAAAAATAAAATAAAATATTTTTTAAAAAAAGAATAAAACAGTGACTATAAAAGACAACGAGGAGCTCTGGTGGTGTAGTGGTTAAGGCATTTGGCCATTAACCAAAAAGTTGGTGGCTCACACCCACCAGCCTCTCCATAGAAGAAAGAATCTACTTTCGTAAAGGTTTACAGCCTTGGACACCCATTGTGGGTCGATATGAATCAGAATCACTGATTTGTTTGTTTGTTTGTTTTGGTATAAAAGATATTGGGTCCCTGAAAAAGCCTGGTATAACCCTAAGACTGTGGCCTCTAGTCACCCTTCAGGCTGGATTGAACTTACTTCTGTGGCTTCCAGCCAAACAGTAAACAGGCATATAAGATGAATGTTTATACCAGTTAGGTACACGCCTTAGAACAATCAATCATAGGAGATCAGAAATGCAGTGTTTGCACAGAGAGATAGCTCCCTGTGGGCAGGAATGCACAGGAAAGAAGAACACAGGGAAGAGGTAATTATAGGGAGGAAGTGGGAAGAGAGCTGTTACAGTGTGGAGACTGCAGTCAATACAATGAAACAAAATGTGTATGAACTGAAGTAAGGAAAATGAATTTGCTCTGTAAACTTTCACCCAAATCACAATTAAAAAAAAAAAAAAAAACAAACATTGGGTCCCTAGGGGGCGAAAATGATTAAGCATTTGTCTACCAACCAAAAGGTTGGTGGTTCTAACTACCAAGAGGCACATCAGGAGACATCCTGGTGATGGTGATCTACGTCTGAAAGGCCACAGCCATGAAAATAGGGCACAGTTCCACTCTGACACACATGGATGGGGTCACCATGAGTTAGAATCAACTCAGCAGCCACTGGTAATGGTAAGAAAAAAATAAAAGAAATTATGACTCAATGAATGATATTTGATGGGGTACTAACCATCTTGGTAGAGCTAATAATGGTAGGTCATTATGAGTTTCAGACTAGGGACATACAAAATTCAACTGTCTTCAGGAAAAATAGAAAGTACTTTCCACTTGTAGAGGAAATAAAGGCATGAGAAAGATGAGGCTCAAGAAATTATCAGAGTGGAATATGACATCTAACACTCAGGTGTTGAAAATAACGCCATAATTAGTGTGTGGCCTTTATTGGAGAAAGTATAGGCACCCTACCCAAAAGCAGGTCATAATAACATGGGGACTGGACCAGCTGGGCTGGCTTCAAAGGCACAGAATGAAAGGGGAAATGAAAAAAGTGAGCTGGGAACATCTGCTCGAATGAATTCAAGGAAGTCACCTGGGCCTGGAAGTGAGAGAAAGGTGGTTAGTAGAGCTTCAAGGAGAAATAAAAAGGATCAATTTCAGTAGTGTTTAGGAAAAAGAGAAACCGAGAAGGAAGCCAGGATGTGATGATCATTGCCACAAGAAATTATCCAGGAGAAATAGCTTCTAATGAGAAAAGGTACCTAGGTGGGTAAGCTTGACTCTAGGGAGGAAGTCCTCTGAAGTCCATGAAAGAAGTAGAGAAAGGGAAATAATTATTAAAATTGACAGAGAGCAAAACTTGGCAGACTCATTATGATGGATCCCATGCCCTGGAGGAATGGGATGAAAAAAGGAGGCAAAGGAAAAGAAATCTTAAAGGAAGCCTTCAAAGACTAGTTAAATTCATATAAAGAGGATAAATAATAACCCAAAATAGAAATATGAAATTACATCTAAAAAGAAGGCAATAGGTACCATTTAAAGGACTCTAGGAAAAGAAAAACTGGGCATAAATTTGCCCAAGAAGAAAGCTGGATATTACCTGTTGGGAGCAAATTATTCACTAAAACATGGAAAACAACAGGATCCAGGGATTTCCTTAGCAGAAAATTTTAAGAGTAAGATTTTTATTTGAAGTTTATAATAGGAATTTTCCAAAAATCGATGGGATCTGGATCTGATGATTTATACTGATGTTTATGAATTGAAGAAGTAAAATTATTCCCTTCACAAATATGCATATCCTCCAAAATAAATTTCTATAACCTTCAAAAGAATCTTTGAAAAAGAAAAGTCACATAAAACTGTATTTCACTTCCTAAACGCTATAAGAAGAGTATAGATGCGGGGAAGAGAGGAAGATTTCCACTGATTTTTGAGAAAAGAATGAAATTGGAGATCTAAGAAAAGTTCCTCAATAAACCAAATAACCCAGGTTATAAGAACGTAAGATTGAAAGATGTTTGTTTAAGGACATATGCCAACAGTTGGCTATGTGTTTACCAAAATGGAAAGTGAGCCTGAAGGGTTGACATTGTTTATATAAAAAAAGAATAGAGGTTATGACATGGAATATGAATGATACCCACGTTTTTATTTCATGGAGGTAATAGCAAAAATTCACTTCTTGAAATTGAGAAGTTTGGCAGAGGTACAAAGAAGATGGTAAATTCCTGATGGAACAAAAAGAGATTAAAAACAAGAGGAGAGATCAAGGGGAGGGCAGCCCTCTGATCTTGGGCTGGCAGTGGTGGGGTGTGTCAGAAAACAATATCAAGGAAAGTGGCCCTGAAATCCAACGTTTAAAGAGAAAAACAGAGTCCCCCTCAACTACTGGAGAAGCAATAAACTGAGAGACTAGGATGAATAAATTGGAATAGAAATGATTAAATGTGTGAGCAGTTTGTACAGAGAAAGAAAACAAAGTAGGAAAAAAGACAAAGATACAAAAAAAAAAAAAAGACATTGCATACAAAAATTCTAGAGTGTGCTAGAAAAATAAAGGAATGGTAAAATTAAGACAGAAAAGTGGGTAGATTTTAGTGGATGATTGAGAATGGATGATAAAGGGGATCTTTTTGAAATTGCTTCCAGAAGAAAAGTCAAAGAAAGAGAAGAAAAGACAGTAGACTAATTCCAGTGTGCCAAAATAAAGCAATGAAAGAATTATCAGCCAAAAACCTATATTTAGAGAGAAGCATGTTCAAACTGAGTGTGGAGAGCGTATAGGAATCTGGGGAACTCCCTACTGACTCCTATGTATTTCGACTCCTTACCAGAAACTCCTTTAGCATCTGCTTTCAATAACGGATGGGGGAAAGATGAATGAAAGGAAACTCATTTTTTACTTTGATTCAGTCCACAAACTCATAGAGAAAGGTCTATGCATATTAAAGAAAGTTCTATGCATCAAACACAGTGCTTGATACTGAGAAAATACAAGAATAAATAAAAAACAAACAATAGACAGGTCTATGGGGTGAACAGTAACACCAGGGAGGTATGCACTCCTTAGAACAATCAACTATATGAGATCAAAAGGGCAGCATTCGCACAGGGATAAAACTCAGAAAGCAGGAAGGGATAGGAAAGAAGGACGAATGGAAAGAGTAAACACAGGGAAGAAATGGGAAGTGTTGTTACATTGTGGGGACTGTATTCAATGCTCCAAAACAAAATGTGTATAAACAGTTGAATGAAAAACCAATTTGCTCTGCAAACTTTCACCCAAATCACAACAAAAAGTTGAAAGAAAAAAAAAAAGGAAGAAACATGACTAGATAGTCTGACAAGAATAGAAGTGGAAAGGAAAGGGAGAATATTTAAAATATAAAAAGAGTTTGCCAGATAAGGTGGACCAAAGTGCAAAGCCATGCAAATGAAAGACAATATGAAATATGACAAAAATGAAGATATGCAGGTGCACAAAAGAGCACTGTATATTCTCTGTAGAAGCTTTGAAGAAGTACAAGATGAAAAGGGAAACTGGGAAACGAAAGGGGGAAATAATGCTAAGAACCCTACTCTGGAAGCCAGGGGACATGGGCTTTACCCTTACTCAACTTGTTCCGACATAGTCTTGAGCAAAGTGTTTATGTACTGTGAGCCTTGGTTTCCTCAGCTATATTATAACAGAGCTCTGGTAGCGTAGTGCCTAAGGCACTTGACTGCTAACCAGAAGGCTGGTGGTTCAAACCCACCAGCCACTCCTCGGAAGGAAGATGGGGCAATCTACTTCCATAGTGATACTGTCTCGGAAACCCAAGTCGGGTCCAACTCCACGGCACATAACAACAACAACAATGTCTAACTTCAGACTTACTTCTGGTTCTGGCCAGAACAGAGTAAAAGAGGTTGGATTTAATCTCCCACCATTAAAGGAAAAAAACAAAAATTATATATATATATGAAACAACAATTTTAAGGCCCTAGTCTACAGATGGTGCAGGGATGTGAACCTTGAGAGAAGAAAAACACAAGAGGTGAAGTCCATTTTGACCCTGGCTTTCTGCCTGGGGCTTTACCCACCATAGCATGAGGTAAGAGAGCCTAAATCAAGGATAACCAAAAAGAGACCAGAATTTAGGGCTGCTGAGGTGACTGAAATTTGCTGGCCAGAGTACTAAGGAAGAAGGAACTGCCCAAGAGATATTCAGAAATATGGGAACCACTTCAGTCTTTGGCTGAAAACAAAGCTGTACTTGTGCAGGGTAAAATTTCACAAGATCTGATAGAGAACAGGCTCCTGGGGGCTGTGAACTGAAAGAGATTCTGGAGGTCACACAGTGCTGGGAGACACTGGTATTCTCAGTGGCCATGGTAGAGAGAACTCGATGTATACTGGACATTCAACTGAAATTCAGGAAAGCCCAGCCATTAGGAATTCAGCCACCCTAGCCCTAGAGAGGAGCTGTGCTGGTACCACCATAACAATGCCAAGACACAATTCTCCAAGGAATCAAGTTGATACACCAGTTTGTCTGACAAAACAAACTCAACGCTTTTTAAAGGAAGGCAATAGAACCCATAATGTTTGGCATGAAATAAAAAATAAATAGGCATTCAAAGAAACAGGACAATGTGACAATGTAACAAGGAAGGGGTGGGGAAAAGCAGTCTATAGATATATAGATTTATAGATATATAGATATATAAATAAAATAGTTTCAGAGTTGATATAGATGTTAGAATTAGCAAATAAGGATTTTTAAATGACTAAAATAAACATGTTCAAGAATTTAAAGGGGAAAAAAATGGACTTAAGGATAAATAAATGAATAATCTTATCAGAAAGCAGAAACTATGAAAAAGGACCAATTGAAAATTCTGGAACTGAACAATACAATACCTGAAATAAATAATTCACTGCATGAGCTTAACAACAGATGGGCTGCTACAGAAGAAAAGGTCAGTAAATTTGAAGAAATTATCCAAAGTGAGCACACAGAGAAAAAAAAAGATGGGGGAAAAAAAGGAGCTTCAGTGACATTTAAGACAATATTAAACAGTCTAACATATATATTGTTGCCTAAGGCACTTGACTGCTAACCAGAAGGCTGGCGGTTCAAACCCACCAGCCACTCCTCGGAAGGAAGGTTGGGCAATCCTACTTCTGTGGTGATACTGCCTCGGAAACCCAAGGAGGGGTCGCTATGAGTCAGGGCCGACTGGACGGCAAATAACAACAACAACAAAAACACATATATAACTAAAGTCTCAGAAGGTAAGCAAAGAGGGATTGGGGCAGAAAAAAAATGTCAAAAAAAAATGTGGTTGTTAGGTGCCATTGAGTAGGCTCCGACTCATAGCGACCCTGTGTACAACAGAATGAAACACTGCCCGGTTCTGCGCCAGCCTCACAATCCTTGCTATATCTGAGCACATCCTTGCAGCCACTGTGTCAATCCATCTCATTGAGGGCCTTCGCCTTTTTTCCTGACCCTTCGCTTTACCAAGCATTACATCCTTCTCCAGGGAATGGTCCAAACAGTGACTTGTAAATATGATGAAAAATATCAACCCACATATCAAAAAGTATCAGTGTATCTCAAGCAAGATAAACACAAAGGAAACCACACCTATGCACAGCTTAGCCAAACTGCTGAAAAGCAAAGATTAAGAGAAAAATCTTAGAAGCAACTCAGGTTGGCAGGGAACACATTATTGTCAGAGAACAATAATAGGGAATATCACTGACTTCTCACAAGAATCAGAGCAATTCAGAAGACAACAGAATGATATCTTGGAAGTTATGAAAGAGTACCTGTTAACCTAGATTCTATCTCTATATCTCTATAGATTCTATATCTAGCAAAAAATATCCTTCAAAAATGAAGGCAATGAATATTTTCAATAATAACAACAAATTATATATATATAAAAGCAAAAGCAAACAAGTTCAGGTAAACAAAAGCTGGAAGAATTCATCACCAGCAAAGCTGCACTATAGCGCTGAAGGAAAATGACACCAGACAGAAACACAGAACACTACAATATGCATAGGAATGAAGAGGGCCAGGTATGGTAAGTTATATACAACACTTTTCTATGTTTATTATTATTATCTCTTTAAAATATATTGACATTTATTTTAAAATATATTGACAAGGGTAGATATACAACACTTTTCTATGTTTATTATTATTTTTTTTTTAAATATATTGACATTTTAAAGCAAAATAATGACAATGCATTTCAGAGTTTATAATGTATGTAAGGAGCTCTGGTGGCGTAATGGATAAGGCATTTGGCTGCTAACCAGAAGATCAGCAGTTCAAACTCAACACCCACTCCATGGGAAGAAGATGGGGTAATCTACTTCCATAAAGATTTATAGCCTTGGAAACCCAGTGGGGGTTGTTATGAGTTGGAATTGACTCCATGGCAGTGAGTTTGGTTTGTTTTTTAAAGTACGTAGAGTAAAATGCATGCAACAATACATCATAATGGAGGAGTAAATGGAAGTGTATTGTTGTAAAGTTCTTATATTACACATGAAGTTTTATAACATTAATTCAAATCAGACTGTGATAAACTAAGGAGGCATATTGTAATCACTGCCATGAGTTGGAATCAAATAGAAGGCAATTAACAACGCCAACCAATGAAACAAAACAAAATAAAGAGTGGTAGCTTAAAGGTCAATTTAAAAAAAAAAGTTGCCATGGAGTTGACTCAGGCGACCCCATGTGTGTTTTAGCAGAATTTTGTTCCACAAGGTTTTCAATGGCTGATCTTTTGGAAGCAGATATCTTCTAAATGGACTTGAACAGCCAAGTTTTCAACCAAATGTTTGTACCACCCATGAACTCCGAAAAGCCAATAGAGGAGATAAAATGGAATACTAACAAATATTTGACAGGAAAACACAACAACAGGAAAGAAGGGAAAAAGGAACAAGGAGTAGATGGGAGAAAAATGAGAACAAATAGCAAGATGTTGTTGTTGCTGTTGTTGTTGTGTGCCGTCAAGTCGGACCCGACTTATAGCGACCCCTCCTTGGGTTTCTGAGGCGGTTATCACTACAGAAATAGATTGCCCAAACTTCCTTCCAAGGAGTGGCTGGTGGAAAGATAGTAGCCTTAAAATCAACCCAGCTCACAGAGTTGTGAAAATAGAATAATGAAACTCTCTTATAAAGCTGCCCTTATAACAGATGTTAGATTTGGCAATGGGTTACAGGATGGAAGGGGGTAAGGTCATAATTAAGGAAGTGAAAAAGTAAACCTGGGGAAATGAAAATTAAAATAGAATAGGTTCTAAGGTGTCATACCCCTTCTCACCCTGATTTTTCTGGGCATGTACAGCTATGCACTGCTCTCTCCTACGGAGCATAGAGCCCTGAGAGTGGGTACCATTTTCTGGGCTTTGTGTAACGACCACATGAACTTGTCTTGGATGTCTACCCCACAAAAGAGGAATCAGGAAATCAATGCAGTGCAATTTAACAATGTTGTCTTTTGAGATGTTAAGAAGGCAGGAGACAAGTTTAAAAATCTACCTGCTCATGCTGAATGCCTGGTGGGAAGAGCACACACTGCTAAAGAAAAAGAAGGGGAAAAAAAGACTCCATTCTTTGAAAAGACAGAACAAAAGAACAGAACAAGCAAAGGCAGAGGGACCTAGAAAGGAAAATCATAATCAAACATATGAATCAGATCATTGTAAAATTAGAAATTGATGAGGCTTTTAATAGGCCATATGTAAAAAGACTGATTAAGACAGGGCTCTCACGTGATATGTTGGACAAACTGCTGATCATTTGACCAAGTGAAGACACGAGGGTGGAAACACAGCAACATTGGGTGTAAATGTTCATCCCTAACAACACTTGTTAAAGAAAATAAAAATTCTCACAATGAAACCAATAAGCAGCATCACGATAAATGGAGAAAAGATTGAAGTTGTCAAGGACTTCGTATTATTTGGTTCTACAATCAACACCAATGGAAGCAGCAGTCAAGATATCAGACATCGCATAGCATTGGTCAAATCTGCTGCAAAGGACCTCTTTCAAGTGCTGAAGAGCAAAGATGTTTCCTTGAAGACTATGGTGCGCTTGACACAAGCCATGGTATTTCAATTGTCTCATATGCATGTGAGAGCTGGGCAAGGAAAAGGAAGACCGAAGAAGAGTCAATGCTTTTGAGTTGTGGTGTTGGCAAAGAATGCTGGAAGTACCATGGACTGTTAAAAGAACTAAGAAATCTGTCCTGGATGAAGGGCAGCTGGACTGCTCCTTGGAAGCAAGAATGGCCAGACTTTGTCTCACCTATTTTAGTCATGTTGTAGGAAGGGACCACTCCCTGGAGAAGGATATCATGCTTGGCAAAGTGGAGGGACAACAAAAAGGGGGAAGGCCCTCAACAAGATGAATTGACACAGTGGCTTCAATGATGGGCTCAGGTACAGCGGGGATCATGGGGCTGGCACAGGACTGGGCAGTGTTTCGTTCTGCTGTACATGAGGTCACTATGAGTCGGAGATGACTTGATGGCACCTAATAACAACACTTGTAACCAAATGACAAAGAGGAGTAAACTGGTGTAATTCAGTTCATTTCCGCAATCATCAATTCTGTGTCAGGTGCAGGGATACAAAAATAACTGAGACCACATCCCTGCCTTTAAGAAATACCCAGTTCTACCAAACAAAAGACAGGCATATGAGCTGAACATTTACACTAGGTAGATACACTCCTTGGAGAGATCAATCATGAGAGAATAGAATGCACAGGGAGACGGCTCAAGAGGCAGGATTGCATGGGAGGGAAGGACACAGGGAAGAGGTGGCTGTGGGGAGGAAGTGGAAGGGAAGCTATTGCATTGGGGGATTTCAGTCAACGTCATGAGACAAAGTGCATGTGAACTGCTGTGTGGGAGATGAACTTGCTCTGTAAACTTTTACCCAAATCACAATAAAAATTAAAAAAAAAAAAAAAAATTACCCAGTTCTAGTGGGGAAAAGAGGTAAAGAAATCAGAAGGTATTGTCTTTAGTCCTTGTTTTCCACTGCTGCTTACTTGTATGACTTCAGGCAAATCACTTAACTTCACTTTTTCCCTAATAATAATCACACAGCAGGATTGTTGTGAGGACTATAGAAGTGACTCTAGAAGCACCTTGTACATGGCCTGTTGTTCCTACTATTAAGTGCCATCAAGTCAATTTCAACTCATAGTCACCCCATATGACGGAGCAGAGCTGCCCCATAGGGTTTCCCGGGCTGTAGTCTTCACTGAATCAGATCCCCAAGTCTTTCTCCTGGGAGGGGCTGGGTAGATTCGGACCTCCAACCTTTCTGTTAGCAGCCAAGCACTTAACCATTGCATCACCAGGGCTCCTATGTAGAGTGCCTAGCCCAGAGTAATTCAACAACTCTCAACTTGAGAGCAGAACATATATTAATATAGGTAGTAAATGGAGGGTGTTACTAACCACAGGCAGTCCTCCACTTAATGAATGAGTTCCATTCCTAAATCTGTCTTTAAGTAGAATTTTTATATAAGTTGAACAGGTGGATACTTGTTCATATCTAATGTCATTTAGTCAGATGTTTATCTTAGAGGATAGTATACAGTTTATTTTTTATGCATAAAAACATTAAAGAAACACTTCCACATACACTAAAACATCTGTAACATAACAAGAATCATGGTGATGATGATGATAATTTGATGGGCATCACAAAGCAGAACCAATTTGTTATTATAAACTATTGTACATACCTGGAATTTTTAATATAATAGGCTCTACGGGGATGGAGGGAGTGGGATGGGTTGGTTCATAACTATGTCGTAAGTTAGGTGTTGGTAACCTGGGGACTGCCTGCATACCTTGCCTCCCTAAATGCGTCATGAGAGCTGTTACCTATGGGAGTATGTTTTACATGTGATAGTCTATAGGAAGATTAAAGTTTGAGAATCATGGTAAAAGCATACAAATCAACACTTACAGAGCACCTACTGTGTGCCAGATACATTAAAAACTGGTTAATATTATTTCATTATAACAATAGAGGTATGTATAAAATGCTAATAGAAGGCACTCAGTGTGAGAGTCAGTGAAGACCCAAAAGCAAAAAAAAAAAAAACAAAACTCACTGTCATCAAGTTGCTTCTGACTCCTAGTGACCCCCATTGGGTTTCTGAGGTGGTAAATCTTTACGGAAGTAGATTCCCCCACCTTCCTTCCATGGAGCAGCTGATGGGTTTGAACCACCAACCTCCTGGTTTGCAGTCAGATGCCTTAGGCACTGCACCACCAGAGCTCCTTACAAAGACCCAAAGGTGATGGCTATTAGCCAGGTAAACAAGGGTGAGAAAGGTCTCCCAGCATAACAGAAAGGTATGAGCTGGCAATAGTGTGGTGTATTCAGGGAACTACAAGTTGGTCAGTGATGTATGACTAAAATAGTAGACAATGGTAAATTAATAAAAGACATGCCTAGAAACTTGCACTTAATGCTGTGGGTGGTGGGTGCAATGAAGGGTATGAAGAGAAGGCAGGCCCCGAGTCTACTCTGTAATCCAGGTTGCTTTCTCCTAAAGTGGTTCCCAAACTGGATTTGATGAGAGCGCAGCTAGCCTCAAAGAGGCCAACTTCAGGAGGAATTATTAAAGGGAGGGGTTAATCATGAGACCATTCAGCTTTGTTTCCCAAGCAGCACCCAGAGACCTAGTAGACACTGCCTGTTGAACAGAACTGAAATTTATAAAATTCCTTACCAGAATTTTTTGCTTTTCAAACCTTATCTCCAACTATAGGATTCATTCAGTCACAAAGTTTGATTAAGCCCCCTGAGGGGTACACCATTTAGCAGAGAGAAGAAATATGAAGACAAATGATGACAATACAGTGAAATAAAGGTTATAATTCAGGTGTGAGCAAAGTGCTTTGTTGTTGTTGTTGTTGTTTGCCGTCGAGTCGCCCCGACTCATAGTGACCCCTCCTTGGGTTTCCGAGGCAGTATCACTACGGAAGTAGGATTGCCCAACCTTCCAAAGTGCTTTAGGAGAATAGAAAAAGAAGCAAATAATTGTCTGAGGAAGCCAGGAAATTCTCCACAATGGAAGAGAAATATTAGAACTGGGTTTTGAAGGATAAATAGGAATTAGTAGTCAGAGGGAGATGCAAGAATGTTCCAGCCTGAGGATGGGCAGAGGTAGAGAGGTATGAGAGACAAATTCCAAGACTGGTAATTAGCACTTCCACTCACTGGGGATTAGATATAAGAAGGCAATGAGAGGAAAGCCTAGAGCAGTGATTTTCAACCCAACCTGAACATCAGAAACCCCTGGGAAGTTTATAAAAATTTCCAACGCCCAAACCATATTCCAAACCAATTAAACCAGAATCTCTGGGGTTGGGATCCAGTCATCAATATATATATTTTAAAGCTTCCCAAGTGATACCAACATGCTTCCAAACTTCAGAACCACTAGTCTAGGATAAAGAGATACCATTTGCAGCAATCTCAGAGGACAGGAATCTGTCTCTCTCTCTCTCTCTCTCTCTCTCTCTCTCTCACACACACACACACACACACACACATACCCTCCAGCCAAACCACAGTCCTTTTCCCTGTTGCTCTCCTCGTAGTAGCTCTCAAACAGGGGTTCTCAAATGTAGCCCCCATACCTGAAGCATCAGCCCCAAGGTACAACTTGTTAACAATGCAAATTATCCAGACCTCTAGGGTGGAACCAGAGAAATTGCATTTTTAACAAGCAGGCAATCAACTTGCTAAACCAGAAACTCTGGGAGTGGGGCCCAGCAATCTGTGCTTTAGGAAGCCACTTGGGTGATTCTGACGCACAGTAGGTTTGAGAATCACTCTGGAAGATGTTTCCCCAAAACGGCGGCCAGGCAAGCCTGGAGGAATGGCTCTGACTTGGAAGGGGCTGCCTTTGGAGCCTGGTGAAGTCCCTGCGGTGTCTGCAGAGCAATGGAGGGAGCTGGCAGGGGTGCACTCACATTGGCAGTTACCATTGCACAACTGGGACCAGAATGGAATGTCCCAGAGAGCTGATAGCTCACTTTGTGGTACCAAGAGAAAGCTTTGTGGTTGGAGGTATGGGGTTTTGTTTATTTTGTCTTTTAATGCATAAGTGACCCCCTGAAATCAAGAAGAGTCCCTGGGTGTTACAAACGGTTAACATATTCAACTGCTAACCGAAATGTTGGTGGTTCGAGTCACCGTGGAAGAAAAATCAGCCACTGAAAACCCTATGGAGCACAGTTCTACTCTGACACATGGAGTTGCCATGAGTGGATGGCAATTGGTTTTTCATTTGTTCTAAAGCAAGCATTCAGGATATTTTAAATAAGGACTGGCCCAGAAGATCTAGCATGTTGGATGGGAATGGATATATTGTGTGAATGAATTTCTCCCTTGCAAAGGATTAGGTTAAGGTACTGGAGGGTTTGATGTGGAGGAGGGGCAGAGAGGAAACTGGTTCACTGCAGGTCCACCCCCTCCTACCAGGCCCCAGTCGGGTTGGTAATTCACAGTTCCCGGGAGGAAAATAAAATAAAGGAAGCAACAAAGGAAATGAGTTCCCGTGTAGATATGGAAATGGCCTTTTCCCTTCAAGTCAGGCAGTCAGACGTAAAGGGGTAGAGCCGAGTCTGTGTTGGATGACCCAGTAAGCAAGATAAGGACGGGCTTACTTGTGTAATCTGTAGTGAACAATTTCACCAGCGTTGAAACTCATGTGAAATTGTTCACTACGAATTAATAAATAAGCATATGTTCACTACAGATTAGTAAATAAACACAAGTAAGCCCACGCTTACCTTGCTTACTGGGTAATCTGCCCCTGAGCCGAGCACACCCGCCGCAGCCCCTGCTGGAGTCCTGACCCTGAGGTTCGTCCGTCCTCTGAGAACACCTCCCTCCCCAGCCTTCTTGCTGCCAGACCCTCTCACTTCCCGATTCCCCATTCACTCAGCTCCACGTTCACCAGTGAATCAGGACACTGAATTCTCTGCCACACAGTGTAAGTCGGCAAGTTCTTCGGGGGTTTTGCCACCTCCTTTCACATCAACTGTTTCAAGCGGAAGTGCTGGACCTATATTCTTCTTCATCAGTATACCAGGAAAAATCCCCAGGTCTGGAAAAATTGTTGGAATTGATAGTGTGGGTGTAGCGCCACCAGGTGACCACAGCTTGTCAAAACAGTTGTCTTCCGGTCCTCCTGTATTTATAAGAGGCGCCAGCTTTCAGACAGGTATACGCTCAGTTTTCATGCCTGGTGGACTTTCTCATGAGAATTGCAGCCATTTTGTTTTGCCTTGGTGGAAAAATCTGGTTTTTCACAGACACGAATAAGAACAAGCAACAGAATTTTCCTTTTATCTTAAGTAACCGAGCATTTAAAATCATCTAAAACAAAACAACAACAACAAAAATAATCAAACTCACTTCCATCGAGTGAATTCCGACTGATAGTGACCCCATTTGGGTTTCTGAGGCGGTAAATCTTTATGGAAGTAGATTGCCCAGTTTTCTGTAAAATCGTCTAGGGTACAAATTTCTCTAATTGGCGAAGGAAACAAGAGAATTCTGGCTGTGCCTATAAAGCCCAACAAACTGTAGTGTCAGGGGTAGAGGTTTGAGTTCACGAAGAGGTGCCTCAGAAGAAAGGCCTGGCAATTTACTTCAGAAAACGCAGCCCTTGAAAACCTTGTGGAACATAGTTCTACTCTGACACACCTAAGCTCCCCATCAGTCTGAACCAACTCAACAGCAACTGATAGAACTCAGCCTCTTATGAACTAAAAGGAAGGTGACCAGCTGTCATGTGTACATACTGGTAGAATTTGAGTTTAGGAAACATCAGGAACTAACACTTAAGAAATGCCAACTCTGTGTCCAGCATTTTAAGCACAGAATTCCCCTTAATCCTCATAACAACCACTAAAGTAGGCGTTAAGATGGGGGTAATAGGCACACAGAAATTGAAGACATTGTCTGCATCATACACACCAAATCAGTATGATTTCAGAACACGTAATCTTTCAAAATAACCTTTAAAGCACATGCACCCCAATTTCCAGACATGAGCCAACAATCCAGAGTAAACCACTTTGTTGAATGGATACCCTGCCTGCATACAACAGTACCAGGTTCTTACTAGTTTCCATCTTCTTAAAATGCAGTGTTTTGGTTTTAGTATCTGACAAGCCTTTTAAATATGTATGCAATATTGTAACAGGGTAGCAGTAGTGTCATCCCTTGTCTAACTTCAGGGAGAATGAGAATCAGCATCAGCAGCTGCCCAAAGTTGATTCTTCTCAGGCAGAGGTCAAACATACCTCCACTCTCCAATCTTTTTACCAGTTCTGACACCAGCCATCCTCCCACAACATACTCTGCTTCTCTGCAGTGTTCCATGATTCATTGCAATGGCCACAAAGAACTCACAAAACATATGCACATTCATATGGCTTATAAGGGAGCTTTGGTAGTGTAGTGCCTAAGGCACTCGACTGCTAACCAGAGGGCTGGCAGTGCAAACCCACCAGCAACTCCTCGGAAGGAAGATGGGGCAATCTACTTCCGTAGTGATACTGCCTCGGCAACCCAAGGAGGGGGCGCCATGGGCGGGTCCGACTCGACGGCACATAACAACAACAACATGGCTTATTAGGGAAGTAATATGGAAGCCTCCCCCAAAATGAAGAGCACAACCCTCCCTTCTTTAGAGTTTAGGACATCTCTGTCCCTCTCTCACTCACCCCTCTCTCTTTCGGTCTGCCTGCCCTGCAGGCCTACCCTCAGCCCCCTCAGGACAGGCCTCGCCTTGATCCCTGCTCAGGCCTGGCATCCTTGATCCCGGCTTGGGCAAATGTTACAGCTCTTTCCAATTCCATCAGCAAGTGCCTGGTGGCACCCCAGTCTGCCAGTAAGCCTCCTGCCCCAAGGCCCGCACCCTCTCTGGACTAAACTGACCAATCCCCTCTCAAGCGGCTCTATCTATTTGCATAATAACTGACCATTTCTACCAGCAGGGACTAGCGTCTTTGCTGGGTAACTGTAACAAGCTTCTCCAAAGAACTAGAGCAACTGTAATAAGGGCAACTGTAACAACTACTCAGGGCCCAGGGGGAAAATCTCCCAAACTGTTTTCTTTTTCTCTCTTATTCATAGAACCAAAGCAAAAAAGTCACACAAAGAAACGCATTTCACCACAAATATTAACTCTTTTTTTAGGAGATATTATACATTATTTTATTTTCGTAAAGCCAAATTCCTGCTTCTGGTCCATTTATCTGAAAGCAAACTGAAGTACTTCCATTCTACATCCTGTTAATATTTACTTGGGGAAATGTATTATTTCAAGATATGAAAGCTCAGTTTTGGGATATACACTTCTACTATTCCTTGAAAAATTTGTTCCACACATTATTTTCTCTTAATAGTTACTCTCTTAATAGAAACTATCTCTTAATAGGAATTCCTAGTAGTTGAATATTGGATCACTTGAATAGATAGATACTCTAGTTTTTAAACTTTTTTCTATACAAGAATATGATTAGACTAAGAGTAAAAAAAAAAGAGCCAATTAAATAGTAAGTTAAACAAATTAAGATTTATTTTTTTCTAACACAAGAAGTTGAGAGGTAGTTGGACTGGCATGATTTCAAGAATGTCAAGGCAAAGATATCGCATGGCCACAAGATAGCTGCTGTAGCCCTCACCATCACATCCACATCCAAGGTAGGAATAAGGAAGAAAGGAAAGAGGAAGAAAAGATTACATCTATATCAGGAAAGGAAAGGCTTTCCAGAAATTCCCTGCAGACACTCCCTGGCTGTGTGGGTCAGGTGTGCGGATCTAGCAGATCCTTAGAGGAACTTTCAAATAATCTTCTGTCTTCAGCTCCTGCCTCACTCTTGGCCTGTCCAGAGTCCTCCTTTCTCCAATTCCACAAACTTCAGGGGGTTCCACTGAACAAATCTGCTAATTGAAAAGTTGGAGGTTCAAGGGTACCCAGACGCACCTCAGAAGAAAAGCCTAGCAATCTATTTCCAAAATTTCAACCACTGAAAATATATTTTCAATGAGAGCACAGTTCTACTCTGAGACACATGAGGTCACCCTGAGTCAGTCAACAGGACAGCAACTGGTTTTATTGAACAAATTGTTTCTCAACAGTATTTCCTTCCTCGGGCACTTGGGTTTCAGCATCCTCTGCTTTGGTAAGTCAGTTACCATTCCTCAATTTTTCATTTTCCAGATCTCTGCTCATGTCTCCTCTCTAATTCTCTTTGTTCTTATGGGTTTATGCCTCATTCCTTCACTGTAATTTTGAGTGCAAAGGGTAGGGTTGAGATGGAGTCAGATTTGTTTGTGTGTGTGTGTGTGTGTGTGTTTGTTTAATCTGCCATGTTCAACAGGAAATCTAAATAAATATTTTTAATTTCTCCAATTTCATAACACGTGTTTTAAAAATCCACATAACTTTTTATAATAAATGTAGCACCTGCCTCCAGTGATAATATGTCTTAGCAAGTTTGTAGGCATATACCAGGCTGAAAAGGTGTGAGAAACACTCTTCTAAGACACCCACATTTGTAATCTCTATGGATTCACAAAGTAAACAATTTGTTAAAAAGAAAGAAGATGAAACACACCCAAATTATGTTTGTGCTCTATAAGTCAAAGACAGAGAGACTTCTGAGAAGTAAACTCCACTCTTCTTCCAATGTTATGAGATAAAGTGAGTGAGGCTTGTATATTTAAGATGTGACTGAGACCTACCAAAAAAAAACACAAACTGATTTCCAGGAGAAACCAAATTGTGAAATTATATAAACAACCTCAATGTAATTGCATAAAAGAAAGTAAATTTTCAGAAGCTAAAAGGTACAGAGGAGCAAAAAGCCTAACTATATGGAGAGTCAGCCACAGAGATCCAGGTGAGGAGAGAGAACCCAGGCATGCCCAAAGCAGCAGGGCAGGAGAGCAGGAGAAAGGGGATTAAAAGCCAGGAACCCAGACAGAGGAGCACTCAGCCACAGGGATCCAGGTGAGGAGAGGGAACTCAGGCATGCCCAAAGTAGTAGGGTGGGAAAGTGGGAGAAAGGAGATTAAAAAGTCCAGGAACCTGGACAGAGGAGCAGTAGGCCACAGTGACCCAGGTAAAGGTGGTGAGAGAGGTTTCCAACAGGGAGACTAACTTGTCTGTCAGTTTGTCCTACCATGGTGACGTGTTGATGTGAGTTTTGAGACTGATCCACTGGTGTTCCAAACCCAGTGGGATGCACATGGTGCACAGGTATCAGCCCAGCTTACAGACTGAGACAGACTAGCAAGAAGGAAGAGGCCATCCATTTCTCAAAGAATTGGCCAGAGGAGACATGAAGTACAAGTACAGGGAAAACCTTATGAATAGCAAAGAAACACTGTTTGATACATTACCGCACAACTTTATGAACAGTCCGGTTAGGTTAGAAGGCTCTCAAAATAGGACTGGGAAAGAGCTGCATCATCTGAGTAAACCCAGCCTTACTCATATGGATAAGGAAAAGCTTTCGAGACCTCCATTT
>NW_006922075.1:1184775-1185281 GCF_000298275.1 Orycteropus afer afer | reverse complement strand
CCTTGCCCCTTGTCAGCCCCATTATACACCTGGGAATTCAGATCATACACATAAAGTTATTGGACTGCTGTCTGCCAACCCTATACATGTTCTTGGGTGCACTCTCCGCTTTCTATACATACTTAATATTTCAGCCTGTCCACCCATCTATCCACCCATTTACCCGTGTTTGCCTTCACTGACCACACCTTACTATATGCGCAAAAGGGTTCATCTTTGTTGTCTGTACTTCCCATGTACCTCTCTATGTCTTTCTCTTCCTCAATGCCACTATATGGATCACTCACATTTGATACATTGCCCTTCTCTTCACCCAAATCAATACTTATCTCTACCTATCAACAGGCAAACACCTTTTTTCAATGGCAGCTCTACACATGGACTTCACCAGATGGAACACACAGGAATCAGATTGACTACATCTGTGGTAAGAGAAGATGGAAAAGCTCAATATCTTCAGCCAAAACCAGACCAGGAGCTGATTGTGGAACAGACCATCAACTGCT
>NW_006922075.1:1121866-1182912 GCF_000298275.1 Orycteropus afer afer | reverse complement strand
CAGAAGGGACCATTCCTTGGAGAAGGATGTCATGCTTGGTAGGGTGGAGGGTTGACGAAAGAGGGAGAGGCCTTCAACGAGATGGATTGACACAGTGGCTGCAATGATGGGCTCAAGTACAGCAGGGATCATGGAGCTGGCGTGGGATCCGTCAGTGTTTCGTCCTGCTGTGCATGGGGTCACTATGAGTCGGAAACGACTCGACGGCACCTAACAACAGCAACATATGGAGTAAATCAATGTACCTAGGGCTAGTCTCTTAAGAAGGACTTGTGAAGCATATTTTTACATCTACTTCTAGGGATTTGTTGTACAGACACTATTGCCAAAGTGTTCAAGTATATACATCCAGGAATGTTTATTTTGGAAACTTTTAAATAATAGCATAAAACAGAAACACCACCAGACCCCGGTTCCCAGTGGCCCTGGGAATGATACCTAAACTGAGACTATAAACCAAGGGGTGGAAACCCTGGGCCTCTGAGGGAGGACAGATGCACTACAGTGAATGACTTAAATGGCCTTTCTAGCCTTACTCCTCCATTTTGTGATGTATTATAAATCCTATCCTCTATGACTGTGGTTAAGGAGCTCTGGTGGCATAGTGCCTAAGCCATTTGTGCTAACCAGAAGGCTGGTGGTTCACACCCACCAGCCACTCCTCAGAAGAAAGATTGGGCAATCTACTTCCATAGTGATACAGCCTCGGAAACCCAAGGAGGGGTCACTATGAGTCAGATTTGACTCGACGGCAGTAAGGAAAGAAGGAAATACCTATGGTTATGGTCCCATTTTGAGTTGTCAGTAATGTTAATGAGGCAGGATTAGGGTAGGATGTATCTTACTAGAAGGTGTGACTCAAGTCACCACGCTTAGTTTCCTTGAGGGTCTGCATCCAACATATATGAATGCTCTGGCAAAGTTCTCTCTCTTGCTCTGGATCCTGCATTTGGCTTGTCATCATTGACCTCTGCTCTTGGGACTGGAGCTAGCAGCCTATCATCTGACTGCAGACTTGTCAGCTTCTGCAGACTTGTCAGCCCGTGGCCTATTCTCTAATCTGCAATTTGTGTTTGTCAGCCCCTGCAATCACATGAGTAAGGAGAATCCTCCAACCTGATGCCTAACCTACAGATTTGGGACTTTCCAGCCTCTACATCCCACATGAACTATTTCCTTTGTGGTTTGTGAGTTCTGTGACACATTGCATTGCAGCAAATTAAGGAACGCTTAGACAGGAGGGAAGGTACTGAGCATAGAATGAGTGGTTCATGTTAGCGATGATGGAGTGGAATAGCAGTTTGGAAAAGCGAGACATTTGGAACATCTGAAACCTCTGCTTCATAGGACCAGCCTTGTACTATTCTTCTAAAAGAAATTATTCATGCAGCAGGGTTCAGCCCAAAAAGAGTCTTTGATATCATAATGGTGGCGGGCTCATCAACTGTGAAGGGTCCATTTTTGACGGTGACACTTAGGGGCTGCTGATGCTCTCAACTTCTCTAATTCTCTGCCAGACTGATCTACTGGCCTAAATAAACCCCTGGGGATTTTTGGACAATTGGGACAGTGCAGACACTGTTCTAGGGACTGCAAAGAAATTCAGAGCCTGCCAGGGTCTGTACATAGAGTAGCCTTCTGCCCTGACAAGTTTCTGTAAGACGTGGGACTTAGAGTTGCCATTTGCCAAGTGCTTCCCTGCAAGCCAGATGGCAGCATGACCATTTTACAGATAAAAAAAGCAGATGCACAGAGAGGATGTTCCCTGCCCAAGGACATCAGCTAGATTTTAAGTCATTTTCCTGACTGAATCTTTTCTCATGAAAAGATGCTGACATTTTCTGTTTAATTTTTCTGGTTTCTTGTCTTTGGGGGTCTCAGCAGCCAAAGAAGAAGAAGAAGAAAAATCTATATCCTGAAGAGCTAGACAAAATAAATATATGGAAGAGAATGTGGAATTTTGAATTCTGCCTAAAGCACCAAGTATTTTTCAATGATATTAAGCTAATACTTAACAACAACAAAATCCAAACTTGTTGCCATCAAGTAAAGTCCAACTCATAGAGACCTTCTAGGACAGAGTAGAACTGCCCCATAGGGTTTTCTTTTTACTTTCTAAATATTTTATTGCGCTTTGGGTGAAAGTTTATATAGCAAATTACTTTTCCCAATCAATAGTTCATATACAAATTTTTCTGTGACATTGATTGCAACCTCCTGCAATGTGTCAATACTCTCCGTTGCCTCCTTGAGTTCCCTATTTCCATTTTTCTGCTTTCCCTGTCCCTCCCTGTCATTGCATGTTTTAGGCAAATGTTGCCCTTTGGGTCTCCTTTGCTGATTGTTCTGAGGAGCACATTCCTCATGTGATTTGTTTTATAGTCCCCTCTATTATTCACCTAGGAGCTCTGGTAGCATAGTGCCTAATGCACTTGACTGCTAACCAGAAGGCTGGCAGTTCAAACCCACCAGCCACTCCTTGGAAGGAAGGTTGGGCAATCTACTTCCATAGTGATACTGCCTCGGGAACCCAAGGAGGGGTCAGTATGAGTCGAGTCTGACTCGATGGCACATGACAACAACAATATTATTCACCTGGAAGTTGGCTTCCAGGAATGTCTTCAGTTTCAAGTTAGGTTTTGTCAGAGCAATAGTCTCAGGGATTCCTCTAGTCTCTTTCTGACCAGTAAGTCGGCTTTTTTTTAAAACCCATTCTTACTGATCCCATCTATTGTGGTCTTTGTCAGAGTGGTTGGTAGTGGTAGCTGGGCACCATCTAGTTTTTCTGATCTCAGGTTAGAGAAGGTCTCTGAAAGCAAACTGAAGTACTTCCATTCCACATCCTGTTGATGACATTTACTTGGGATAATGTATTGTTTCAAGATATGAAAGCTCAGTTCTGGGATATTCACTTCCATTATTCCTTGAAAATTTTCTTCCACACATGATTTTCTCTTAATAGTTAATCTCTTAATAGAAACTCTCTCTTAATAAGAATTCCTAATAGTTGAATATTGGATCACTTGAATAGATAGATACTCTAGTTTATAGTTTATGTGGGTCATCAGTCCTTTGAACTAATTGCTTACTTGAGTTTTCATTTTTCTTTCTCCCATGCTTCAAGTAGGAAGAGACCAATAGTTTCTTCTTAAATGGCCACTCACAAGCTTTTAAGATCTTAGGTGCTACTCACCAGACTAAAATAGAGAATGTTATCTTTATGAACTGTGTTTTGCCAATTAACTTAAGTCCATAGGGTTTTTAAGACTGTATATCTTTACAGAAGCAGACTGACAACATCTTTCTCCCATGGAGTGGCTTATGGACTCAAACCACCAGCCTTTTAGTTAGCACCAAGTGCTTAACCACTGTGCTACCAGGGTTTCTTTCAACACTTATTCATGGCACTTAATATATGCCAGTGAGTTCTGATGGTGCTGTGGTTAAGGCATTGGGCTGTTAACCAAAAGGTGAGTGGTTTGAACACACCAGCAACTCCATGGGACCAAGATGAGGAAGTCTGCTTCTGTAAAGATTTATAGCCTTGGAAACCCTGTGGGAGTTGCTATGAGTCAGAATCTACTTGATGGCAGTGGATGTTTTATTCTACTATTGTTTGTTTACAATTTTTTGTTTGTTTCTTTTATTATATACCATGCAATCTTTTTCCTATACTATTCATATTGATTGTTTTGAGTCTCACAGCATTCCTATTAGGTATCTTGTTATCCCCTATTTTATACTTTCAGGTACTGAGTGGTAGAGTTAGAACTTAAACCCAGGCAATCTGGCATGGAAACTATACCCCTAACCATTGTGTTATGGTCCCCACCCCTTATTAATTAACTTAAAGATCAGGAGAGGGCAGTGGTAGTTCGGTGGTAGAATCACTGCCTTTCATGCAGGAGACCAGTTTGCTATCTGGCCAATGCACCTTAAGTGCAGCCACCACTCCTCTGTTGATGGAGGCTTCTGTGTTGCTATAATACTAAACAGGTTTCAGCAGAACTTCCAGACTAAGACAGACTGAAAGAACCACCAAAACACCAAACTCACTGCCCTTGAGTCCGTTCCAATTCATAACGACCCCTGCTTGGGTTCCCAAGGCAGTATCACTAAGGAAGTAGATTACCCAACCTTTCTTCTGAGGAGTGGCTGGTGGGTTTGAACCGCCAGCCTTCTGGTTAGCAGTCAAGTGCCTTAGGCACTACGCCACCAGAGCTCCCAGACTGAAAGAAAGTCCTGGCAAAAAAAAAAGAAGAAGATGAAAAGAAAAAAAAAGGCCTTCTAAAGTCCGTGAGAACCCTGTGGATCATGATTGTCTGATCTGTAACTAACCAGAAGGATGGCACAGAACCCAGCAGCAGGTTCTTCAGTTCCATTGTGCATGGGGTCACCAAGAGTTAGGGGCCTACTGGAGGGAAGTTAACCACAACCACAGTAACAAAGATCAAGACAATCACTCTCAGAGAAAATCCTTTCTGGATCTGTCTTCTGCTCAGGAACCGAGTCACAGAGAAGCACACAACTGGTGAAGTCGGCACTGTCAGGTAAACCTGGTTTTAACCTTAGGGTTAGAAGTCCAAATACTACAGTTGGCTTTTCTTGTTATTGGCCTCTGGGATATCTGAACAAAGTCAGCCAAGGAAAGTCTCAAAATGAAAGACTTATTCTGATTCATTCCTTGGGAGCTGTTTAGGGCACTTCAGCTGGCCCCTTCAATGGATGGCTGTAAGATTTGTCTGTGACTGTGGTAGTTCAACAGGGTCAGGTAGCTAAGAAAGAGCCTCTTAACAAATCTCTGCCTCTTAATTTTAGTCTCCCTACTTTCATGAAGATATGAGATGACATTTAAATTCAAATCAAGTCATGGAATGTTATACAACCATAAGGATAAATAAAGTTCTAGTGCATGCCAAAGTATGGATGAACCTTGAAAACATTATGGTGAGGGAATAAGTCAGTCACAAAAAAGACAATACTGTACAGTCCCACCTATAAGAAATAGGTAAATATATAGAGACCAAAGTCTATTATTAGTGGTTACCAGGGATGGGAGGGAGGAGTGAAGGGAAAATCATTGCTTAGGGGCACTGAGTTTCTATTGATGGTAGTGGAATTATTTGGAAACAGATAGTGGTGATGGTTGTACAACATGGACATTATCAAATATCACTGAACTGCACATGTGAAAATTATTGAATTGGCAAAAATTTTGTCATATATATTTTTACCACTTCAGAAGAAAACAGGGAAAAATTTTCAATAGGCAAAGGGCATAAATTTTTTTTTTTAATTCAAATTACGTCAGTTCTGAACATATTTGTTGAGTACTTACTACATGTGCAGCAAGATGTCCATCAAATAAAAGCCTCCATTCATTTCCCTGAGTCTATAAGGAGTGGCAGGCAGGCACTAGCAGATCCATTCTGGAAAGAGTGGGCCGCCATGACCAGGTTCCACAGGTAGCTGGGGTGAAGCTTTGAGCAGTAAGATTTGGTGTTAGCAATGCAAATTATGGTTTTTTCTGTAGTGATATCTTCTCAAGGGATTTTTCCTGATGATGAAGCTCTCTGGCTTTCCTTGAGCACCTTGAACTACCTAATTTTCATTTTTTTTTTTTTTTTATCATGGTAAATATATAGGTAACAAAACATTTGCCATCTAAACAATCTTCACATGTACAGTTCAGTGGCATTAAATAGGTGTGTCCATCATGTTGTTCAGTCATCCTTAATCACTCCCAAATTTTTCTAACACCCTTAACAGAAGCTCAGTGTCCCCTGTGCATTGTACCTTCCTTTCCCCCTTCCTCCCGCAACCCCTGGGAACCACTAATGAACTTTGATCTCTATACATTTGCCCATTCTAGATATTTCGTGTAAGTGCAATCATTCGATATTTACCCTTGTTTGTCTAACTTGTTTCACTCAGCATGATGTCTTCTAGGTTCATCCCTGTTGTAGCATGTATTAAGACTTCATTTCTCCTTACAGCTGAATAATATTCCATTGTGTATATGTATCACATCTTTTTTTTTTAACTTTTTCTTGTGATTTGGGTGGAAGTTTATAGAGCATATTGGTTTTCCATTCAGCAATTCATGCTCATTTTGTTTTGTGACATTCATCATAATCCCCACAAGGTAAAAGCACTCTTTCCACTTCTTGCCTGTGTTTCCCATTTCAATTTGCCCTTTTTTCCTATCCCTTCCTCTTTCTGAACTCTATCCTTTGGCGATGCCGCTCTTTTGATCTTGTGTGGTTGGTTGTTCTAAGGAGTGCAAACCTCACTGGTGTTAATTGTTTACCTTAAAGCCCTATCTATTGTTTGGCTGAAAGATGAGCCAAGGGGATGAGTCAGTTCCAGGCTTGAAAGGTGACTGAGGGCCACAGTCTCAGAGGTTCCATCAGTCTCTGTCAGACCAGTACCCAAATCAAACCCAAACCCACTGCCAGCAAGTTGATTCCAACTCACAGTAACCCTTTAGGGTAGAGTAGAACTGTCCCATACGTTTTCCAAGTCTATAAATCTTTACAGACGCAGACAGCCTCATCATTCTTCCCTGGGTGGCTGGTGGGTTTGAACCACCAACTATTGGTTAGCAACCAAATGTTGTGTGCGTGCATTTTAATTTTTATTGCAATTTGGGTGAAAGTTTACTGAGCAAATTCATTTTCCATACAGCAGTTCATACACTTCTTCTTTCATGACATTGACTGCAATCTCCACAATGAAAATGCTCTCTTTCCACTTCCTCCCTGTAGTTACCTCTTCCCAGTGTCCTTTCCTGTGCATTCCTGCCCCCTGAGCTACCTCTCTGTGCAAACACTGTCCTTCTGATCTCCCAGCAGCCAAATGTTTGTACCACTACACCATCAGACTTCCTTATCAGACCAGTAAGTCTGGTCTTTTTTATGATTTTGGTTTTAGTTCCACATCTGTCTCCCACTCTATCCAGGACCTTCTATTGTGCTCCCTTTCACAGTGGTTGGTAGTGGTAGCTGGGCACCATCTCGTTCTTCTGGTCTCAGATTCATGAGGTTGAGGTTCAGGTGGCCATTAATCTTTTGGATCAATGTGTCTTTGTTTCTCTACACTCTGCTTTGCTTTGGATAGGAGAAACCAATACTTGCACCCTAGATGGCCACTTGCTAGCTTTTAAGACCCCAGTGATCCTACTCACCACAGTAGGATGTAGAACATCGTCTTTGTGAACTATGTTATGCCAATTGACTTAGCTGTTCCCCAGCACTGTGGTTAAGCCTCCAAATCCAATGACTCATTACCTCAAGGTGTTTGATTATAGCTAAAAAGTTTTCATACCTTTGACGCTTGTTAATTCTCTATGGGTATATTTACAATACATACAAATACGTATGTAGCAATATCTTCTGCCAAATCTACATATGGTCATGAGTGTAGTCCCATTTGCCTACCCATACCTGTTCAGGTTGCCTGTCTGTCTATGTATCCACTTGTAGATTAATGTTTGCTATTACAGGATTGTCATGTTGCAGGATTGTGTATGTAATAGCATTTACCTTTGTTTTCTGTAACTCTTGAGCACTTCACCATGTCTTCCTTTGCCTTATTGATATTGTGCTGATCACCTTCTTATTGCATATTTCCTCTCACTTTACTCAAATTCTTAAGTGTCTATTATTTGGTTAATGCTTTTCCCATTCCTCCCTTCCCATGCCTGGTAACCATCAAAGAATGTTTCTTTCTGTGTGTAAACCTATGCTTAACTTTTTATAATATTGGACTTATACAATGTTTGTCTGTTTGTGACTGACTTATTTGACTCAGCATAATGCACTCCAGATTATTCCATGTTATGAGGTATTTTGCAGATTCTTCATTATTCTTAAATATTGCTTAGTATTCCATTGTGTGTATGTATCATGGTTTGTTTACCCATTCATCTGTTGATGGGTACTTAGGCTGTTTCCATAATTTTTATTTTAATAAATTCCATTTCTGCTTAAACAGGCCAAAGTTAGCTTCTGAAACCCCTGTCCATTACAAAGACTAGTATACTCCAATCATATGGAAAATATTACAAGTTCCAACTAAGTGATATAAGGTAATAGGCTGTAAGAGAAGGAAAGCCCAGAGCAATGATGGAAGAGATCATCTTAATGCACAGTGAAAGATCAGCTGGATTTGGATGAATGAAAATAAGGGACTAGACTAACAATCTGGAGGCAGAAATGGGCTTGGCCCATGCAAGAAATCTAATCTAACTATAAAGAAAGGGTTCCTGTTGTGGAGGGAGGGGCAGTTGGAAAGAAGGTCTATTTGAATAATCAGCTCCTGAAAACCTTAAGGAGCACAGCTCTACTCTGACACCCGTTGGAGCACCATGAGTCAGAATCTATTGGACAGCAACTGGTTGGTTGGTCTGAAAGGATGTAATAATTAATGGAAAGTCCTGGCTACCAGAAATCCATATTCAGAGTTGATATTTAAGACAAGGGAATTGCTTGAGCCACAGTTTGAGAAATACCATGATGAAAGTAGTAAAAATAATAGGGATTGGAATTCTGCATATGCATGAAGATTTGTCATCCCATGTAGGCCAATCATGACTGGATAGTACACTCCGAGTAAAGGCAATAGCAGCAGCTCCTCCTAAAATGAGGGGGCCAAAGGTTTGTACTGAGTTAAAAATGAATTTTCTCAAAAGATTTTATTTCTTGCTTCCAGAGCATGAAACAAGGGCTAGAGGCCTCAGTCCTCGTTTCTTGGGATTGTAAGCATGGACCTGTGTACAATGACAGAAGCCCCTTCCTAGAAAATAAAATGCAAACGTTTCATAGGATAAGGCAATCTGTCAAGCTTTAGGTGACATCTAAAAACTATGGGACTAAGGCAAAAGAATATGTTACACGTTTATCTCCGAGAAGTGAAAACTTATGTTCACATAAAATGTTCACATAAATATGAATGTTTACAGTAGCTTTATTCATAATAGCCAAACTGCACACAATCCAGATGTCCTTGAATGGGCAAATGGTTAAACAAACTATGGAATATCCATACTATGAAATACTACTCAACAATAAAAAGCTACAAAGTATCGATATACACAACATCCTGGATGAATCTCCAGAGAATTTTGCTGGGTAAGAACAGTTAACCTCCATATTATTTATATAACATTCTTGAAATGACAAAATTAAAGAAATGGAGAACAGATTAGTGGTTGCCAGTGGGAGGGACTGGGGAGGAAGTGGTGTGGCTATAAAAGGGCAATGTGAGGGATCTTTGTGATGATGAAAACATTCTATGTCTATTTTTTTTTTTTTTTTTTACAATTTATTCTGTTGTTATTGCTGAGAATATACCCAGCAAAACATACACCAACTCCACCATTTCTACAAGTACAGTTCAATGACATTGATTGCATTCTTCAAGTTGTGCAGCCATTCTTACCCTTCTTTTCTGAGTGGTTCCTCCCTCGTTAACATACACTCACTGCTGCTGCCTAAGGTTCCTGTCTAGTCTTTCTAGTTGCTGTTGTCACTTTGATCCCATAGAGATAATTATTAAAAGAGCATTATGCTCAAGGCAGGCTTTTTTTTACTAGTTAAATTTAATTATTGTTTGGTTTTAAGAAGATTTCAGGAGATATTTTTGGTTTAAGTTTTAAAGATTATCCCAGGGCAATATTTTCAGGGGTTCATCCAGGCTCCATGGCTCCAGAAAGTCTGGAGTCCATGAAAAATTTAAATTCTGTTCTACATTTTCCCCAGGATTCTTCTACAGAATTTTTGATCAAAACGTTCAGTGCTGGGCACGCTTCAATTCTTCTGGTCTCATGGCAAAGGAGGAAGTTGTTCATGGAGGCAATTAGCCATTCTATTTCCTTCTATTCATGATTCTCCTTCTTCCTCTATTGCTCAAGACAAACAGAAACCAATTGTTTCATATCTTGACTGAATCAACGTCAATATCCTGGTTATGATATTGTCCTATGGTTTTGCATGATGTTACCATTGGGAGAAGCTGGATAAAGGGTACATGGGATTGCTATTATTGTGTACAACTGCATGTGATCTATATTTATTTCAAAATTTAAAAGTTTGAAAACCAGAGCATATAAAAACAAACTTATTTTTCATAAGTCCACAGAGTTCAGCTGGTATGGACTGGGGAGCTCTGCTTATCTTGACTAGGCTCACTCACACGTGTAGGATTTGGCAGCTCCAGTCTGGGTTCCTCTGGGGCAAGTGGGGAACTTAACTCTGCTCTGTGGTCCCTCTCATCCTCAGCAGGCTGACCTGGCAAAGGTACAGAAGAACACAGGCTCTAAGGGGCAAATCTCTTTCAAGTCTGTTCTTGAGTCATGTCTTTTACATTCTAAGAACCAAAACAAGTCATGTGGCTGAACCAGTCCAGGGACAGGGTAGGTTATTCTACCCAAGGTGAGAGACCTCCTGCAAATTTCAAGGCAAAGGGCATAGATACCAAGAGGAGTGAAAAGTTGGGGTCACTGATGGATTCTACCTCATTATCCTTGACCACCTCCAGAACTAAAAATGTCCTGTTGCCACTTATCTTTCTTAATGCAACAACTGGGTACAGAGAAACAGCATTGAGTGTGTGTGTGTGTTATGGAGTTCCTTGGAAATCATGTGAGGCCTGAATCTCTGGCACTACTATGTAAATATTTTTCCTTCTCATAGACATAGGCTGTTGTCTGTTGTTTTGAGGACTGTACAGCAAGGTCTGAGTGTCTGTTCACTGATGACAGCCTATAAGGGAAGAGAATATGTAATGTCTAAAAATCCTCCGCACTGTACCAAGCTGCCTCTGCCATAGCCTACTGCCCCATTTTCCACCTTTCCCAGTCCTGTCCCGATCTTTACGCCATCTGCTATCTCATCTTGGATTTTCTTCTCGCAGCTTTAATCCAGAGTCACTAATAGGAGTGCTTTCAGCTTACATTTGAAAAACAAACCAAACCCTGCCCACGAGTCAATTTCAACTCATAGCAGCCCTATAGGACAGAGTAGAACCGCCCCACAGGGATTCCAAGGCTGTAATCATTATGGAAGCTGAATGCCTCATCTGTCTCCTGCAGAGCGGCTGGTGGGTTCAAACCATAGACTTTTTGGTTAGCAGCCCAAATACTTTAACCACAGTGCCACCAGAGCTCCTTAGTAGCATAATGCCTAAGGCACTTGACTGCTCACCAGAAGGCTGGCGGTTCAAACCCACCAGCCACTCCTCGGAAGGAAGGTTGGGCAATCCTACTTCCGTAGTGATACTGCCTCGGAAACCCAAGGAGGGGTCACTATAAGTCAGGGCTGACTCGACGGCAAACAACAACAACAAAGTGTAGATAATAGCAGAACCTACCTCACAGTGTTGATGTAAGGATAAAATGAGATTGCTCATGTAATAAGCTTATACTGTCTGGTCTGGAGTATTCTGTCAATAAAAATTGTAGGGTTTTTGTTTTTGATTTTGTTTTTCTTTTAATAGGGGTGGAGGCAGTTGCTCAGTGTCACTGCAGACAGTTAACAGAATGCATTCCCAGCATTCCAAATTGGAACTCTGAAAATATTTTTCCTTAGAAACACTGTTGTACGCTGTGGTTGTATTCCACACAGCTATTATTACTCCCAAAGATTCTATGGTTCCAGTGCGTCTACTTAATACTACAGGTTAAATGTATGCTCCTGGACAGGCCTAGTGAAACTAACCACCATGAAGACCATTACTGCAAGGGGAAAATGTGAGTTCTAAACAAGTCCTTTATAAATGAGCTTTTGAAATAGAATTCACTCTTAAGTTTGGTGTTGTTTAAAATGTAATGTTCTAAGGGAGGATGCTGTGGAGACTGAGTTTTTCAGGCTGATGTGTTACAGACATTCTACCAACCTCCCTGAGCAGGAACCTTAGGAGTGAAGCCAGATGATAGAGATGCTTAGGACCAAGGGTGACAAGCAAAATTGTGTTGTAAAGAAAACGAGGTAGATCTTGGGAAAGGGGACAGTGGGAGGTCACAAGCAATACCTTGGTGTGCAGAAGCTGTGGAGGAATCTTGGAAAGGAATCTCAGAGGTGGAGAAAATGAAACTCTATAGGCAATGCCAGAGGACACCACCTTATTGGGAGGAAGATGTGAAAACAGAAAGGTTTTAACCAGAAGCTTATAGGAGGATATCAGGGACTCACAAAGAAGGAAATAGCAAGACTCATAATTGGAGTATAAATTGGAACAGCCAGAAGAAATGGAAGAACTATAGTTTCAAGGAGAAGGGCCAAGAAAAGATGGATTTGGTGACTAAAAAGAACTTTTCATGAAAATGCTTGATAAAGAGTTGAATGATGCTTTAAGCTGAAGCTACTACGCTGAGAGGTTTCAGAATATACCTGTGGAACATCTCAAATGCTTTTAGATGAAACCTAGATTTTCCACTATAATAAAGTTCAACCTGAAACTGACTTTCTGGGTGCACAGGACAGCAGTGAGTAGGGCACACAGGGTAAAGGAAGTGATATTTCAAGACAGGGAGGTGGGAAAAGGAACTGGCATTTGATGGAGGCGCAGCCTATTTTTCACACTGGGGTAGCAAAAGCCAAGGATGAACCTGGGTGATAGCCAGGTCTACCTGGCAGTATTGAGCCCTGTTTCAACCCTGTTAGTGCACTCTGCAAGGAGCCACAGTAGTTAAGTGCTTGGCTGCTAATCAGAAGGTCACTGATTTTAATCCACCAGCCTCTCTCTGTGGGAGAAAGATGTGGTAGTCTGTTTCCATAAAGCTTTGTTGTTGTTGTTGTTATGTGCCGTCGAGTCGGCCCCGACTCATAGCGACCCCTTCTTGGGTTTCCAAGGCAGTATCACTACGGAAGTAGGATTGCCCAACCTTCCTTCCGAGGAGTGGCTGGTGGGTTTGAACCGCCAGCCTTCTGGTTAGCAGTCAAGTGCTTTAGCCACTATGCTACCAGAGCTCCCCCATAAAGCTTTATAGTTTTGGAAACACTATGGGGCAGTTCTACTTTATTCCATAGGGTTGCTATTAGTCACAATTGATTCAATGGCAATAGCTGTGTTTGCAACTACATGAGAACCGTAAAATATCACCAAGATCCTTAGTGATGTTGAAATCCAGCTAGTAACCAGGAAATCTCAGGGAAGCATCCCTGACAGTAGTTGACAAACCTGTGCTTAAACACAGTTAATAATAGGAACTCACTTCTCTTGGTAGTTAAGATTATGTGTCAGTTTGACTGGGCCATGGTTTTGAGTGGCTTGGCAGCTGGATGTAGTTATTCCCCATTATGAGATTGTAATCACCTCCATGGTGGGATCTGCTGTGAGCAGCTACCTAGCTGCCTTTGGGGTGTGGCTTGCTACCAGTATATAAGAAGTTATGAGAAAGGTCTCTAGCTTTTAGGCACAGTTGGATAACCAGTGGCTAGCCATGTTGTCTGCCAATCTTGGGATTGTTCATGGACTTGAACCAATGACTATCCTTGTTGCCTGCTGATCTTGGGATTGTGCCATTTTACGTGTTAATCTTGGGTTCGTCAGGCTCCACAGCCAGCAGCTGCATGAATTAGAAGAAGCTTTACCTTGCTCCAGTGGGCCTGGAGCAAGAGGCAAGGCTGAAGCCCTAGGTCTAGGGGCCTCCACCTGGCCCCTAGAGCTGGCACTCTGAGCTTAGACATCTAGCTTCCTCAACTGTAGGGTAATAAATTCCTGTTTGTTAAAGACATCCACTGGTGGTATTTCTGTTATAGCAGCACTAGGGAACTAACAACTTCTCGTTATCAAATAACTGCCATTGTGAACAGCTCTTGCCACACAAACGTAAAAAACCAAGCTCACTGTGACTCATAGTGACTGCTCCTTGGGTTTCCAAGGCAGTATCTTTACAGAAGTAGATTGCCAAGTCTTTCTTCTGAGGAGTGGCTGGTGGGTTTGAACTGCCAGCCTTCTGGTTAGCATTCAAATGCCTTAGGTACCATGCCACCAGAACTCAAAGCCAGGTAAAATCTGCCCCCTGGTGACTTCTAGCCCTTGGTCCTCATTACGCTCTCTGAAGGTAGGTAGCTAAATGTAGTCTTTCCTCCCTAAGTCAGTTCCACTTTCCCTAAATCTCTCTCTTTTGGGGTACATTCTCCCATTACACAACTTTAAATACCAATTCAATGAGCATTTTGTAATGTAAAGCACCAGGCAGGTACTAAGTGGGATCATAAGTGAATAAATTATCTCCTTGTTCTTCAAGCCAACAAGGTGAAGACAAAGGTATGGATGATGGACTCTAATGGAAAGAAGACTGAAAAGTACTATAGTGAAAGTTCAAACTTTGTTACAGTAGAGGTATGGGGGGAGAGGAAACCAACTGGGGTATCGAGAAAGGCTTCTAAGAAGAGGTGGGATTTCAGGTGGAGTTTGAAACCTTAAACAAGGAAATGAGGAGATGAAGTGGTGAGTGGAAAGAGCACAGGGCACGGCCATGAGGACCTGGTCTTTCGCTTCCTATTTGAACTTGAGCATACACCCACCCTTCACTTATCAATTATCTCATTATACCACAGTTGCATTTATGAAAACAGTAAAAATCTATTTTCCAACTATTTTATGCATTAACGATGTAACAAATCCTGAAGTGTGAGGCAAGAGTAACACTGGCTGTGATGGTTAAGATTATGTGTCCATTTGGCTGTGTCTTGATTTTCAGTGGTTTGGCAGTTATGTAATGATGAAATTTGGCAGTTATATAATGGATGTAGTTATCCTCCATTTTGTGAGTGGATGAGGTCATCCTCCATTTTCACCTAACACTGATTTTCACATAATGACCTGGTCTTTGGAACTTAACTATGTTGCCACGTGGGGAATGAGTGTGTATCTAAAATGAGAAACCTAATTTTTAAAGTTCAGAGACAGAAACCAAGAGTATAAGACCAAGCACTTCAACTTAGGCAAGAGCCCAAAATTGTGATGTCCTGCCCATATCATGGGAGTGTTGTGTGTATGTTTGAGGCAAGGGTGGGAAGGATAGAATGGGAGATTTAAAAAGAAAAAAAAAAAAAACCTTTGCTGTTAAGTCAATTCCAACTCAGCAACCCAGTAGTATAGAGAAGAACTGTCCCATAGGGTTTCCAAGGCTGTAATCTTTACAGAAGCAGACTGTCACATCTTTCTCCCTTGGAGCAGCAGTGGGTTAGAACCTCTGACCTTTCAGTTAGCAGCTGAGCAGTTAACAACTGTGCCACCAGGGCTCCTTGAAAGAGAGAGAGATCATTCCTTCTATATTCTGCCTATCACACAGATGCAGCAACAATTAGTGTTCTGATCATGCTGCTTTGAAACATTAACGATGTCCTTCTTAGAAAACTGGTGAGCTACCACCACCACCAGCAGCAGCACCACCACCACCAACAACAGCAACAACAGCAACATCTCTGTAGCAATTATTAGGAGCCAGGCCCCTTTGGAAGTACTTTACATATTTACACTTACATCCCACTGAATCCTCATAACAGCCTTATGAGATGGGTACAATTTTTGTTGTTCCCATTTTACAGATAATAAAGCAGAGGGATGGAAAGTTTAAATAACTTATGAAGTTCATCAAGGTAATCTAATGGCAGGCATTTTGATGGGATTTGAATACAGGCAGTCTGGTTAGTCTGGCTGCCTGCTTTACTTCTTCAGTAAAAAAAATGCAAAGGTAGAATTTAGCACAGCTCTTTAGGTGTTTATGATCTGCCTAACCAGGACAGAAGGAATGTGGTATAACTTCCCTTGCATTCTTGGCTACTAATTGGAAGTTTGAGTCCACCCAGAGGCACCTTGGAAGAAAGGCCTGGTGATCTACTTCCAAAAAATCAACCATTGAAAACCCTATGGAACACAGTTCTACTCTGACACTCATGGGGCCACAAAAAGTTAGAACCAATTCAGCGGCAACTGATAAGACAACATTGGCTTTCTTGGAAATTGTGCTACATTGATGATTCAAATTGAGCTAATAGTTGCCTAAAATGTTTTTGAGGTGAGTCACCCTTTTGCTAGGTCCTTCTTAACCTGTTAACAGGCAGTTAATTATTTAATCCTAAATGTTGTGCTTTACATTGAATCCTACGAAATTCTGGATTTTAACTCCTAGTTTCATGCTAAAATAATTGTGAAGTATAATATCTCTTATGTTTGTAAGAATATAACCATGACATAACAATAATAGCTAACAGTTCCTGGAGCACTGACTTTGTGCCAGCCACTCTGCTAAGGGTTTTTCATGTAGTATCTTATATAATCATTTAATCTTTACAAGAAGCTAAATATTATTACTATTATTCTTATTTAATAGACTTGGAAATCAACTCTAGTGAAGTTAGGAAACTTAGCTGAAATTCTAATTAGGTAGTAACAGATCTGAGGGTCATGTCAAGAACTGTCTGTCTCCAGTGTCTGAACTCTTCACCATGGGCTCTTCCACCTCTTTGTATTATTTATAAATATGTCATTATCCAAGTCTAACACTAAAATATGTCCAACATATTTTGGACAGATCCCAGAGGTAAATTATATCCTCCCAGATGTATATGAACCAATTAATCCTATTGTCATAAATGGCTAGAGATTGAGGCATTTTTCACATGATATTGAGAGCCTGAGAAGTTGAAAAATATGCCCAAGCTCACACAACTAGGGGAAAATGAGATAGAAACTCACACAGTCTAGAAAGGTCAGGTACTTTATTTTATCCACACACACTTCTGAGATAAATGAGAAACCACCCAACAAGTTTTGTGGCTGCAGTATCATCGAGCCTGCACATCTCCAACATGTTCACATGCATCTCATGAGGTCTTTGTCACACGCCTCACTGGAGTGAATGTGTACTTCATCCAAAATGCTTCTTGATTGGTGGAAGGTGGGATGAACTTGTCTTGTGTAGCTCTCAGTGAAAACATGAAATTCCCTATTGTAATGGTTCATAAATCATCTGTTTAATTCAGTGTAGGATTTTGCAGGAAGTTGACTTCAGTGTGAGATGTTTTGAGATCTACCACTCCCTGAAAACTGTGTAAGTCACCTCCCATCTTTGGGCCTCACTAGACGGGGGCCTTGGGTCTCCCAAGCTGGACTGGAGACTCACTTTAAGCTGCTAAAGGCCCCTCTGCTGTCTCCTCGTTTATCTAAAGCTTCAATTTCCATCTGGGAGACTATTTTCCTTGGTAGAGAAGATAGAAGTCAAATTGGATGGGAGCAGTTCTACTTTTTCTCTGCTTTCTATTGTTGTGAATACAGTGCTGGAAAAAATCCCTTCTTTGTCTTTAACTTTTTCATGAATCTTGGCTCATTCTGGGAGCATAGGTGGTTCAGTTGTAGAATTCTTGCCTTCCTTGTGGGAGACCCAGGTTCGATTCCTGACCAATATACCTCGTCTGCAGCCACTACCCATCTGTCAGTGGAGGCTGTGTGTTGCTATGATGCTAAACAGGTTTCAGGGAGCTTACACACTAAGATAGATTAAGAAGAAAGACCTGGTGATCTACTTCCGAAAAACAAGCCAATGAAATCCTACAGATAAACCATGAGAACGGCAACCAAATCCATTGCTGTTGTGTCTGTTCCAAGTTGTGGCAACCCTATGTGTTACGGAGTAGAACTGGTCCATAGGATTTTCTTAGCTGTGATCATCTACAAAAGCAGATCATCAGGCCTTTCTTCCATGGCACTGCTAGATGGGTTTGACCCGCCAATCTCCTTTTTTTTTTTTTATTGTGATTTGGGTGAAAGTTTGCAGAGCAAATTCACTTTCCATACAGTGGTTCACATATACTTTTTGACCTGCCATTCTTTAGGTTGCTAGGAGCTCTGGTAGCATAGTGCCTAAGGCACTTGACTGCTAACCAGAAGGCTGGCGGTTCAAACCCACCAGCCACTCCTCGGAAGGAAGGTTGGGCAATCCTACTTCCGTAGTGATACTGCCTTGGAAACCCAAGGAGGGGTCGCTATGAGTCGGGGCCGACTCGACGGCATATAACAACAAGAACAACAATCTTTAGGTTAATAGTTGCAAAAAGAAAATGGGAGCATCATCATCTGACCTACTCTAACTTTATGAAGGGGAAGGAAGTCCAGAACAACATCAACAGCCCAAGGTTGATTGCTCTGAGGCAAAGGTCAGACATACCACTACCCTCCAATCTTTTTAGCAATTCTGACACCAACTATCCCCCCCACCCCATGGTACTCTCTACTTCTCTGCTGGGTTCAATAATTCCTTCGCAATGGTCACTTCGAACTCACAGACCATACTCATGATTACAGGGTTTATTAGGGAAAGCAACAGGTTACAAATCAGGATTAGAACCAGCTGAGGTTATAGTTCTTCAATCAGGATGGCTTTTTCTTAGTTGTGCTGCAAGCATGCTTCTCTGGGATTGGCCCTTTCCCTGCTCAGGCCAGTGTTACAAAGCTCTTTGAGCTTTTCTAATAGGTGCCCAAAGAGGTAACCCACTCTGCCAGCAAAGTTCTTGCCTGAAGGTGTTCAGCTTTCTCACTCTGTGAGTCAGGAAGCCCACCACTCTGTCTCATGCCAATCTCTTGGTTCTGCTGCCTCTGCTGCCCCTGTCTCTCTGCTGAGTGTCTCTGATGGGTCTCTCTGCCATCTCTGCACAAGGATCTTAGGTCCAAGGATGTGCTCCACTCCTGGCTGCTCTTTCTCGATGGTAGTGAGATGCCCCTTTTCCACCTCTGGGGTGACTCATTTTAAGCTTAACAGAATGGTAAAATTGACCAATCCCCACATTAGGTTTCCATACACATTATTTCCATGATCCCACCCCCACAAGGTGCTATATACCTTATTTATATCATTAATAAACTATCCAAACCCTTTGGTGGGCCACAAGCCCCTCACATTTGCGTAGTCCCACCCAGTATTCTGGTGGGAGTCTCAAACACCATAGCTAGAAGAGCCATATATCGCACCACAGTTGTTGTTGTTGTTATGTGCTGTTGAGTCGGACCCGACTCATAGCGACCCCTCCTTGAGTTTCTGAGGCAGTATCATTACGGAAGTAGATTGCCCAACCTTCCTTCTGAGGAGTGGCTGGTGGGTTTGAACCGCCAGCCTTCTGGTTAGCAGTCAGGTGCCTTAGGCAGTCCATTGTAAACCACTGAATGATCCAATCATGGGGATAGTCCACAACCAGGCAGTGTTTGTCCCATTGTCCATGGGATCACCATGAATTGGGCTCCAACTCAATGGAAGCTGACACCAACAACACTCAGTCTGACACTTATTGCAGACTTCTTCCACTCTTTAGTGTTTGCTTTTTGTTATAGCTTCCTTTGGGCACATTTCTAATATGTACTTTTAAGTACCTCTCTTTCTTCTCCAGATCACTGGGAGTCCCTCTCACACATCAACCAGTAAGTGGTAGAACCAAGATTCACCAGAGCCTGAACTCTTAATTGTTCTGTTGTCTTACACATTGTATTATCTATAACCTTGTCAATAACTAATCCATTGATTAAAAACACAGTGAATAATAGAACCCTGAGATCATTAAAGGAGCTCTAGTGGTGCAGTGGTTAAGTGCTTGGCAGTTCAAGCCCACCACTCACTCTTTGGGAGAAAGATGTGGCAGCTACCATAAAGATTTACAGTCTTGGAAACACTATGGAGCAATTCTAGTCTGCATATAGGGTCACTATAAGTTGGAATCAACTTGATGGCAATGGGTTTGGTTTGGTTGAGACCTCTATCCAAATGCATACTGTTATGGATTGAATTGTGTCCCCTAAAAATATGGGTCAATATTTTGATTCTCACTATTATGTAATTATCCTCCGTTTTGTGATCTGATGTAATTATCCTATGTGTTATAAATCCTAACCTCTACGACGCTAATGAGGCAGGATTAGTGGCACTTATGTTAACAAGGCAAGATACAACCTATAGGTTTAGGTTGTATGTTGAGTCAATCTCTTTTGAGATATAAAAGAGATTAAACAAAGGAGCAGAGATGAGAGGGATTATCAAGAAAGAAGAACCAAGAGTGGAGTGTTTCCTTTGTTCCATGCATTGTGAACATCCTAGACTCAGGGAAAGACTGATGCCAAAACATATGTACATCTCCAAAGAATGCTGCCACAGGTATAGAAAGGAGACAAGGACTTTCTTCCAGTGTCAACAGAGAGAGAAAGACTTTCCCTAGAGCCAGTGCTCTGAATTTGGATTTGTAACCTCTCAAACTGTGATAGAATACATTTCTGTTTGTTAAAAACATCATTTGTGATATTTCTTTTATAGCTGCACTAGAAAATGAAGACAAACCAAAAAAACCAAACTCACTGTCGTCGAGTCGGATCCAACTCAAAGCAACCCCTCTTTGGGTTTCCAAGGCAGTATCACTACAGAAGTAGATTGCCCCATCTTCCTTATGAGGAGTGGCTGGTGGGTTTGAACCACCAGCCTTCTGGTTAGCAGTCAAATGCCTTAGGCACTATGCCACCAGAGCTCCTGGAGAAGGATATTACGCTTGGTAAAGTGGAGGGTCAGCGAAAAAAGGGAAGACCCTCAGCAAGAGGAATTGACACAGTGTGACCAAATGAGCTCAAGTATAGTAAAGATAGTGAGTGTGACACAGGGCCAAGCAATGTTTCGTTCTGTTGTGCACAGGTCACTCTAAGTTGTCACCTATTTGATAGCATCTAATAACAACATCCAAAATATTTAAAGAACTGAAAAAATGTTGTGAAATATTTCAATGAGTTAAACAGTTTGCATGTTAAAAATAGAAGAAGTGAGTCCACAGCAGGAAAAAAAAAGATGAGTAGCATTAACAACCAGGGACACCAGTAAATAGTATTAAGAAGATGGGATAGTTTAGTGAATAGGTCCTTCACGCACATGCACGTGCACACAAACACACTGCTGTGGAGTCGAATCCAACTCATAATGACCCCTCCTTGGGTTTCTGAGGCAGTATCACTACGAAAGTAGATTGGCCAACCTTCTTTCCGAGGAGTGGCTGGTGGGTTTGAACTGCCAGCCTTCTGGTTAGCAGTCAAATGCTTTAGGCACTATGCTACCAGAACTCCTTAAATAGGTCCCTAGGTGGTGGAACTGGTTTGGGGTCATCTACTAACCTAAAGATTGTTGGTTCAAACCCACCCAATAGCGCTGAATAAAGGCCTGGCAATCTGCTTCTGTGAAGATTACCGCCAAGAAAACTTTATGAAGTAGTTCTGCTCTGTAACACATAAGCCAGAATTGACCTGACAGCAATGGGTTTGGTTTATTTGTTTTTTAGAGTTTAAGTGGTTAGGTAAGGAGCCCTGGTGGCGTAGTGGTTAAGCACCGGGCTGCTAATTTAAAGGTTGGAGGTTGGAACATACAAGAGAAAGATATGGCTTTCTGTTTCTCTAAAGATAACAGGCTTGGAAACCATATGGGGCAGTTTTACTCTGTCCTATAGAGTTGCTTAGAGCTCTGGTAGCATAGTGCCTAAGGCACTTGACTGCTAACCAGAAGTCTGGCAGTTCAAACCCACCAGCCACTCCTCAGAAGGAAGGTTGGCCAATCTACTTTCGTAGTGATACTGCCTCGGAAGGAAGGTTGGGCAATCTAATTCCATTGAGATACCACCTCGGAAACCCAACGAGGGGTGGCTGTGAGTCGAATCAACTCCATGACAATGAGTTTGGTTCAGTTTATGGTGTTGCTTTGAGAAGGAATCAACTCAAAAGCAACAGGTTTGGCTTATTTATTTACTTACTTGAGTGGTTAGGTGCATGGGCTCCAGAGATTGACTCTCACTGCCATCGAGTTGCATCCCACTATTTGGGTTAAAAGCTCAGCTTTGCCAAATGTGGTTGTGTTACTTTGAGCAATCAGTTCCCTCAACTGGTACATAGGTGAATGAATGAATAATTGATACCAAACCAAACCAAACTTACTGCCGTAGAGTCGGATCCAACTCATAGCGACCCCTCCTTGGGTTTCTGAGGCAGTATCACTACAGAAGTAGATTGTCCCATCTTCCAGGGACTCTGCAAAAAACGATTGCTATTATTAATACCTTGTGATCATGAAAGCATAATTTTCCCTCCCCTAAAAGTTGATGACTAAATCAGCATTCTCTCTTAATGGTCACAAATTCTACAATACGAGGAAGGTTAATTCTTTTCCCCAAGGTTCTCATGGCTTCTACTGAACCAATCAATTCCTCTTTGTCAGTCAGATTCAAGTGTAGAACAACTATTGCCAGTTTATCTCTGGTGGATCTGTTTGCCTAACTTTATGTGACTGCTTCTTCCCTTACTTTTACGAAAATTCCCTCTATTCTCCTTCCAGAGTTCATACTTTCTTCATTTCACAGTTCCACAAACCAGTGCTCATGGTTTCATGATCACGAGTATGATCATAAATATTGATTTCAGTTAAGATCTGGACGAGTGTGAAATCATATTTAACTGTTTCTTCTTTCACACTCATAAGGAATTCTATGCCCAAACTGTGACATACAGTCTTTAAATGGGATTGTTGTGGCATTTATTATAGCTGGGGTTAGAGTCAGCTTGTAAAGTTTTTCTTTTAGTTTTTAAAGTTTCTGGTGGTCTATTTAAACATAATCCTTGAATCTCACAAGAGGTAGCATTATATAGTGGAAAGCCAGAAAAACCTGGATTTGAACACCGCTCCACCAATGAAGACACTGGCAAGATACTTCACCTCTTTGAGCCTTGGTTTCCTGTTCTACCAAATGGGAATTATAACTTGTCTCTCACTGTTAAGATTAAATCTATACAAGACCTGTAACACAGGTACTCAGTGAGCATGTGTTATATAAACTGATAAAATGCTAAGAATGGAAGATGGAAACACCCACCTAATTGTCCTGAGGGCAGTTAAGAGCCTAGGTAAAGAATGCACAACTCCATTTACAGGCAAATTACATGGGCAAAGGTCAGCCCCTCCTTCGGTTTAAAAGAGCTAGGGGCAGGGCCTAACAAGGAAGTGGCTCTCCTTGCGTAAATTTCATTTCAGTTTTAGTCCTAATCCTGGAGAGGTGGCACCCAGATGGAATCCTGAATTCACCTATGCCTTTCTAAATGAGAAGCCAAGAAGACCTTTTCAAAGTTTCCTCTTAAATGCTGTGGAGAGAGACTCAGGTATAGAAATGTCCTTATTACCACTCTGGCCTGAAGCAGAAACCACTAACCATTTGGAGACCAGGTAACCCCAGGAGGCACCTGTGTCAGACATTCAGAGGAGGAGACAGCAATGTAACTGGGAGAGCTACCTACTGGGTCTATTTAAAAAGTTATTATCATGCAAGTTTCAGAATATAAAAGGACAGCCAAGAATCCAGTTTACTGGGGTTTAAAGAAAGGGAAAGAAAAGCTAGTTGGGTTTCTCTTTCATTTCTCTTTTGCTACTGAGGGTTTTGGACAGCTCAGTTAAGAACATACCACTGGTCAGATCAATTTTATAATTTTGCATTAGTTTCTCATTGTGTATATGACTAGGTTTGTGATGCCATGTCAATTGCTCAGTGTGGAACCAAGCTGAAGACTGTGGTGAACTAATTGCCTCCCCTATACCAGGGATAGAGCTGAGGAGGGACAGAAGGAAGTTCCTGGGTTTAACCTACAACCCCAACCTGTGCTTATGAGAACTCTGGCTCTCAGCCTCAAAAAGTCTAGTCCTGGCAAGCCCTGTAGTCTTCCTTGAGTACAAGACTCAGGTAACGTGGGAAAACCCTTCTCTTCTATAGAAATCCACCACCACCCCAAGAATTAGTTGCCTGCTTCCTCTGTACTATAATTAAAGCCTTAGTCTTTCTGTTTAATATGACCTAAGGAGTCCTTAGTGGTGCAAATGATTAGGCTGCTAACCAAAGGTTAGAAGTTTGAGTTCATCAAAAGGCACCTCAGCAGAAAGGCCTGGCTATCTACTTCTGAAAAAGTAGCTATTGAAAACCCTATGGAGCACTATTCTACTATAACACACATGGGTCACCAGGAGTCAGAATTGACTCAGCAGCAACTGGTTTGACCATGACTACTATATTTGTGTAAATAATGTGTGTGCATATAGCATACATACTGTGCATAGGAAACAAGGGTGCAGCCACGTGGAACCTGCATAATGTGTGCATCATTTGTGAAATTAAGACCTTGGTTCACCCTTAGTATTGTTTAAAAAGAAAAAAAAAGCAGGTCCTCAGATAAACTTTTAAAAAATTTTTTTAAAAATGAAAATTTATTCTATATGCATACAGGGAGACCGTTTTGTTTCTAAAAACCAAATGGCTCAATGCAGGCTAGTTACAGGGACTCTTGGAGGTCAGCTGAGATCTGGTTACAAGATTTCTGTGGCCCCCATTCATTTGAAATTGCCTGAAGTTAACTTCTTTGTAGAAATAAACTTTAATCCGCTTCGCAGCTATCACAATTGTCTTATCCCAGAGGGGGTTTGTGATTTTATGATTACCTGTCTCCACATTATATTCTTTCATCTGTTTTTGGATGCATTTTCAATCGGACAGTGACCTCTGTGAATGTGCCCAATACGGTGGGAGGAGTCTGTCCATTCCTGTTCCTCGGTTTCTCTCTTTTAACAGGATTAAACAGCATATGCTACTTGGAGGTAAGAGCCAGGGGAGAAGGAAGGAAGACGTTGAAGGATCTATCGTTAGAAGAAGGGACTGACTCTGAAGGGCATAGGGCTTGAGGTAACCAGACCAAGTTTTGCTTATATTTTGGTCTAGGAAACTTCTTGGGGGTGAGAGTCTACACTCTTGAGTAACACTCAGGCCACATCTATGTCTCAAGAGCAAATAGGAGTAAGCTGTTGGTTTAGTTACACCTGTTGCCAGTGGGCTCGCCATGCTGAGACCCGGACACCTAGGACATGCTGGGCAAAGTGACCCAAGTCTAAGCCTACCAGTAAAATCAATTGCTATTGCATTGTCGATCCTGATTCATGGCGGCCCACGTGTATCAGAATAGAGCTGTACTCCAGGGAATTTTCAGTGGCTGACTTTTTGGAAGTAGATTGTCAGGCCTTCTGAGGCACCTCTGGATGAACTCAAAGGCCAGCCTGTTAGTCAGCCACCAATTGCTTAACTGTTTGTGCCACCCAGGGATGCCCCAGTGTACGTGTGACTTCAGGTGTTCTTTGGGCAGCCTCCTGTGTCGAATTTTGTGAAGTACGCACTGCTGTTGTTTCCTCTGTATGTCAGAGAAGAGGAAATGAAATCTAACCCCAAGAAATGAATCTGCAAAGCTTGAGAAGTCCCAAATGTATGTTTGGTGACAACGGGAATTTAGGTGCTCCCTGCAGGTGAGCCCCTCGCAGCTGAGCACGCATCTCCCTCGGTCGTGCTCTCTGCCACGCTCCCAAAGGCCAGGTTGGGCAGGAACCTGGAGGCCATTTGTGGTGGGAGAGGAAGGAGGAGCACTTGGTACTGGTGGTGGGGCGGGGAAGGAAAAGAGGCAAATAAAAGAAAGAAGTCTGGCCATCTTAGTTTTGAGAGCATAGGTTGGCAATAGCTTGTTATGTTGCTAAGTGCCGTTGAGTTGGCGCCAACTCCCAGCAGCACTGTGTACAACAGAACGAAGCATTGCCTGGCCACATGCCAGCCTCATCATTGTTGCCATGCTTGAGCCCACCATTGCAGCCACTGTGTCAGTCCATCTCGTTGAGGGTCTTTCTCTTTTTCACTGACCCTCTACTTTACCAAATATGATATCCTGTCCAGGGACTGGTCCCTTCTGACAACATGACCAAAGTGCAGGACACAAGTCTGGCCATTCTTCCTTCTAAGGAGGATTCTGGATGTGCTTCTTCCAAGACAGATTTGTTCGTTCTTCTGGCGGTCTGTAGTATTTTCAATATTCTTTAACAAAACCACAATTCAAATGCATCAATTCTTCTTTGGTCTTCCTTATACACTGTCCAGCTTTCACATGCATAGGAAGTGATTGAAAATACCATGGCTTGGGTCAGGTGCACCTTAGTCTTCAAAGTGGAATCTTTGCTCTTTAACGCTCTAACGAGGTCTTTTGCAGCATATTTGCCCATGCAATACATCATCTGACTTCTTGATTACTTCTTCTGTGGGTTTTGATTGTGGATCCAAGTAGAATGAAACCCTTGACAACTTCAATATTTTCTCCATTTATTGTCATGTGGCTTATTTGTCCGATTGTGGGGACTTCCAGTTATGTTGAAGTGTAATCTAAACTGAAGGCTGTAGTCTGAACTTCATCAGAAGGTTCTTCAACTTTACTTTTTTGGTTACAGATAAGGAGAAAGTATGTAAACAACTGGGTGGTAAAAATAACCTCGTGTCAACTGAGTCATTGAATTAGAATAAGCCTCACAGGTCTGTCCTGGGAGAACTGAATTCTCTCTTCCAGGCTCTGGACCAGCACTCAGGGGGCCACACCCAGGGTGGCCCCTTTTGCTGTTCGCTGCCTTAAAGTTGCCCTGACTCATGGTGACCCGTGCACAACAAAGTGAAGCACTGGTTGTGGATCATACCTTTGTGACCAATCCATAGGGCTTTCATTGGTGGATTTTCTGAAGCAGATTGCCAGGCCTTTCTTTCGAGTCTGAGTCTGGAAGCTCCACTGATACCTGTTAGCATCATAGCCACACATAGCCCCCACTATGGCAGATGAGGGTGACTGTGCAGGAAGTACATTGACTGAGAGTCAAACCCAGGTCTCCCGCCCTGCTACTCAGCCTCTGCTGCTCCCTCAAGGAGCCATTCGAGCTTCTATAGACTCAGAAGTTGGGCTTTTACTTTCAACAAGAATAGCTGAGAGCAGAAAGGATCTCTAACATGTGATAAACCAACTCACTACTGCTTTAAAGTAAGATTTACCTATAAGTTTAACAGTACAAACACACTCACTGCCATCTAGTCGATTCCAACTCATAGGGATCTCCATTGGGTTTCCAAGGCTGTAAATCTTTTGGAAGCAGACTGCCTCATCTTTCTTCTGTAGAACAGCCTGTGGGGTTTGAACCACTGACCTTTTGGTTAGCAGCCAAAATGCCTTAACCACTACACCACCAGAGCTCCTTAAGTCTAACAATAAACCAAAAAACTAAACTCACTGCCGTCAAGTCGATCCTGACTCATAGGGATCCACCTTGGGTTTCCAAGGTGGTACCTCTATGGAAGTAGATAGCCCCACCTTCCTTCCGAGGAGTGGCTGGTGGGTTTGAACCGCCAGCCTTCTGGTTAGCAGTCAAGTGCCTTAGGCACTATGCTACCAGAGCTCCCACACAGCCCTTCTGTGTGTTAGAAAGACCAATACAAGTACTAAAATTATGGGATGGATGGTTTCATCTTTATTTCTATACAGTACTGGATAGATTTAATAAATGATTTTGTTCAATTTCCCTTGTTTAAACTATCATGAAATAACTTCTCTTCTGGTTTCCTGATAGGAAAAAAAAAAAAAAAACATATGGAAATTTCTTCTGAAGTGTATTATCATGGATTCAGAGAAGAGGTCACCTTCCTGTCCAAGGATGTAGTCCCATTAGTGTTTCTGGCTATACTTTTTTCTGAGCTGCCCAATTTAAAAGGAAGCTTTGAATTAAGAGCTTCATAAATCCTTCCCTGAAAGATTCCAGCTCTGGTCTCACTTCTGCGCTCACTGGTGCACGTAGTTCTGACCACATAACCCCACTGTAGCCTTACCCTCTGGCTCCTTCTCTTGTTTGTCTCAGTTTTCTCAGTCTTGACCCTTGATCGATTTTACTCACTCATACTTGTATCAGGTCTCAATACTTTTCAAAAACCTCTCCCTGCAGCCCCTCCCTTCCTCCCTCCCATCAGAACACACCTAGCCAGGGCCATTGCTTTCTTGGAGCCTGGACAAGGAGCAGGTCCTCAGAACAGTTTCTTTAGGCCAGTGTGAGCCTCTCCCAAATAAAGGAGAGGAAATAAGAATCATCTACAGGACTGCAGAGGATATATTTCAGCCCCTCCACCTCCTTGAAATAAGGAGCTCTGGTGGTGTAGTGGTTCAGGCACTTGGCTGCTAACCAAAAGGTTAGTGGTTCAAACCCATCAGCTTCTCCAAGGAAGAAAGATGAGGCAGTCTACTTGCGTAAAGATTTACAGCCTTGGAAACCCAACAGGAGTCACTGTGAGTCAGAATCAATTTGATGGCAGTGAGTTTGGTTTTTTAGTTTGTACCTCCTTCAAATAGGAGAAACAGAAGGAAAAGTCAGAGAATATCCTAAGTCTGGGTCACTATGAGTTGGGTCTGACTCGATGGTACATAACAATAACAACAACAACATTCCTCCCCTATGTCCCCATACCTGTCTTCATCTCTGTTAGAGCTCTTAACTCACTCTTTTTGATGTTATCTATACACGTGCCTTTCTTCCCCAACCCTATCAGACTATGAACATTTAGAAAACACCTTGGCTCTTCTATGTCTGATTAACTCCTGCTGCCCAGCATAAACAAAGTAGGTTCCCAATCATTGTTTATGAAGTTTTGACCCCCAGCTCTCCTAACCTACAAAAAGCAACTTTTCTACAAGTAGGACATGGTGTGAATTTTATTGTTACAGATCCACCATGAGCACCACCCATGAATGTGACCTGGAAGAAATCCCCCTGGATGATGATGACTCAAACAGCATAGAATTCAAAATACTAGCCTTTTATGCCAAACACCACGTCTTCAAGAACACCTCTGCTGGCGTCTCACCAAAGCTGTTGAGAACAAGAAGTTTGTCCCAGAAGGGCTTGGGGAATTGGTCAGCAAATGACTCGTGGGCACAGGCATCAAGGCCTTCCAGAAGTTCCCAATCAGCTGAGAAACGTGTTGCCAAGAAAAAGTCTTCTTGGAGAGCATTATTTGGAGGAGGAGAGAAGGAGGAAGATTCTACGGAGGTCCTTGCTCAGGGTCCAACAGAATGGCAGGGTGGTTCTCACAGTCAGCATTGGTCTAGATCCCTTTCTAATGTGGAACAACGCATAGAACCAGAAGGTAGGCTTTTGGAAATGCTTTCTATCACCCATCCAAGTGTCTCCCTTCTTGGTGCACAGTATTTGATTTCCTAGTGTGTGGCCTTAGGCAGGACACTCATTGTGTCTTAGCTTTTCTATTTATTAATTTTCAGTAATAGTTGCTCTACTTTTCTCAAGATTGAGCAGAAAGGAAGATGTTGGCAGTGAAGGGACTGATTTTCGGTGTGTAAACTTGCTGCCCCAATTCCTAATCTTCCGTGTAAAGAAAAAGACAGGTTTAGGCTTCTAGTCTTTCAGAGGGAAGTCAGCTCACCTCTGGGTCTCTGCATTTCTGTCTGAACACTTAGAATATTCCCATTCTCCCTACCCCTTAGGGTTGATGGAAGATCAAAGAGATATATGCAAAAATACTTTTAAAACCCAATTTAAAAGAAAACAACTGAGGAACATTTTGACAAAATCTTCACCACCACCCCCAAATAAATTGAACTTTGTGAAAATGAAACATTTTTACAACAGGCTGGGACTTGTCCTCTGCCCACAGATTTTGGCAGACACATCATCCACCTCAACAATGCCCAGTGCCTGGATGCATAGATTTGAAAAGGAAGCTCCTCTCTGTAGCATTTGTTCAGCCTGAATAACTTGTCAATAATCAGTCAACAGGTGGCAGTAATGCTTCAATTTAAAAATGTGCTGATTCTGGCTTACTTGGAGAATCAAACCATACATGGACAACTTTAGATCATTCACTACAATCAAGGAGACTTCCATTTCCCATTAGATTTAGGGACTTGTAGAACAGGAGGAGTTAGGGATTATCTGGGACCTTATTGCACAGATAATGTAAGGAAACGAGAATCCCCCAGGATAGAGTTCAGAGGACGGGTATTCTTTCTGTTGTCTCTGTCCCCAACCAGTTTTCCTTTGCCTATCAGATAGCATCAACGCTGACAAGAAGGGAATTTTCTCTTTTTAAAAATTAAAATATTCAAGACAGAAATCTTAACCAGAGCAATTCATCTGGGTCAAAATGTGATTTCTTATAGTTTTTTTTTTTTTTCCCCAGCACCTATTTATTTCATCTGTGTCCCTTGCTCAATGACCATAACCTCATAGGGATCAATAAACTATACACACATGTTAAGCAAATTGGGTCCTTCTGTATCTGCCACTGGTCTTGTGGTTGCCCTGCCACATGGTGAGGTGGTGGTGTTGAGGAATGACAGCCTTGGGGGTCTTTATCTGCCTGTTTCGCATGTAAGATGGGTGCAGTGTGACTTCTGGAGGAGGAGTCATACTCTGATCACCCTAGCCAGGCTGCTTAAGACAGCAGAGGGAGCAGATGTAAGCTCTTCTTTTCTGGTTCCTGCAGGCACTGCAAGGGAAGGTTCTCATTGGCTTTGGCAACCAGTTTCTTGCCATTTCTTTGCTAGGGGCTATAGTGGCTAAGGCACTTGACTGCTAACCAGAAGCCTGGCGGTTCAAACCCACCAGCCGCTCCTGGGAAGGGAGATGGGGCAATCTACTTCCATAGTGATACTGCCTCAGAAACCCAAGGAGGGGTTGCTATGAGTCGGGTCCGACTTGATGGCACATAACAACAACAACAACAACATTGGTGGCCAGTGTTCGAGATGAGGCTGATTGGACTGAAATAAGGTGGTTTAAAAGTGGAAAGTACATCTGATTTGATTGTTAAAATGAGAAGGAAAGACAGTCCTCCTTTTCCTTCTTATTCACTCCTCTGTTTTGGAGTACTGCTTTTTAAGCCGGAAGTCCACTTCAGGAAGATTTTATAGAAAACATTATCTCCCATGGCCTTTCAGTGACTATCCAGAGGGATGGAGAGAGGACACTGACACTTATGCTGTGAAGAGACCAAAGGAAAGAGGATCAGACACCACCTTGACAGCTCAGTAGCACGTCAGGGCCTGTGTTTCATGTGATACCGTTCCTCCCAGGACCTGGATTGTGCCTCTCTCATCCATCATGATTTAAAAAGCCCATGAGTTCCCCTGAGCGGGCCAACCCTCTAGCCCAAATTTCACTCCATTATTTTCTTTGTCTTGTGAATTAAATAGTGTCATTCTTTAAACATTATGTGAAACCCAACTGCTCTATACAGTATCGACAGCAGAGCTTGCAAAATTTTCTAAAAGTTAAGAACAAATCAATAATAACCTAACTGCTGGTTGAACAATAATTTTAAACAACCCAGCAATACCATCTGAGTAATGCTGTCCCACTGCACCCAGTCCCCTAAGCAGAGGCAAAGCTAACCTGCCTTCTTAGGCTACAACATTCAGGAAACTAATGCCATTTAAACCCTCATGTCCCCTAATGCTTTGTTTTGTAATGATGTGTGGGCAAATACATGACCTAACTCTTTTCCTGGATTATAAATTCTTGAAGGCAGTAGATTAGTTACACTTATGCATCTTTGTTTACCCAGGAAGTATTAGCTCTCTATGAGTTTATGAGCAAAGGGAGTTAGGTGTTTACTTAATAGGGAACTTGGGTAAGGAATATGAACTGAGAGCAGGGATATTTCTCTTTCTTCACTGACCAACTCCCAAAGGCTTGTCAAATTTTTGAATGCCCTCCTGTGCACACAGGGGCCAGCTCGCTGAGGTATAAAAGATGTTCAAAAAGAAGAATAAAAATAAAAGCATAATGAGCATTCCTTCAACCAAAGAACTAAGCACTCCCTTTTGTCTTTCTTCCCTTGCAAAGGGGAAAGGGGACCCTAATTTTGCAAGACTTCAAAAAGAGGGTGCAGAAGGGCAATTGTTTCAAGGTGACAATCATTCCTCTGTGTGCTCCTCCCCCAACCCAGACTCTGCCAGGCAACTGCCAGTCCTAACTGAAGAATGACGCCCCTCACCCCCCACTCTTGGGCAATTTCCTCTCATTCTGGGCCGGGTCTTTTCATTGAGAGCAACTGTGCATACCAATAAGCCAGACAGGGAAGTTCTTCTGGAAAGGGTCTCTCTCAGCACCATTTTTATCTTGTTTCAGCTGTGAACCCCAAAGTCATTTCCATTTCCAGCCGAGTTGCTGAAATTGTTCATTCCTGGCCACCACCGGAAGAGAGCCACACCCAGGGAGCAAGCTCCCTGTTCAAAGGGAAGGTCCAACGTCAGGGTTTCTCCTACCAGGCCCAAGGCTGCCAGCCTAGGCGTGCAAGTGCTAAGAAAGGTAATCTTCTCTTCTTAATGTTTGCATTGGGTTGAGTATTTATGAGGCAGAGATATATGAGTATTTCTGAATTTATTCAGCTTATGGCTCTGCTACTGGGGCATCTCTGCTGAGCTGGACTAAGGGCATGACAGCAGCATGCTAAGGGCACTGAGCTCCAGTCTGAGATGTCAGCTCGAGCAAAACAAGAAGCCTGCATCCTTATGTTGAACCAATACACCAACCTCACTAAGACCAGAAGGAAGTCTTCTGCTGAGGGAGAGGCAAAAACAGAAAGCTTGCATTCAGCCTTGTCCACACGGGGAAATGCAATATTAGATTTGATCACGTTACCAATGGCCATGGTCTAGTTTGCTCTTGGGAGTGCATTGAGTCACTGGAGCATCAACCCAGGGATTCATAATATTGCTTTGAGCTCCCATGAAAAAGCAGGGAGTTATCAGGCACCAGGTCTGATGTAGAACATGAAGTAGGACTGAGGAGTAGTGGCCAGACTGGGTTAGTTTTCACTACAACTACAGCACTAGTTAGGAATATGGATCCCATGAGGCTTGTGGGAACTCTGGTCTATGAGGGGAGAATTGAAAGGGGAAAGACCAGAGGAGAGCCTCAGTTTTGTTCCCTAACTAATGTTCTGCAGTGTGGTGGTTTGGAGAGCTCAGAGCCTCACTCTTGGCTCTATCCTCAAACTCAGGTGCAAGATGTGGGGCCAAGATGGCTCCTGGGTTTGCAGCACCCCCAGAGCACATGGCAAAATTTCTCTCTGAAGGCACTGGTGTCTCTCACCTCCTGAAACAGGGTGGTGGTCTTGCTTATCCCCTGCTGTGCTGTTGGGGTCAGTTCCTGAGGGCACCACAAGCTGACGTAGATGCTTAGATAGCAAAAGTGTGAGGAGTTGTAGGAGAAGAGGATTTTTCTGAATCTGGTTTTGGAAAAACCTCCCATTCTTTTTGCTATCACGTGTGTCTGGGAACAATACCCCTAAATCAAACTAAAGCTGAGGCTCTTATTCTCTGTGCACATGAGAAATGGAGGCAGCTGTTGGAGCCACTTTCCCAGAGAAAGGTAGCCCCAGAGCTATGGAAACACCAGTTCTTTCTTCTCTCAAGTGACTTGAGTTTCAGTCTTCCCCCTTAGCTCTGCCTTTGCCCTCCCTTAGACCTTCTTGGGACTTGCTAGATTAATTCACTAGCCTCTCATCCCCTCTTCTATGGGATAAACACTATGATTTCAGAGATTATGCCATAAAAAAGAAATGCTGTTTCCTCAGTAACTGTCTTTCCTCTGTTTGGATTCTTTTCTATAGAAAGGATCATTTTCATCCTGTTTACTTGTTAGCAAGTTTTGGGACAAGAAAAATAATATTCCCCCTCTTCTGTTCCAACATCTACACCACATGCCAGCTGTAGCTGTCTTCTTTCCATCTGCCATTTTGGCTTCTGGGAGAATTTATTAACTTTGTTTATTTGTACCCCACCTTTGTTTTAAAAACATGGCAGACAAGGAAATGTAAATTTTAGTAAGATGAAATAAAATCAAATTTGAGAGACAATGTAAGAAAGAAAACAAGACTAGGAAAATAAAATGGGGTTAGGAATGAGGTTAATTCTTGAAACACAATCCAGAAAGACTATATGCCTTCTTAGACGTGGGCCACAAATTTGGCTCTACACTCTCACAGCTAACACAAAGAGGCGAATGTGATCAAATGTGTGATTTCTGGTGTCTGTGAGGAGAAAAAGCACCAATTGCTCAGGGAGGTTTCTCTTAATTATCTTCATAGACAGGCTCATGTGTAGTGGACCTGATGTCTAACATTCTTAGTATAAATACAGAGATGAATTTCACAGTGAGAATTGAGGGTCCAAGCAAAGAATAGAGGAAGAGGAGAAAAGAAAGAAGAGGATTGTGGGAGAGGGTGTCTGGAATGGTTGGTGCCTGATCAGAAGAGATGAGGTAAGATTGAAGGGGCTAAGAGTTAGAAAGCACAGTTCTTCCTCCGTCCCAAATGAGGCCACTAGTGTTGCCACTGGAAAAACTTAAGATTATTTTTTTCCTTTCTTAAAAGAAATAACTGGAATTTTCCCCTGACAGATGATGAAGAACAAATAATAGCCAAAATTGTTGAGTTGCTGAAATATTCAGGGGATCAGATGGAAAGAGAGGTATGAAGCTTCTTAAACTAATATGATTTCTTTCTGTGCCCATGCACTGATCCACGAGGATGGAATTATATTCCAGGTTGCAACCTAATTCCTTTTCAAAGTTCTGGTTTCCACTTAGTCCTAAATTTTATTTCCTTTGGAGTCAAAATTCTTCATGCTGGCAGTATCTCAAAAATGAATCACTTTGGAAAACATAAGTAAATCTTCTGGGGCCTCCTTGGAATTTTTGGAAACTAAAAAAGTAACTTTGTTATTGTAAGAAAAGACACCAGTACATTAAAAATTGCTGAACAGTATTATTAATCTAGTTCCCCATGTAACTGATCCTTAGTGAAGTTTAGACTTCTGCATTTGCCCTACAGCCTGGATATCTGTGTCCCATGGTTGCTCAAAGGCTGGAGTCTTTCTGAGATAATCTCCCCCTGCAGTTGCTAAAGAGAGCTCCAGTGGCCCAGTGGTTAAAGTATTTGGCTGCTAACCAAAAGGTCGGTAGTTTGAACCCACCAACCACTCCACAGGAGAAAGATGAGTCAGTCTGCTTCTGTAAAGATTTCCAGCCTCGAAAGCCCTGTGGGGCAGTTCTACTCTGTCCTGTAGGGTTGCTACGAGTTGAAATTGACTCAATTGCAGTGGGTTTGGTTTTTTGGGATTTGCTGAACTGTTGCCTGCTTGAGTTCTCTCTCAGTAACTCTCTCAGCCAGAGAAGTGGGTTAGTCAGACAACTTTTAGATTTCCTGCCATTTGGAAGGTGAGGCCCTTCCTGCCAATCAGAAGATAAATGGTGGGAGAATTGCTGCCAGACAAAGAGTTGCTGACCCGGCCCTCACTGTGGCCAGAAGTGGTGCTGTGGTTGAGACAAGAACACCTTCAGTCAGGCCACCCTGGCTGTCACCCATGGGCTACTGAGTAGTCTCTGTTGTGGTGGTTGTCAGCTGCCACAGGGTTGGCCGCCAACAACACAGTGACTTCATGCACATGGAACAAAACACTGCTTGGTCCTGTACCATTCCCATGATCAGTTGTAGATCAAACCATTGTGGTTTATAAAGTTTTTCACTGACTCATTTTTCACAAGTCATTTACCAGGCCTTTCTTCCTAATCCATTTTAATTTGGAAGCTCTGCTGAGATGTGTTCAGTATAATGGCAACACGCAAATCTCCACAAACAGACAAGTGGTGGGTGTGCATGAGGACTATTGACTGGGAACCAACCCTAGTTCTCCTACATGGAAGAGAAAATTGTTCCACTGAACCACCAATGGTTCAACCCTGAGTAGTTTCTGGAATCTGTCAACTGGGTGCTGGTCTGTGGACTCATTTCCTTGTGTTTTCCTGGATCCATGGGGAGTCAAGCCCTATGGGACTTCTGCATGAGGGAAACAGCACTAACTAGCCAGTCACTCTACCACAGTCACAGTATCCTCAGTGGCCCCTCTCTCTATAGCTCTGTCAGTCATGTACCTGAGGGTAGTGACCAGGAGGGTGATGGGCATGGCTGATGGTACAGAATAAGAACACCAGGAACATTCAATTTAAAAAAAGAAAAGAGAGTGTAAGACCTTTGAGGCCACAAGTGGAGGGTGGAGAGGGATGCAGAGAAAGCAGGAAATAGAACATGATACATGTTTTCAGGATAACTCTGTGTTTCTCCTAAACGAACATCAGTCAGTAGTTATGAAGCAATTGATTTCTCCTCAATGCAAAAAATGAACGTTACAGCAGTCAGGGATGCCCTTCAGTGCCAAGGGCTGCCTTGTGAAGGAATAGTCTCCTTGCCACTAGAAGAATTTCAAACAAATGCCGGTAAAACAGTCAGCCGTTGAGTATCTGAACTGGGAGGGATCTATTAGATGTCTTCCAGGGTTCAAGAGATATTTCCCATTCCTCTCCACAAGTCACCACTTTACAAAACCTCACCTTACTAGATACCCTCTTAAGAGATGTTTTATATTACTTATGTAGAAAATGTGGAACGGCTCTGGTAGGAACACACCATAGGTCTGACCTGTGATATGTGGGGTGTGAGTCTTCACCACAGGGTAGGAGAGTAACAATGAGGAGAGGGAACTTATTCCCTGGCTGCAGTGTACCCTCAAAGCCACTCAACCCCAAGAGCCCTTGAAGGCTCATAGCCTAGTCCTACATCCCTGGGGATTCCCAAGAGCCAGGCGCAATGAGAGAAAAAGGAAAGGGGAAAACAAGCTCACTGGAAGGTGTTTCTTTCTGGTTCAGGCATCCAGCTGCCTGCTCTGGTTTTGAGCCTAGCTCTTTCAAGTGGGTCTCTGAAAATGAGTAAGAGGAGTCCATTCCTGGTGTGGAGGCTGCTAGTCATTCCTGTTTCAGATTTATTATTCCGATCGGACCCTTGTATCTTATGGAAGTTGGGAGGTAAGCCTGGCTCAGATAAAGGACACTGAGCAGCCACCAAAATCTCATAGTCTCCGAGTCATCCTCAAACTATCCCATTTAGAGACAGTGTTTATTGGAAACCTGCTTAGCTTATTATCCCTCAAGAACAGAACTAAAGGATTTTGAAATAAACATTTAGGCCTTGCTCATTAAAAATTTCCTCTTTTCTCATTGCAACCATTAAGTTAATAGATGTTGCAAGGATGATTTTAAATGAGGCTGATATATACCTTTAAGGACATAAAAAACAAAAAGCCAAACCAGTTGCTATGAAGTCAATTTCAAGTCGTGGCAACCCCGTGTGTACTGGAGTAGAGCTGTGCTCTATAGGTTTCGTGGTTGTTGTTGAGATTATATACAGCAAAACATACACCAATCCAACCATTTCTACATGTACAACTCAGTGATATTGATTACATTCTTTGAGTTGTACAAGATTCTCACCCTTCGTACTGAGTTGTTCCTCCGCCATTAACATAAACTCCCTGTCCCGTCAGGTTCCTATCTAATCATGCCAGTTGCTGTTGTCACTTTGATCCCATACACATAGTTCTTTAAGAGCACAGTACTCAAGGCAGGCATTCTTTACTGGTTAAGCTAAAGTACTGTTTGGTTTTAAGAAGACTTCAGGGGATACTGTTGGTTTAAGTTTTAAAGATTATTTCAGGTCAATAGTTTCAGTGGTTCATCCAGACCCCATGGCTTCAGAATGTCTAAGTCCATGAGAATTTGCAGTTCTCTTCTGCATTTTCCCATTTCGATGAGAGCTCTTCTATAGAATCTTTGATCAAAATATTCAGTGATGGTAGCTGGACACCATCCAGTTCTGGTCTCATGGTCTCATGGAGGCAGGCAATTAGCCACACATTCCATATCTTCCTCCTCTTCCTGACTCCTTCTTCCTCTGTTACTGCAGATGAATAGAGATCAATTGTCATGCCTTGGATGGCCCTTGCAAGCTTTTAAGACCCAGGGCACTATGTAACTAGGAGGTAGAATAGAAGCACTAAACACTTTATTAGGCCAATTAACTGGGATGTCTCATGAAACCATGACCCGAAACCTCCAAACCAAGGAAGCAAATCCCATGAAGTCTCCCCCACCCCCCAATTTATTTATTTATTTATAATTTTTATTGTGATTTGGGTGAAATTTACAGAACAAATTCATTTTCCATACAGCAGATCATATACATTTTGTTGCACGACATTGACTGCAATTCCCCACAATGTAACAGCTCTCTTCCCACTTCCTCCCCATAGTTACCTCTATCCATTACACAAGTTTTGTCATATCTTGCGTGGCCACTTGCAAGCTTTTGAGACCCAAGGTACTATATAACTGTCTATCACACACATTTTACCAATTCAGTTTTTTACAGGTTTACAAATTACTGACAGACTCATAATAATCAGCTGTGCAACCCTATCCATAATCAATGCAATTTTTCCATCACTGTTAACACCATTCCCCTCTTCTTTTTTTAATTTAAAATTGTGTTATTAACCAATTTTTAAAATTATTATTTATTTAATATTTTTAAAAAGAAATTTTTATTGTGATTTGGGTGAAAGTTTACAGAGCAAATTCACTTTCCATGCAGCAGCTTGCATACACTTTGTCTCAAGATATTGACTGCAGTCTCCCACAATGCAACAGCTACCCCCCACCTCTTCCCCATAGTTACCTCTTCCCTGTGTCCTTCCCTCCAATGCATTCCTGCCCCCTGAGCTGTCTCCCTGTACATACACAGCCTGTCTGTTGTCCCATGATTTATCTCTCCAAGGCATATACCTACCTAATGTAAATGTTCAGCTCATATGCCTGTCTTTTGTTTGGCTGGAAGCCACAGGAGTGGGTTCAATTCCAGACCTGAATGCCAGCTGGGGCCCATAGTCTCAGTGGTTCCATCAGGCTCTATCAGACCAGCAAAACTGGTCCCTTTTCTTTCTTCCTTTTTTTTAAATGATTTTGAGTTTTATTCCACATTGTTCTCCTACTCTGTCCAGGATGTCCTACATAGATCCCCCTCCGAGTGGTTGACAGTGGTAACCGGGCACCATCTAGTTCTTCTGGTCTCATAGTCGTATAGGCTGAGAATCTCATGGTGTGCAAATCGCTTGGACTAATTGTTTCCACGTGTCTTTAGTTTTCTTCATTCTTCTTTGCTCTGGATGAGGAGAGACCCATCATTGCATCTAGATGGCCTCTTGAAAGCTTTTAAGATCCCAGTCGCTACTCACCAGAGTAGGTTATGGAACAATGTTTTTGTGTAATATGTTATGCCAATTGAGCTTGATTATGCCCCCTGTGACTATGGTCCCGAGCCCACAGGTCCAACTACTCGTAGGGGTAGCTGGCTGTGGCCAAGAAGTGACTACAACTTCATCCTTTGTCAGTGCTACTATATACCTGGGAATTCTTACAGAACATACAAATACAAAAGTAGAAACATTGTCTGCCAACCCTGTACATGGTCATGGGCACACTCCTCCCTGCATAGACATACCTAATCGTTCAGCCTGTCCACCCATCTATCCATCCATATACCCATGTTTGCCTAACTAACAATGCAGTACTGTATGTACAAAAGTGTTCATCTTTGTTGTCTGTACCTCCCATGCAATCTCTATGTCTTCCTCTTCCTCAATGCCACCATGTTGATCACTCACATTTGGTACATTGCCCTTCTGTTCACCCAAGTCAATACTTGTCTCTACCTTTCTAACAGCGTTCCCTCCCCTCCCCTCCTACCTCTGGTAACCAACAAAGAAAATTTCCTTCCATATATAAATCTTCTTTGACTTTTTACAATAATGGACTAATACAATATTTGTCCTTCTGCAACTGACTTATTTCACTCAGCATAATGTCCTCCAAGTTCATCCACTTTATGCGGTGTTTTGCAGATCCTACGTTGTTCTTTAAGGTTGCATAGTATTCCATTGTGTGTATGTACCATAGTTTGGTTATCCATTCTTCTGTTGATGGGCACCTAGGTTGTTTCCATCTTTTGGCTATTGTAAATATTGCTGTGATGAACATGGGTGTGCATATATCTGTTCTTTTCCTGGCTCTCACTTCTTTAGGATATATACCTAGTAATGAAATGGCTAGGTCAAACGGTATTTCTAATTCCAACTTTTTAAGGAATCGCCATACTGCTTTCCACAATGATTGTACCATTTTACAGTCCCACCAGCAGTGTATGAAAGTCCCAATCTCTCTGCATCCTCACCAGCATTTGTTATTTTCTGTCTTGTTGAACTTTGCTACTAGTACTGGGGCAAGATGGTATCTCATTGTTGTTTTGATTTGCATCTCTCTAATAGCTAATGATCGTGAGCATTTCTTCATATGTTTGTTGGCTGGCTGAATATCCTCTTTGGTGAAGTGTCTATTCATGTCTTCTGCCCATTTTTAAATTGGATCATTTGTCTTTTTGTTGTTGAGGTTTAGGAGTGTTCTATCAATCCCAGAGATAAGTCCTTTCTCAGATAGGTCATTGCCGAATATTTTTTTCCCAATCTGTAGGTTTTCTTTTGACTCATTTGAAGAAGTCTTTGGAACCACATAAAAATTTAATTTTCAGAAGGTCACATTCATTGTTTCTCTTCTGTTGTTTGTGCAGTTTGGGTGATGCTTGATAGTCTTTTATGCCATATATTAGGGCCCCTAAATTTGCCCCTAGTTTTTTGTTAGGGAACTTTATAGTTTTAGGTTTCACATTTGAGTCTTTGATCCATCTGGAGTTAGTTTTTGTATAAGGTGTGAGGTACGGGATCTTGTTTCATTTTTCTGCAAATGGATACCCAGTTGTGCCAGCACCATTACCACCCCCTTTCCCTGCTCCCTCTCACCCCTGGCAGCCACTAACAAACTTTGGTCTCTATACATTTGCCTTTTCTTTTCATATGCATGAGATTATACAATATTTATCTTTTTGTGATTGACTTATTTCACTCAATATAATGTTTTCAAGCTCCATCATTATTGTAACCAGACTTCTTGTTTCTTCTACTCCAAAAAAACAAACCAAACTCACTGCCACTGAGTTGGTTCTGACTCATAGTGACCCCTCCTTGGGTTTCTGAGGAGGTATCTCTAATGGAAGTAGTTGCTCAACCTTCCTTCCAAGGAGTGGCTGGTGGGTTTGAACTGCCAGCCTTCTGGTTAGTAGGCAAATGCCTTAGGCACTACGCCACCAGAGCTCAAAACTTTTATTAGGTCTTATTTATTTATTTTGTCTTCTGCATATTGTACTTTTGTTATTAGATAATCCACTGTTAAAGGCTAAAGCCAGCAGCAGTGGCCCTTCATTTTCTTGTAAGAATTTTGTGGTTGTAGTTTGCACATTTAGGTCCTCAGTCCATTTTGAATTTGTTTTTTGCATGTGGTGTGAGGCATGGATCCTGTTTCATTTTTCTGCATGGGAAATCCAGTTTTCCCAACACTATTTATTGAAGAGACTCTTCTTTCTCCATCAAATGAACTTAGCACCCTTGTCAAAAATCAACTGACCATAGCCATATGGGTTTATTTCTGGATTCTAAATTCTATTCCATTGGGCTAAGTGTCTATTGTTGTGCTAGTACCAGGCCGTTTTGATTTCTGTAGCTGAATAATATTTTTTAAAATCAGGAAGCCTGAGTCCTCCCACTTTGTTCTTCTCTTTCAGATTGCTTTGGCTATTTGAGGCTTCTTGCCATTCCACATAAATTTGAGGGTTGGCTTTTCCATTTTCTATAGGGTTTTCAGGGACTGATTTTTTTAAAGTAGATCACTAGACCTTTATTCCAAGGTGGTTGTTGTTGTTGTTATGTGCCATCAAGTCGTCTCCAACTCATAGGCGACCCCTCCTTGGGTTTCCAAGGCAGTATACGGAAGTAGATTGCCCAACCTTCCTTCCGAGGAGTGGCTGGTGGGTTTGGACCACCAACCATCTGGTTAGCAGTCAAGTGCACTACGCCACCAGAGCTCCCTTCTTCTACGGTACTGTGGGTGAATTTCAACCTTCAAGCTTTTCAATTAGCAGCTGAATGCTTAACAATTTTTACCACCCAGGGACTCCTTAATTACATAAACCATGGATTTTTCAAAAGAAACAGACAGAGTTGATTTTTAAAAAATTGTGGTAGTCAAATGAGTAAAGCAGACAGATACCAGGTTCAAGAGAGGGGTGGGAGGTAAGATGATTGAGTAGAATAATGGAGAAGGAATCAAAGGATTGAGTGTTCTAAAAAGTGAGCATATGCACTTCTTAGAGTCTTTCCCTGACCCACTTGTGCTCTCACATCATCCTGAAAAATTACTAACATATAGAGAGTACCTCCTTCATGCCTGGCTCTATGCTAAGTGTTTTACTCAATTACTCTATAGTGTAGGTCCTGTAAAGGAGCCCTGGTGGAACAGTGGTTAAATGCTCAACTGTTAATGGAAGCTCAGTAGTTTGAATCCCCCAGCTGCTCCACAGAAGAAAGATGTAGTAGTCTGCTTGTGTAAAGATTACACCCTCAGAAACCTTGTGGGACAGTTCTACTCTGTCCTGTAGGGTCGCTATGAGTAGGAATCAACTTGTCAGCAACAGGTTTGCCTTGGTTATTGGTTCTATCATCATCCCAGCTTACAGATGACAAAACTGAGTCCAAGAGGTTAAGTAATTGCCCAAAATCGCACAGCTAATAAGAGGTGGGACAGGGGTTTTAGACAAGATGGTCTGACTTCTAGGCTCCTGCTTCTGTCTATTATCCCACCTCTAGCAAAGCATTTAGCACTATATTGCAATTGACACTAAACTCCCTCAGTCAGGGCTCGAGTCTCAATTATCTTTATATCCCCTCTGTCTAACACAGTATCTGCCCATTGTAAATGCTCATGAAATATTAGTTGAATGTTGAAAAGTTGTTCAACTTTGTCACTTATGTCCTCATGAAATGAATTCACAGAGCAAGTGTCTTATCAAGGTTCAGGTCACCAACACAACACACAGATCACACAGGAAGTGGAACAACACTTTCCTCACATAGAGAAGAGATAGAGTAAGGTCAACGTCAGCTGTGAGCACTGTTCTCCCCTCGCCAGTGAGTTGATTCCTCATGGCCAGTGCTGGACAACTGTCCTGGGCACATCCCCCTTGTGCCACAGGTAAGAGACCCTATTCTGTTTCTACTGGGAACAGATACAGAAGTGGCCTTGGCCAGGTGCTATCTGGTACTTGTGCATGAACAAGAGGTAGAGAAAGTTACTGCGAACATAGAACAGGGTGGAAGCCTTCTCTGATAAGCAGAAGTAACTGGGAACGAGAAATAGAGACATACTTGTGGGCTTGGGACCATAGTCGCAGGGGACATCAAGCTCAATTGGCATAACATACTACACAAAATATTGTTCTACCTCCTACTTTGGTGAGTAGTGACTGGGATCTTAAAAGCTTGCAAACAGCCGTCTAGATGCAATGATGGGTCTCTCCTCTTCCAGAGGAAAGAAGAATGAAGAAATCCAAAGATTCATGGAAACAATTAGTCTTCGTGACTGGTATACCATGCGATCCTCAGCCTATTGGCTATGAGACCAGAAGAACTAGATGGTGCCTGACTACCACAGGATCTGTGTAGGAGATCCTGGATAGAGAGGGAGAACAATGTGGAACAAAACTCAAAATCATTTGGGGAAAAAAGGGGGGGGAGGGACCAGGTTTGCTGGTCTGATAGAGCCTGATGGAACCACTGAGACTATGGTCCCTAGTGCCCTTCAGGTCTGGAATTGAACCCACACCTGTGGCTTCCAGCCAAACAAAAGACAGGCATATGAGTTGAACATTTACCTCAGGTAGATACACTCCTTGGAGAGATCAATCATGAGAGAATAGAAGGGCTGTTTGTGCACAGGGAGACAGTTCAGGGGGCAGGAGTGCATGGAGGGATGGACACAGGGAAGAGGTAACTATCAGGAGGAAGTGGGAGGGGAGCTGTTGCATTGGGGTACATTGTAGTTAATGTCATGAGACAATGTGTGTGTGAACTGCTATATGGAAAGTGAATTTGCTCTGTAAACTGTCAAAGAAAGACAAGAAAGAAAGAAAGAAATAGAGACCTAGTTCTCAGCCTCCTTATCAGAGAATGTTCTAGGCCCAAGACTCTGCTTAGGTGGCCCAGATGGGGGACACAGAGCCAGACCATTCTCCCAACAGCAGATATGCCTGGTCTAATTATGCAACGTTGGTGCCATGGTTGAGACTAGAATCCAGGGATTTCCACTGGGTATTCTAGTAGCCCACTGTTGAGCAAAAGAATGGCTTTCCATGTATGTCACTGGATCCAGCTGCTCTGCTGACTGTTTATCCTCTTGTACACAGTTGAAGAAAGAGAAGGCTTTGGTGAACATTTTCCAGGAAGGGCTGACCTACTCTGTCTTCAGGACCATCATAGACCAGTTTCTCAGGGGTGTGGACACCAGAGGAGAATCAGAAATCAAAGCTCAGGGCTTTAAGGCTGCCCTTGCAATAGACGTTGCCGCCAAGCTCACTGCTGTCGACAACCACCCCATGAACAGGGTACTGGGCTTTGGAACGAAGTACCTGAAAGAGAACTTCTCACCCTGGGTCCAGCAGCATGGTGGATGGGTAAGTGTATCCTAATCTTCCCAGAACTCAGAGGGAGATGGGATGGGAAGATTTTTTTTTTTAAGGAAACACATCTGTGTAACAGTTCTCATGGGATTAGGACACTTGAGTGGCAAGAGATATATCCCACTGATGGGAACATATTTTTAGTGATTATCTTTATCATCAATAAATATTTACTGAGCTCCCAAAGCGTACATGGGATATGTGTGTGGAGGAGAGGGGTTGGTCAGATGTAACAGGAAATGAGGAGATGCTGAGATATAAAATGTTTAGATAGATATAATTTCTGTTTGCACAGATTTTGCAGGCTACAGAAGTCTGGCGATGAGACAAGGGGAGGCAGACAGTTCCTTCCTCATACTCTTAGCTGCTGACAGGGTGTGTAGAGTAATTCTCATGCAGAAATTTAGCATCCATGGCATTTTGTCATTGCTGCTTTGACCCAGTCATTTGACCAGGACAATTTGATTCAAACTAAAAAGCAAGCAGTTAAATTTTCCTCACCAGCCACTCCGTGGAAGAAAGACTGGGCAATCTACTTCCGTAAAGATTTACTGCCTCAGAAACCCAATGGGGGTTGTTGCTATGAGTCAGAATGGACTCAATGGCAGTGGGTTAGGTTTAGTTTGGGATCAGGCAAAAAAGGCATCTTCACCTCCCTGACACACCTCAGCTTCAACCTCTACCCTATCTTTCTTCCTGTTCCTGAGATCTCCTTAAAACTGCCATGTTCAAGTGGCTGCATAAGGTCTCCCTTGTCAAAATGTTCTATCCCAGAGCTTTCAACCTCAGGTAGGCCCAGGGCATTGTCCATTCAAGCTGTTCCTCAGACAGGTCTTCATCCCACATGATCCTTAGTCTCTTTCCACTGGATTAGTCCAGGGGTCAGCAAGATGTTTGGCCAGAGTGCCCCTGAGGCCTTCAAAATAGGCTTGATCCCTTGGCTGCCAGAAGCAAAGTGTAGCTGATCTTCCCTAAGGGGCTATGAGGCCTGCAGTGGTCTTCAGTCATTGCCCATTGAGCCTACCTAGCGTTCTCTATTTTCCACTTTTATGTCTGATATCATAACAATGAAATGTCTGATGAGTGCTCTTAAAACCAAAAAACCCCAAAGTCACTGCCATCGAGTCCATTCTGACTCATAGTGACCCCCCAATGGGTTTCCGAGGCAGTAAATCTTTATGGAAGCAGATTGCCTCATCTTCCTTCTGGGGAGATGCTGGTGGGTTTAAACTACCAAACATCTGGTTAGCAGTCAAATGCCCTAGGCACTGCACAACCAGAACTCCTTAAGTATGTTCTTAACTATCCTGAATGCTCTTCTTGTTGTTATGTACCGTCAAGTCGGACCCCATTCATAGCGACCCCTCCTTGGGTTTCCGAGGCAGTATCACTACGGAAGTAGATTGCCCAACCTTCCTTCCGAGGAGTGGCTGGTGGGTTTGACCCTCCAGCCTTCTGGTTAGCAGTCAAGTGCCTTAGGCACTACGCTACCAGAGTTCCCTGAATGCTCTTAAGCATCCTAAATTCAAGCTTCCTTAGCGCCTTCAACATTTCAGTTCTATCCATCCTTCCTTCAGGTGGAGATGACACATATGCAACTCTGTGAATCACACACAGAACTGTATACCTTAAACAGGTTTGTTTTATGGAATGTTAATTACATTTCAATAAATTTGCTATAAAAATAGTGACTCTAATTCTTGTAATCAAATAAAAAGGAACAAATATAAATGTTTTCATTTATTTAATTTTTATTTGGCTGCCAGAGAGAACAGCAGTACCAATTAGAGAAAATAGGCTTTTTCAATAAAAATAATAAAAGGGATTTTTTTTCAAGGCTTTTGACTTTGATGGCACTAGTTCTTTATCTAGGAGCTCTGGTGGCATAGTCCCTAAGGCATCTGACTGCTAACCAGAAGGCTGGCGGTTCAAACCCACCAGCCACTTCTCGGAAGGAAGGTCGGGCAATCAATCTACTTCTGTAGTGATACCTCCCCAGAAACCCAAGGAGGGGTCATTATGAATTGGATCTGATTCAATGGCAGTGGGTTTGGGGTTAGTTATCTTTCCAATTCAAAATTTATTACTTTACTTTTCCACGTCATAAAACCTAATCTTAATGCTTGGACATAGTTAGGTTTAGTTTGGAGCATGTGACTAGAAATCAGGAGAGGGAGGAAAAAGAATCAAAGAGAAAGGGCTCTGTTCTGGTTACCCAGTGCCCCTCTGACAAAAATACACCACAAATGGTATGGCCTTAACAAACAGGAGTTTATTCTTACAATTTGGAGGCTTTAAGTCCAAGTTCAAAGTGCCAGGCTCTAGGGGCTGGGTAAAAGCTCCTCAACCTTGGGGTCCAGCTCTGCCTCCTGCTCCCAGGCCCACTGGAGCTAGAGGCGTTTCTTCTCTCAGACAGCAGCTGGCTGCTGAGGCTGAGAAGCCCCAACGTTGACAAGTGAAAAAGTACAGTCCCGATGTTACCAAACCACATGGCAGGCCATTAACTTAAGTCCATTGTAAGTCCCAAGGTTGGCAGAGCATAGCAGGCTGCTCAACAAAGACATGGCTACATGCAGGGTCCAAGCGTGTCCTAGGCTAGAGACCATTCCCCAAGGCTGCTGCTTATATACAGGAAACAGACCACATTCCCTAAGGCAGCTCCTCAGCTGCTCATAGTAGATTCTACCATGGAGTTGATTACCAGTCTCATCAGGGGGAATAACTACCATCAGCTCCCCACTCACTCAACCAGGTCCAGCCAAGTTGACACACAAACATAACCATCACAGGCTCATTTTTCCAAAGTGACAAAGAAAAGGTTGAAAAAAATAAAAGCAGTTGATAAAAGAATATTCATGGTAGTTATGAGCTATGAAAATCTGAAGGAAATGTGGATTGGGACTCTTGTTCAGTCTCCTTGAATAGTGAAGAAAGAAGACTGGGGCAGAGGGGGACGAGGGTAAGCCCCCAGGACCTTCATTGGGCCAAGGCACCTTGATAATGGCCCTCTGGAGTGTCCTTGAAATGGTGTAGAAGGAGGGGAAACTACCATGCACAAGCTTTCCAGAAACTCAGGTTTCCTAATGCTCTCCATGTTCCATATACATGCATCTAATCTTCCCAACTAAACAGCAAATTTGTGAGGGCAGATCATGTATTATATGCCTTTTTTAACCTCCCATAGCTCCTGTTACTTTTATATACATCCTAGATGTTCAGCTACTTCATGTAGAATAAGGAATAAATCAAACGGATGAACATTACTCCATCTACTAACCATGAGATTTTTTTTTTCTCCCCCAAATGGAATTTTATTTCTTCACCCCTTTCTTCACCCTGGAGTACTGTTCACATAGTTACTCTGCCATCCTGCGACCTCACGGGTTCTACAGCACTGTGAAAGGAAAGATGTTTGCAATCTCCGTAGCCATCAACCTTTCAGGACTGATTTTTATGAATTTTAAATAAAGCATCAAAGCCTTTTCCCATTCTTCAAGAAAAGATGCAGCCTGTTAGCCCTGGATGTGTAAAGTTCTTAGCTAATATTTTCCTTGCAGGCATACCAATGATGCCAGCCACCTTTCTAAGCCCTCCCCCAACTCTAACACAAGTCTCCAAGCCTTGAGTTGTTTCTGGAATAAAAGAGCAGTATTAGCAGGCATATGTTTTCACTTGACTAGTGAATCAAACTTGGAATTTTAAGAATCTATTTCTCTTTTCCCCCTGTAGGAAAAAGTACTTGGGATATCACATGAAGAAATAGACTGAAACATCAGAAGATTCGTCATCTGGAATACTCATTATCCAACTGTGGCCCCATGTACATCAGTCTCAGTATAGACTGTGGGAGAAATCAAAATGTACAAGGCCAATAGAGCACTGAAGTTTTCAAAATCATTAAAATGAGTTCCCATGAATCAAGAGGCACCAGGAGTGGCCTTGTTCGTCTCCAGCTCAGAGAATGCAGTAGCATGGCCTTGACATTGATGTTTTTCAGGCCCTCCATTCAATGCGTGAGGATAGCTACAAAGACAAGGGGTAGTTCTCGTTGCTAACTGTTGAAAACAGTACCATTTATCCTACCTCCATTGGCTTCTTTAAAGTGTGTTACAGATGTTTGCTGACTTTATGAGGGTGAAATGATAAAGTCTGCATCTGCTTACTCTGGTTCCTAGTACCATTCATTTTTCAAACTACATTTGGGATGATCTCATGTAAGCACTGTTACACGAGCCTACCTTTAGGACAGTGTTAATATTCATGAGCTGAATGAACTTAAGTAGATGTTGCTGCAAGACTTCCGTTTACTGCTCCATCCTTTCGTTGGAGGAGCTGGTGATGATTCTGTCATTTTGACTCTCTGAAAATTCCTTTGGCAGTTTCAAACACTTTCATCTGGCAGAAACCTATTCCTCTCTGTTCTGGTTACCTTGTATCGCTGACAAGAATATACCACAAGTGGGATGGCTTTAAGAAACAGGAGTTTATTCTCTTACAGTTTAGAGGCTTTAAGTCCAAGTTCAAACTGGCAGTCTCTAGGGGCTGGGTGAAAGGCCCTCGACCTTGGGAGCCTTTTCTTCACTCAGATGCTGGCTGCTGAGGCTGACAAGCCCGAAGTTGACAAGTAAAAAGGCACAGTCCCAATGTTTCCAAACCACACAGCAGGCCATTAGTTCAAGTCCATTCAAAGTCTCAAGCAAGGTAGGCAAAGCATGGCAGGCTGCTGACAAACGACAGGGCTACATGCAGGGTTCAAGCATGCATAAGCTGGAGATTGTTCCCCAAGGCTTCTCCTTACATGGAGTTGATTACCAGTCTCATCATGGGTAATACTACATCCAGCTGCTCAGCCACTCAACCAGGCCCAGCCAAGCTGACACACAAACATAACCACCACAACCCCACTACTCTCCCCTCTCTTCTCAGTGACCACTCTTCTACTACTCAAGATCTCTGTGGCTTTGTTATTCTTTGTGGTAACGATTGGTAGCTGGTAAAATAAATATAAAGACCGCTGCCAAGAGTGTCCTATGGTTAAAATAAGTAATAGTCCCCATCTATTTGCAGGGTTTCTGTTTGGATCAAATGAGTTTATTTACATAAAGTGCTTAGAACAGTGCTTGCTCTTCAGCAATTTCTAAGTGTTCACTTATATTCCCTACTATGTGCTGCTCTCCTCTAAACTGCTAACTGGGCCACTCTCTGACCAGAACTTACAGGAAAATAAGCACCCAAGAGGCTCAAGGTCCAAAAGTACACCTATGGGCAAATGGCCAGGGTCATCCTGACTCTATGGGCCCAGAAATGTGGATTCCCAAACTACAATGCCTTCTCAGCACTCACATAGGTAATTTGTCAGGCTTGGTCATTAGTCATTATTTTGAGGGAAAAAAAATGTGACACCTGTCACTGTGCTGTGGAGCTCTGGTGGCAGAGTGGGTAGGCCATTTGATTGCTAACCAGAAGGTGGGTGGTTCAGATCCACCAGCTACTCTGCGGGAGGGAGATGAGGCAATCTACTTCCATAAAAGATTTACAGTCTTGCAAAACCAATTGCTTTTTTTTTAAATCACAGTGCTGGGTGTAGAGCAAAGGTAGGGTGGGCAAATGTTAGGAACATTAGCCTTCATTGGGGAGGACGTAGGATTTTATATGGTAATCCATCTGAGTGTTTGCAAATGCAAGTTTAGGTGGAAAATTTTCTAGTGGCCAAAAGAAAACAAAAAATTTGTGCAGATTGCCCAATGCTGTTAATGGATAGAAGCAGTTGTTGTCATGTGCCATCAAGTCGGACTCGACTCATAGCGACCCCTCCTTGGGTTTCCGAGGCGGTAATCACTATGGAAGTAGATTGCCCAGCCTTCCTTCCAAGGAGTGGATAGAAGCAGAGATCTGAGTAATTTGTCATTTGAATTAAACTTACAGAAACAATACAACTATATACCAGGCAAAGGATTAAAATGAAAAGAATTGTAAATTTAGTTGAAAACCTACCTACAGGCAGAGGAGGACTCAAAACTAATCACAGAGTCTTTCTGATCCACGAGCTCAGTCCTAAATGAGGCAAACCAATCACAGTTCTCTGCTCACTCAGAAAGCTTCTGCCCTTCCTTTCTTTGACTCAAAATGGGAACGGCACAACTTACGTGATTTTCTCCAAAGGAAAAATAATGAGGTATGTCACCAAAGAAGCCATGATTAAGTTTGCCTTACTTATTCTAGAGTACCTAAGACCTGTATAATAAAACTTGGTTTCTATCTAACCTGCTGATGTTTGAGCTCAACACTGGCAAATAAAACCACAAGCTTCCCTATGTACTGAACCTAAGACTCAAGCAGGGATCCGGTAATTTTGAGTTCCCACTGGTTTTTAACCATATCTAACATAATGGAGAAAAGTATCATCACATTATATTGGGCTCTGCACTGGAAAAAGAAATGTTCATTTTGGAAGCTAATTTGGAGGGCTGAGGAGTGTGTCCGTGTGCGGGGGTGTCTGAGTACATATCAGGACTCCGTCCAGGAGTTTACAGAAAACAAGAGCTGTCCTAAAGCACAAACTGTTTTCCTTCCCCATCACTGTCAACAGAGAACTCAGCAACTTTTCAAACCTCTCCCCCACAAGGCAGTAGTATTTCACTTGAAATGCAAATAGCAGGTGCATTTTATTTTGTCCTAATCGTAGTCTTATTTCTATCACAGCAAAGCACAACCACCTCCTGTTTTTATTTCCTGCTGAAAGGAAATGACACTTTTATTTTTCCACTTTTATTATAAAAATCAACATTTCATTTGTTACAACTCAGCTTATTGTAATAATCAAAAGGGGGTTTATACAAGGTATTTTTATACAGTTTACAATTAAAGCACTTATTTTACAAAAAGAGGGTAGTGAATAGTGGACAAGGGCTGACCAAATGTTGGCCATTATAATATAAATACATCCTTGCAAAGCACCATCGTACCAAAGTACCAAAGTCTATGAACAAGAAACACCAGCTGACTTTAAGACAAGGTAGAAGATTAAAGCTTAAGAAAAAAATTTTAAAACACAAAGGATAAACATCTGAAAGCAGCACCAGATCCTTCACTTGCAAATAAGGCTAGTCCAGCTTAAGCTTCCTGAGATCCTCTTCACTCCTGTTCAAATGCTCTTTACTAAACCCAGATACCTCATGTAACACTGAATTTCATCAGATTTTTTTTTTTTGCTTTTCTTTTTAATGCCCATATATAGGCATCAATGTATATATGTACAAATGCATGTGTCCCCCCTCCCCTCTCACTTTTATTTACTATAAAAATAACAATGGACAGTTAAACAAAAGCAAACTGTCTGTAATTCTTTGGTGCTTACCTCCGGGCAAATCCTACCCTACGTGATGGTGGGAAATCTGAAGGTTAGTCTACATTTCACTTTTGAGTACAAGAAATCACTTGGTTTTTAATTCTATTTGTTAAATCATATGGAGTTTTTCATTAGTAAAAATAAGAATTGCTTAGAGACTTTGCCTTTACTTAAACAGAGTAAAGTTTACCTGGCTTGAGGGTAGATTCAATATTTATTTCTAAGTTATTTAGAAATTTTATTTTGAAATTTATCTAGCTCATTCATTCTTTAATGAGATAAAGAATCAAGTTAAAACAACCTGAGGATATGGATTCACAATACTCAAGTATATACAATACTGTTTTTTTTTAAGTTACTAATCTATAAATTTATGCTTCAGGTTTAGAGTCCTCATTCTAAAACTTTTCAAAAACTAAAAATATTGAGACTATTATGAAATGTAGGAGCTCTGGTGGTGTAGTGTCTAAGGCATTTGACTGCTAACCAGAAGGCTACTGGTTCAAACCCACCAGCCACTCCTTGGAAGGAAGGTTAGGCAATCAATCCACTTCTGTAGTGATACAGCCTTGGAAACCCAAGGAGGGGTCGCTATGAGTCGGATCTGACTCAATGGCAGTGCGTTGTGTTGCATTATTAAATGAAATGATGCCATCCCAGAAGTCAGAAGCCACAGTGCTTCCTGAAATCATCTGCTACTTCTCTTGGCTCATGGAAGGCATGGGATAAGAAGGCCAAGTACAATTAAATTTCTTCTTGAGTTTAAGAAGTCTAATAATATGTTTTAAACAACACTTGATTGTAAATTTCTTTAGGAATCAGTTCCTACCTCCACTTGGTACAGTCATTTGTGGATGCCCAATGATTTGTCTAGCAACCAGTAATTACATCCTCATCTACACATTCCACACATACTTGGCATGCCATCAGCCTCCAAACAAAAAAACCAAACCAAATTCATTGCCACTGCAAAGCATGATGTATGAGATATCAGAGTCAAAGACTTTTGTTCCTGAAATCTTGTCAGGTCTGTAACAGTAAGCAATATGCAGCTCCTATGGCATACCCATTAATGAACTGGCAAGTTCTCCACTGTGAGAATAAAACTACTCAAAAACTGGATTTCAAGAACTGAAAACGGGCAAAAAGCTAGAAGTAAAACAGCAGCCCACACACTGTCAAGTAGGCCAGCCTCTGGGACCAGAAGTAAATAGCCTCTACCATCATAATTCCACACATCTCATTAACAGGCTAGGTAAGCTTCAGCTACTAACTCTACTTATGTGGATCACATATGGCCAAACAACAAAAAGATTTTCCCAAAAAACTGATCGCTCGTTTCAGATCCTAAAATTGATGGTGGCTATTTCTACATCTTAGTATCGTATGAATTGGCCTCACACAAAGTTAGTGATTTTACTGTATTTTCAAATGATGAACAAATAAATACAATCCTCAATTTAAAATTTTTTTGTTCAAAGTTTCCCAAATCATTGGTCTATATTAAATGGAAATGTGCATTAGTCTCATTTCTAAATATAGATTGTCTCTCTAGATAGTTGTTCTCAAACCTCATTAAAGGCCTAATTTCTCTTGGGGGTATACCACTAAGTATTTTTATATTAAAATGATGATAATTTTGTGCTAAATCAGACAAGTCTCATGATACGCTCGTATAGAAGAGTGGTAGCAAGTGCCAAAGCTGTAATAACATTTCATGGAAGAAAATCTTAATGCTGAGAAAATTCTATCCATCAACTGTTTTATTCCTATGAATTTGTCATTATCTGATTTAAGCAGCAAAACACCTTGGACCACTGCAGGAGCCAAGTCTGAAAAACCTTAGCTACAGAAGACTACTTCAATGCAGAACAGAAAGTATGCTACACTACAGTTCATTTCTCAGATTATTTTAATAACAGTAGTGAGTAGGCATCTTTTAACACAAAAAACAAAACACTTGTGTTTAAGGAATCCAATGAATTTCTTTTCTCCCCTGGGTCATGAATCTAGCAATATACCAAATTTAAGAAGTTTTTCATTCCCCACCCCAACCCCACAATTTGTACTCTTGTGTGTTTATTTTCTCTCCTTAAGTCTTTCAATTAAAGCACTCAGATTTAATAATCAAGACAGTTTACTTAGGCTTAGCTGTCCATGTGACCCGAGAACCAATAAATCATTCCTGGACTTGACAATTCTCTCATAAAGTTCTCCCCAAAATACTAAGGTTTTAACTCAACCACTCCTGAAAGAGGATACTGGGATTAAGCTGAATTGCCTTCAAATAATTTCAAACAAATTGGCACACAATTAGTATTTTGCAAGAAGAGGCCATTGCCATCGCAGTACAAGCACTTGGACCGAGATGTAACAAGGCAATATTCTTCTTAGTTCATTATAGTGCAAGTTTCCTTATGGGAAGCCCACCAGATAAAGATGCACATTAAAAAATGTAAACAAAGAATTCACAAATCTGATTGATACCGAGTTATTGCTAACCTTTCCAACTTGGTTTAAGCATCAAGTGGCCCTGTGTGTCACAGAATGCAGGCTCAGTGTTCATGCTATCAATTGTGAGTCAGCACTTTGTTCCATCAGCTGGAAGAACTGATGCTTCTCTGTCTGAAACACAAGCCACTGATGCACTACCATTTATTTATATGCAAAATCAAGTGCACCTGATTCATACAAGCTGTCCCCAAAACAATGTAAGCATTATTCCGAAACCACATTTTTCTTCTCTTAAAAAAAAGTTTACTTAAGTATTTTTAAATTGCTTAAAAAGCTGCTTTACCCCTACCAAAATTCTGAATTCTTTCTTCTATTGTTTTCTCTTGGGCCTTGACCGAGAGAGGCCTCAGCAAGACAGAATAATGAAAAAAATCACTTGGTAACTAGCTGACCAACACCTATTAAGGTAAAAAACACAATAGTTTAAAAACACATTCATTTTTAGCAGGAAAAATGCTGACAACGTAAAAAGCAGGAAATCAAACTTCTGGCAAGGTGGCAGAGCAGTGCTAGTATCATTCCACAGGCCAGCCCTGATCCTGAAGATGTAGCAGCCCATTACCTTACAGGACAGATTACATAAGAGGCCTCCAATAAATATTCCCCTCCACCCAAGTGCTGACAGCTGAAAAGTTAACAGTTTGGCTTCTCACTTTATCCACATTTTAAAATTTGTTCAATCATCTTAATAACAGGATAAGAGAGAACACATATAAAAATATATAGGAGGTGATTATAAGAACAGTTTGTGGATAATTTGAAAATCTAACATTCACAGTGGGTAACAGAAGATATTAAACTCATGTCACACATTAGAAGAGGTATGTATGTAGACATCATTCTGAGAAAAACTGGCTTAAGGATCATAAAAATGGCACAGATAGTTAATACAGAAAGAAAAACCTTCTAATGATAACAAAAAAATTCTCCTTTTAAATATATTGTTTGTAACCGAACATTTTTAAATGTTTTACTAGGAAAAATACATATAAAAATGATTTTATATTGTGATATATGCTGAAAGTACTGCAAGGATATATGATTATAAGAAAAATAGTTAAATTTGTAATTCTTACACACTGTATATGTTGTAACAAGACATCTTAATGAGTATTAATTAAAACAATCTTAGAAGTAAAGAGGAGCTATAGTATGTCTAACTTTTTGATCATTATGGAACAACAGCAGTCAAATTGAAGAGCTAAGCCTCTTGGTGAATGGAGCTAGCAGAAATATTAAAATCAAACCTTAATTGAGAATATTCCATTTAACCAATTCTTCAGGTAAGAAATTTGAAAATTGGCCAAGTTGCCTACAAAGTTGCTGGGGGAGGCATCAAGGTGACGAATAATTCAGAGAGAATTTTTGACAGAGATGTGGGTTCTAAGGGAGGGACAGAAGACTCTCACAAACCTTACCAGACAGCTGATCTCCTGAACGGCAATGCTCAGAATGGATGTCTATATTTCTGTTTTCCTGGCTAAAATTGTTGGATTCCTAAAGAAAACAAAGCCCTTTGTCCAAAGTTAGTATTAATTCCTTTTTTTTCTTCCATGACTTCCTAAACTTGGCCTTCAAAATAACATGAAGGCTATTTGGCTATGGCCAAGAACCTATGATTTGCTGCTCTGAGATGGACTTAATCTTCTTTTTGGTATCAATAAAGCCCAGACATTCCGAGTCAGTGATGCCTTTATTATTCCTGTTTCCTTTGTAATCAGTCACTTCACCGGGTTTAAGGCATGCTTTGTGTATTTAGTTTTGCAAAAATAAAACTTTTAGTACAAATTTATTTTTTATACAAATTTTTATGGCACAAGCAGCAAATACGCTGTTTTAAGAAAATATATAAATATTCTTTTCTTCTGTACAAATATCTCCAGTATTCCCTACCCCATTTTATAATTTTTAACTGTACATGGTCTGCCTCACCCTTCTAGAATAGCTCCCTCCCCCCCTCCATAGCTCAACCAAATTTGTATTTACATTTTTGCATTGGAGGCAGTCAGAGGAGGAGGGCCCCTCCTCAGGAGGAGTCTGTACAGGGAGAGGGTGGCGGTGGGTAGAGGTGATGAGAGTAGCTCCTCTCAGTGTATGGAGAAGGTGGGCAGCTTTCGTAGTTCTCCTCTGCTGACAAGTACTGGCTTCGAGGAGTGGGAGGAGGTGGAACAGGCTCTGAGTCATAGTTCAAGTCACTAGTGTAGCCCTTGGCTGTTGCCACTGAGGTCATTCTCCGGCTGGGAGCATAGTCACTGTCACACACATCTGTGCTGCAGGGTGTGGTGGGAGGTGCAAAGTGCCGATAACTGTATGGCCTGTAGCTGTTAATAGGGGTGAATCAAGAGAAAAAGAGTCAGTTTTACAGAAAAGTGGTTTTCCCTATGTGACTACAGAGGTATTAGATGTAAATATAACTTTGAAGGCAATAAGTTGGTTTTTTAAAAAAAATTTTCATTGTGATTTGGGTGCAAATTTACAAAGCAGATTCGTTTTACTCTCAACAGTTCATGCACATTTGGTTTCAAAGCCCTGATTACAATCCCAGCCATAAAAAGCTCCTCCTGTCTCCTCCCTGTGCCCTTATCATCTATGCATTCCTGTCCATCCAGCTTCCCCTCTATGTGTATGCTGCCCCTCTGATGTCTCATGGCTGATTGATCTAAGGGGTGCATCTCCCTGGGGTAGGTGTTCTGCTTGTAGGTCTTTCTGCTGCTGGAGTGAGAGCTAATTCATGGAAATCAGTTCACTTCCAGGCCTGAAGGGTACTCTGGGGCCATAGTCTTGGGTGTTCCACCAGTCTTTATCTGACCAGTAATTCTGGTCATTTTTGTGTTTTTGAATTTTGTTCCACATTTTCCCTATCTAGGATCTCTAATTCTGATGCCTTCCTGAGTGGTTGGCATTGGTAGCTGAGCACCATCTAGTTCTTCTGGTCTCAGGGTTGTGAAGAGGTCCTCATGGGTCCACCATATCTTTGGATTAATTATTTCCAAGTGACTCTGATTTTCTTCACTCTTCTTTGCTACAGATGAGACCAATAGTTGCATCTTAGACGGCTGCTTGAAAGCTTTTAATGCCTAAGTTGCTACTCACCAAAGAAGGATGCAGAATAAGATTTTTATGTACTATGTTGTGCCAAGGATCTCTGGTAGCATAGTGCCTAAGGCACTTGACTGCTAACCAGAAGGGTGGCAGTTCAAACCCACCAGCCACCCCTTGGAAGGAAGACTGGTCAATCTACTTTTATAGTGATACCGCCTCAGAAACCCAAGGCGGAGCTACTACGAGTCAGGTCTGACTTGACGGCACGTAACAACAACAACAACAACAACATGTTATGTCAATTATGTACTATGTCCCCTGAAACTATGGTCCCAAGCAGCAATAAGTTTTTAAAAGTTTAAATCTGCATAGACCAAGAGGCTATTTTCAGTGGCAGAGTAGAGGAGCCTAATGTATAGTCTAAGGAGTCCTGGTAGCACAGTGGTTAAGCTTTCAGCTGGTAACCAAAAGGCTGGCAGTTTGAATCTACAAGCCACTCCATGGAAGAAAACTGTGGCAGTCTGCTTCTATGCTGTTCTACTTTAAATTGACAGCAACATGGTAACGTACAGTCTAATCTCATATTCACAAATTCACCTATTTGTTAAAAATACTTGCAATGTGTTCCCAGTTATACATGAAGAGACACGGGAGTACAAAGAGAGGTGAAAAATTTCAAGCTGCGTTCAATCAAGCCTGGTTTAATATTCACTAATTCAGCATTTGCAGAGACTTTACAGAACATAGCTACTGCAAAAACAAGATTTGACTGTACTTTCATATTTGTAAAGAAATGTGATTAAACCACAATCCACCATCCACTGCCATCGAGTTGTTTCTGACTCATTATGAGTGATTACAGGCAAGTAAAAAATCAATAGGATGGGAAAGCAGAGGAGACTCAATTGAGCCTCTGGATAAGCACTTATATCTTCAAGTTAAACTGTATTACAAAAAAAAAGAGGACTTAATTTTATCCTTCAAAAACATCAGTTACAAAATTTATACTTATTCTGTACAGGGGACTGTCACCAATTTCTGTAGTTTCATGGTCTATGAAAAGAATGGTCTTTACATATGTTATATGACTCAAACATGTTAACATCCCTCAACATTCTTTAACTGCTCCATAATGTAGATGATGAATACGTCTGAAAACTTTATTTCTTTCTTTAAAACTCAAACAATGTACAACTCAAGCTGAATTTTGGTGCACAGCCTAAGGGAGTATATCGATCCCATTAACTGTTACTATTATCAAAAGGAAATTGCTGTGGATTAGAGGAGATAAACTTTGATTCCCTGTGTATAGGTGAGTATATTGTTAAGAGCAGTTTGATCAAAATGATAAATTTAATATTGTTGTTAATGTCCATCAAGTCAGGTCGTGATTCTCGACCCCATGTACAACACGACTGGACTGTTGTGATTTCAATGGCTGATTTTCAGAAGTAGACTGACTTATGTACTAGTCTGCCTTAGTCTGAAAGCTCCCCTGAGAGCTGTTCAGCACCGCAGCAAACAGCAAGCCTCTGCTGAGTGACAGGTAGTTAACAGTGCTTGCAGTATGCGGGCAAGGAATAAATCTAGGTCTTCCTGCATGAAAGGAGAGAACGCTACCACTGAATTACCAAGGCAGTGAAATTTCTAATACATATGCTAGAAATCTAATTTGTTTGCTTAATACTTATTTAGCCACTTTTTCAAGTAATCTTATAATATAGCTGTTAATTAAGTTCGTAGCCTGGCTAACTAAAGAAAAAGGTATTAGAAATAGAAAGAAGAACAAACTAGTGAAAATAAAAGCTGATCTAAAGGGCTGACTTTTCTTATTATTCCTAATTCTAGTTGTATTTTCTTAAACCATTTATATTCTAAATAGCTACAGCTGATCCAATTTCATATTTATCTCAAAGATTTAGTCAGACTTTTTTTTAAAATGACTGCAAGAGAAGGGGCAAGAACAAGAATAAAAGCGATGTTAACAATTCTATAAAATACCCAATGATACAAAACGTCACAAGATAACATCCCAGGATGCAAGCCTCAAAAAACTAAGAGACCAAAAGTTACATATCTCTTGAGCAGTTCTCAGAAGTCTTTACCATGAGTATTGACAAGATATCATAGTTTTTTTAATGTCCTATCTTTCTGTCCAATTAGATTGTTAGGCCTTAGTGAAATTTCCTGGCTCCACATTTAAAAGGCCCAATACTTTCATGAGAGAAAAGAGAATGGAATTAATAAAATTCTTTCAAAAGTCATAGGTTAGATAATTTCAACAAATCTTTTCAAATCTTGGCTCAGAAGAGAAACTGGGCTTAAGACACAAGAAATGGGTTAAGTAAGAATTGTTTCGGAGGTAATTATGTTTATTTTAACTCAACTTGAAATAAAGAAATTTTTTAAAATAAAATTTTCGATCTTTCCTTTCGTTTTTGAACTTTCAGGTTTCTACCTTTCTGTTCTGACTTTTTAACACAAACTTGTGTCTGGAGAAAACATCCAAAATAAAACATAAAAACAATCAGTTCAGAGCCAAACCTATCTCATTCTCATCTATAAATGGAAATAAGAATTCTGTATAAGATACTATAAACAGTTTCTACTTTATCTCTACACATTTATAAGGTTACGTGAATCTATAGCAATTTGGTTTGAATGCTAGGAGACACCCTATTTAGACAGTAATGGGCACTTGAGGGTTGCCCATAATCACTGGGTAATCGGTGTTTATTCAGAGACTATCAAGCTGTTGACTTTCTGCTGGCCTTTTAAATCAGATGGAGAGTAGTGCTGATACAACAAACAGTGTTCACCTGTTCAACACTCTCTATAGGCTCAAAAAACAACACAAAGGCATACTTTCTCCTTTTTGGCTTATAATTACATTTAATTTATTTTAGTGAGTCTTTGATTATTCCATGCAACAACATGAGACCCTTCATTCTAGACTGTAATAACATACCTAAGTAAGGGCTGAGGTTATGCTTCTCTCAACTTCTGCACTCTCAACATCTATACTATTTCAGAGCTCTACCAACCCTCTGACCTATAATGTTACCCCAATAGTCTACTCTTAGGATGTCACAGAAACCTAAACTAAGTAATAAGTTATTTTGAAATCAGTCATTTTGGTAGGTAACTTTTCCTCAGAGTAATGCAAAAGCCTGGGAAATCTATTTATTATTCTAAAAGCTAGTATTTGTCCGTCTCTTTAAAAACTTTTCACTGAAAGGAAAGGATTTGTGGGAGAAAGAGGAAATGGCAGTATTACCAAGACAAGATGTCTCCTCTCTCTGGTGACCATCATCTACTTATTTCGAACTTTATCAAAGCCACAGCTAGAATTCTTCTTCCTTAGGATAAATACTTCAACTTACATTAGAAAACGTGTATTACCTGTATGATCTATGAGTAGAAGGGCTGTTTGAAGAATAACCAAATTCCATTGTGTAATGTGATCGCTCTGTGGCTGGGGATGGTGGAGGGTTCAAAATCTAAAAGGAAAAAAAATTAAAAATGAAAATAACCACAGTCTAACCCAACAGAGGGAGCTCTGGTAGCATAGTGCCTAAGGCACCTGACTGCTAACCAGAAGGCTGGCGGTTCAAACCCATCAGGCACTCCTTGGAAGGAAGGGTGGGCAATCTACTTCCGTAGTGATACTGCCTCGGAAACCCAAGAAGGGGTCGCTATGAGTCGAGTCCGACTCGATGGCATATAATAAC
>NW_006922075.1:1053956-1117631 GCF_000298275.1 Orycteropus afer afer | reverse complement strand
ATGCAAATTCTTCTGCTAGTTGGGGTTTAGTCCACTTTTGTATCCTTCCCTTCAAGGCTCAGGGGTCCAAGATTATTTTCTGTGTCTGTGTTAATTGGTTTCCCTTTTCTTTGTTGAAGAGCGTCTGTGCAGTCCTTCTGCCTAGTCCGCCATCTTGCCCACTCCACAATCCTCTTCTAAAGAACTGATCTCAAATAGTACTTTAGAATTGTGGCTCCTCCCTTTCATGAGACAATTTCATGTCGGCTATACCACACAAGGTGATAAGAAGGGTATCTATACTCTATAGAACACTGGTTTAAGTTCATCCCAGTTGGGTTCTGATTTTTAAAAACAAAATGATTAAGGAAAAAAATCACTTACAGAAAAAACGTCAAGTATGCATCCTTTTTCGGGAGGTCACAGTGCAAAGGTCGTAAGTCTCCCCAGTGGTATCAGTCAGTAGTTCTACTTTTACTTGAAATGTGAAATTAATGCCCAGTGCTTCCAAATACGCTGGTTATTACACAGTAAACTTAAAGATTTATAAGCATAGGATGGTGGTAAATCCTTTGACCTTAAATTTTGTACTAAAACAGTTTTCACACATTACCATCATTGAGCACCTACATTTAAATGAGTTAAAAATCAAAGGTCATGTATTTTTTAGCATTCAAAGTGAAACAAGGGAATACAAAGACTGCTTACTGCAGGGAAGTAAGTGCCTTTGGTGCTTGAAGAACTACTTGAGGATGCTCCTGTGACGTGAGCTCGGTCATATGGGGGTCCACTGCTTCCTCCCATGATACTGAGGGAGCTGATCATTGATTTTCCTCGAGACATTCCTGAAATGAAAGGAGATTACAATTGAAGGTGAGTAAGTTCCATAAAAATGCACTAAATCACTTTAGTTAATACTAGTATTACAAGTCCCCAAAACCAAATAGCCTGTTTTTAAAACAACTTAATCCCTTTCCTCCTAATAATAATTAAATATACTTAATGAAGAAAGGACATGAACGTCTTCGAGAAATGATTGCTTCCATTGAGAGTTGGCCTCAAACGAGGCTGAGAATTAATCGCAAGCTTGCCCCCAACAGAAGTAGAGCTCTTTAAAATGACAGGCTTCTAACCTCCTGGGGGATTTGAGAAACAAAGGATTGTGGGGAGTCAAGGTTGTTAAGTAGTGTGGATTAAACAATCGAATTGCTCAAAAGGAATCTCTAAACCCATTTTTTTAGGGCATAAACGCAAGATATGGAAGGTATTTCTTTACCTTCTGGATATAAGTGTACCTGGATTAAAAATGATTAATGCTAAATGCTAAATTAGAAATTCCATTTTTGTCCCAGTAACTTCTCAAATTTCACTAATTTAAAACTGTTATGAGAAGAAGAAATTATCATTACCAGTTTAGAAACCCTGCGTATATATTTACAAGGTACACCCAGAATAAGTTCCTATTTTCAGAGGACTTTTGCTTGGCACCTCTTTATCCATATTCATTTAAAAAATAAATCAATAAATAAAAGGGATGGAGCTTCTTTTTAGTAAGGATTGAAAAGAAAGATACTAATTTTCTAGAATAATATGGTCTGCTTAAGTGTAGAACTTCCGGCTTCCTGGCTATGCCTCAAGAAACAAACCCTACTCCCATGTCATCATTTAAAGTTAGGAGAAAGTTTATGACAATAGATCTCTTCCTTCTATCACTCAGCTATTTCAAATCTTTGTTTCCAGAAAGAAATCTTTAACCACCTTCTCCTTTTATTCCTGGGCTTAATATTACTGGAGTCCCTCTGGTAGTGAACCCAAAGAACTTGTGATTAGTTACTTTTTCACCAAGGCTTCCATAGAATACACCCAGAAATACAGTCAGAAGGGCCTACAGCTTGTATGTGTATCTGCTTTATATCCTTTGGCCATTTGTACCAAACCACACCTAGTATCTTTTGTAAAGAGAAGGTGCTAAAGTAATAAAGAACATTTGTTCTTACAATTTTTCAAACTCAAAGTAGTCTAGTTTGAAAGAGACACAGGTAGGATCCTGTTTCCATAACGGAAAAACTTAGCAATTCTGCAAGATCCAAAAATTGATTCTCAATGATTCAGTCCTAACTCACCTGGAAGAGATCCTGACAAAGAGCTTGGGTGTGGCACATAGCCTAGTGGCACAGAAGCTGGTCCATGAACTACATAGTCATTAGTCATGGTTTCACCATCTCCCTTCATACGTGGACACAGCATCCTCTGGCAGATAAAGTATATGGTTCCAGACACAAAAATGGTGACAATTACACCAATAACTGAACCAACTGTATTAGTGGCCTGTGGTGCTGGCTCTTCAGTTGGATCTAAAATGGAGAATATAGTTCTATAATGAGAAAAAAATTGTAGATTCAAAATAGCAACTGAAAAGAAGACTTGCTACCAGAATATGAAGCTATAAACCTCATGAGGACAACTCAAATATTTTTCTTTTTTCTGAAGACATATATAGCATGCTCCACGTATATACGGATTAAATGTCATCATTAAGAATCAAAATGAACCACCCTTAAGTGAAGACAGAAATAAAACAATAGATTGGAAAATATAAACAAATAAATTGACAGAAACAAAGATGACAGATTTAAACACTTAAGAAACTTTATACATATACATACATAAAATATTTATCCTACCTAAATGTGTATAAACCAAAAAAATCAAACTCACTTCCATCGAGTCGGATCCGACTCATAGCGACCCTTCCTTGGGTTTCCGAGGTGGTATTACTATGGAATTAGATTGCCCGATCTTCCTTTTGAGGAGTGGCTGGTGGGTTTGAACCGCCAGCCTTCTGGTTAGCAGTCAAATGTCTTAGGCACTACACCACCAGAGCTCAAGAGTTTACTTTGGAACTGAGGGGAAATTTTAGGGCCAAAAATGTGGACCTCAGAAAGTCATCAAATGTTTTATCTCAAATGGTAAAGGAAAATTAGATGCTAAAGATGAGCCTTAGCTCTCAGGCCTAAAATTCTGTGGCCTTCAGACTAAATCTGGTTGTCTGAAGGCAAGGAATGTAAGGTCTCTGACACCTGCATACCAGAGGACTCAGAAAGAAAGGCCAGAGCACCAGAGGAGGATATCCTGCACATCTACTTTTCACTGGATACCTGAGTACCTGAGGTTTCTGAAATAGAGGGCACTACTATCAAAGGTAAAGGACAGAGCAGATGGGCTTATCAAATTTAGAGCATTACTCTTCAGCTCAGAAGGAAAAGTTTTCTGTTCTCAACAAATCACAACCGCAGATCCTTTTAAACACCTTCCTTCTGTTTCATCTTACTTCAAATCTCCATCCATACAGTTAAACCCACCTCAGACAGACTATTAGAGAGGTAAGAGAAAATGGCATCACTGAATTACATAAAATGTAGGGACTGTCAGTCATAAATTTAATCTTGGTTTTAGGCCAAGATTCTCCCTAGCTACCAACTCATCTTTCTTATCTAGTGCCTTGGCATCTAGGTGAGCAGTATGAACCTACAAGCTGCTCTGTGGGAGGTAAAGACCTGGAGATCTGTTCCCTCATGGATTTCAACCTAGGAAATCACATTGGGCAGTTCTACTCTGTTATAGCGGATCGCTATGAGTTGGAATTGACTCAAACAGTATTCCCTCCCCTCAATTTCTAGTCTCAGGGTCATACCTTAACTCACTGAAGTCAAGATTCTACCCTTATCACCACACTGAAACTATTCTGACAATTGTCAAAGTTCTCCTATTTGTTTTATTCAATAAACTCTTCATCTTCCTGATCTCTCTACAGATTCAATACTGCTGGCTCCTTCCACTTACCTCCACCCCCAAACTATCTGATCAGTTATTATTCCAAGTGACCACTCTCTTGGTTTTACTATCTCTTTCTGTTTGCTGGTTTCATTTTCTTCTGCCTGCCACTTAAGTCAGGTGCTTTCCAGAGTTCTATCTACGCTGTTATTTTCCTCCTTCCCTTACTCTCTCTGGGAGATTTCATCCACTGACACAGCTTTAATCATCAATGCACTGAAGAGCCCCAAATATTTCTCCTGAGCCACAGCTCTGTATAGCAAATATTCTCTTGAACAGCTTCAGGGATATTCCACAGGCATCTTTAGTGTTAACATATCCCATACTGAACTCATAAATGCTATCATCTGTCATTTTTCCTAGATTCCAGGGTCATATATAAATGAAGTAGTACTGTATATAACAACAAAAAGCGATGGGGCCTGTTACAAACTGGCAAGTACACACCTGTTTAAATACTTTTAATTTAAATTAAAAATAAAACCAATAAACAAAAAGGAATGTCTCTGTTACAGCTGCAGCTAGGTTATGGAATGAGGTGCTCAGTTTTCAGATCCTGCTATGTAATGACTCCAATCATTCAATGAGGTACCTGTGAATCAAATTAAACTTATAAACAACACCTAAGTGGTTACTAAACACTTTTATTCTAATTTTGAAATAATATCTATTAAATCTAGCTCATCTTTCTACCACCAATGCTCTTCCTCTTGATTTAGATATTCATCTTTTGCCTTAACTACAAAGAGCCTCCTAAGCCTTTTTAAACTGGGACTGCCAATAAAGATAATTTAGTAAGTTGCAACCCGAGTTTTAAAAAAATATGGAACAGAGTAGAGAATATAAAAATGTTTCATACATAATACGGGTAAATACTGCTGTGTAACTCTCTTATTTCTTTATACATACACTCACATCTTTGTTTTCCTAAAGTCTGAAAGCAACTAATCTAACAGATTTTCTTACCTGTAATCTTGCCACCTCTAGCCCATCTCTTTATAGCTTTTACATTTATGTGGTCAGGCTAGTCTTTTACTTGAATTTTTTAATGACTCTGTTGTTACAGAATATTGTTTAAGTTCTTTCTTTAGAATGAAGTCCTCCATGACTTCATAACTCAACTAGACTATGTTATCTCCTGTCGATACTGCTTAAATATACCCTGTATTTTGGCAGTCCCATTTTCAGGTAGTCTCCCAAAGGTGCCTGTTTTGACTCCTTTCTGCTTTGAATAGGATATTCCCTCTGCCTGGAATGCAATATCCCTAGGTATCTGCATAATGAATAACAATCTTAAGAACCACAGCCTCTAAAAAGCCTCACTTAATGAATCTCATCTTTACTGCCAAAGATTTGACTACTCTCTTCCTTGTATTTAGAGTTAAAAAACAAAAAACTCACTGCCATCAAGTCAATTCTGATTCATAGCAACCCTACAGGACAGGGTAGAACTGCCCGTCCCTCCTCCAATAGGCTTTCCAAGGCTATAAATCATTACGGAAGCAGTTATCTTTCTTCTGTGGAGCAGCTGATGGGTTCCAGTTAAAAAAGCTCAATGCTTTCACCACTGCACCAGCAGAGCCCTACTAGTTGTACAGCTCTCTATTTTAGTAGTTTTTATATCACTTCACACACCATTATCAATATTATCTACTTGAAACAGACTGTGTTTTATTATACATTAGATCACTTAACCTTTCTCACAATCACCAGACTAAGTATTATTATCTTCATTTTAAAGGTAAAGAAAGTAAGGTTTAATGAAAACAAATAATTTCCTAGTAAGGGTAGGGGCTAGATTTAAAATCCAGCTCTGCTTGTCTTTAAAAATACCCTTCTCAGTATTATCTCAACCATCTCAAGGTTTTTGAAGTCCCGTGTATCCTCGCACACAGAAGAGTGTCTAGCAGATGCTTACTGAATAAATTAATACTTCCACAGTCTAATATCCCACATGACCCTTGTAAAAATACCATCTTAAAAGTCTTCATTATAGATCAGAGCATTTAAATGAATCCTATCTAAATTCCAGCAAACCAATTTTGACTGGTTAAGTCCTGATTTATGCTGAATTCCATTCAAAATTAAGTTTATCAATTTGGGATACATTATATATTGGGTCATTGGTCTATGGTTACGAACCTTGAAGAAACTATAGGCTGTTGGACAATCTTCAGTTCCTAAACCTGGCCCAAGTATCCTCAGGCTGCATTTTAAGAAACCTCTTAGTCTTCCAGCCACTGAGAGAATAGTGAAAACATGTCAAGGAAATAATGATAACAGTTAAAAATGGACTAACGAGAAGCTCTAGGTTTAGAGCACAGACTGATTGGCAGTTCAAACCCACCAGCTGCTCCACAGGAGGAAGATGAAGCAATCTACTTCTCTGAAGATTTACAGCCTTGGAAACTCAATGGGGGTCGTGGCAAGTTGGAATTGACTCGACAACAGTGAGTTTAAAAATTTTCTAACTTTAATTGTGGCAGAGTAGTATTTATTCTCTTCTAGTGCTCAACTGAGGTGCTCTGGTAGTGTAGTGGATAACGCATTTTGCTACTAACCAGAATGTCAATGTTATTAAACCCACTAGCTGCTCCACAAAAGGAAGATGGGACAATCTACTTCTGTAAAGATTTACAGCCTTGGAAACCCAATAGGTGTTGCTTTGAATAGGAACCGAATCAATGGCAGTGAGTATTTTCTTAAGTGCTCTACAAAATGGTTCTGTGAAGACTTTTTATGCACAAGAAAACTGATGTCTTCAATGAATTGTCAGAAATAAGTCATAAAAAAGCCCTGGCAAAGGTAACTAGCTTACGTGAACATATATTTATAATAAAGAAATAGTGATTATAAGTGAATCTCACACACAGAAAAGAAAAAAGTAGTTTTTTCAAAGTTCCTTGAAGAGGCAAGGTTGTGGTCACTGCTTGGTCATAGCCAGCTACCCAGAGCGACCGAGTAGTTGAACTGCGGGCTTGGGACCACAGTCGCAGGGGACATCAAGCTCAACTGGCATAACATACTATACAAAACAATGTTCCACCTCCTACTTTGGCAAGTAGCAACTGGGATCTTAAAAGCTAGCAAGCTGCCATCTAGATGCAACGATGGGTCTCTCCTCGTCAAGAAGAAGAAAACCAAAATTAATGGAAATAATCAGTCTCTGGTAGCATAGTGGCTAAGACACTTGCCTGCTAACCAGACGGCTGGCGGTTCAAACCCACCAACCACTCCTCGGAAGGAAGGTTAGGCAATCCTACTTCCGTAGTGATACTGCCTCGGAAACCCAAGGAGGGGTCGCTATGAGTCGGGTTTGACTCGACGGCACATAACAACAACAACAGCAAGCGACTGGTACACCATCTGATCTGCAACCTATATAACTATGAGACGAGAAGAACTAGATGGTGCCCGGCTACCACTGTCATCCACTTGGAAGGGATATAGGAGATCCTGCATAGAGGGAGAACAATGTGGAACAAAACTCAAAATCATTTGGAGGCAAAAAAAAAAGAAGAAGGTGGGGACCAGGTTTGCTGGTCCAATAGAGCCTGGTGGAACTGAGACTATGGCCCCTAGCTGCCCTTCAGGTCTGGAATTGAACCCACACCTGTGGTTTCAAGCCAAACAAAGTACAGGCATGTGAGTTAAACATTTACCTCAAGTAGACACACGCCCTGGAGAGAACAATCATGGGAGAAGGAAGGGCTGCTTATGCACAGGGCGACAGCTCAGGTGGCAGGAGAATATGGAGGGATGGACACTGGGAAGAGGTAACTATGGGGAGGAAGGGAGAGGGGAGCTGTTGCATTGTGGTAAACTGTGGTCAATGACATGCGACAATGTATATGTGAACTGCTGTATGAAAAGTGAATTTGCTCTGTAAATCTTCACCCAAATCACAAAAAAAAAAAAAAAAAAAAAGTTCCTTGAAGCATAATTTACAAGGCTTTCGTCCTACTTACAACAATCCAGTTCATCTGATTTGTCACTGCAATCCACATTATGATCACATTTCTTGTGTTTACCGATGCACTGACCATTTGCACAGCGGAACTGATCAATTAAACAGAGCACTGGGGAACAATACAAATAGTTTTCTTATTTTACTATCATGTAAAGCCAAACTCTGGCAATAATCAAAAGGTACTTTGTGAGTGCAAATGAAAAACAAATTACACTTTTAGAGGGAACTTAAAAATAGAAAATTTCCATTGCCAGAGGGAAAAGAAAAAAGGTAGAAAAGTCACCCAGCAGGAAATTTCCTTTATTATTCTTTGTCAAACTTCCTCTTTCACTAATAATTCTGTTGCTTACCCTAAAGAGTTTTTGAGAATTTGTTGGGTCATTATTCTACTAACTGTGGAGGAGAAAAGAGGATGCCCCAATATTTTAGATTATAATAAACAAATCCACTAATGCAGAGTAAACTGGAATTATTTACATAATAAAGGCCTAATCTTTTGGTCTCACTTCTCAATTTCCAAAGATTATTAATCTTTATAAATTTTATGCATGTTAAGTGAATTAAAACAATTTGGAACATGTTCAGATACAATATAGCCAAATGTGCTCAGAAAAACCCCACATCTGCTAATGAGGCAAGCAGCATGTTGAATTTTAAACAACTTAATGAAAAAAGGACCACCTAACAAGTCCCTGAGGAATTCTGGATACCTTCACAGTTCTTCTCATCTGATTTATCCTGGCAGTTTGCATCTCCATTGCATCGGAGGGCACCATCAATACACTGCCCACTGGCACACTGGAACTGAGATTCTGAGCATACAGGACAATTGAGCTCATCACTGTGGTCTTCACATTCAGTAAACCCATCACACCGCCAAGCCACAGGGATACAGTCAATTTCCCCCGTGAAACAAGTAAACTGCTGAGGAGAACATGTTGGAGGTTCTTCAAATGAACAAGGGATGGGGAGGAGAGTGACAAAAACACAAATTGGTCACATAGAGATATAAACATTTATAATTAAGCAAGGCTCATTTAATAATCAACATATACAGAACACTTCATAATAGATATAATTTGTAAACTATCTCATCTAATCACAGAAAATATATTTACATTACTTCATTCAGATTCACTAACTTGCAAAAGTACAAGGCAGAAGTCTTCTGTTGTAATGTAATCCAAGTAGGATTATTTTATTTACAATCCACTATACTTTCACACAAAACTGAGGAATAACGCCTCACTAACAAAAAAAAACTGAAAAAATAACCAAACTCACTACCATCGAGTCGGATCCGACTCGCAGCAATCCCTCCTTGGGTTTCTGAGGTGGCATCACTACAGAAGTGGATTGCCCAACCTTCCTTCCGAGGAGTGGCTGGTAGGTTTGAACCACCAGACTTCTGGTTAGCAGTCAAGTGCCTTCAAATATTTTAAATTACCTTAGAGGTTCTGCTACCTCTGAGGTTCTGCAAGTGTGATACACGAAGCCCTCGGGGTTCCTGTGAGACCTCTTTCAGGAGATCCACAGATCAAAACTATTTTAATAATAATGCTAAGGTGTTATTTGCCTCTCTCAGTACATTTGCACTGATGCTATAAAAAGAATGGTGGGTAAAACTCAAAGCAGTGGCACCGAATTGTACTAAAAGTCATTGCATTCTTCACAGCCACATATTCACAATTAAAAACTACAGAAATAAAAAAGCACCATTTAGAACAGTCAACTGTGAGACATCAGAAGCCCAGCATTTGCATAGGGTGAGTTAGACAGACAGGAATGCACAGGTAAGAAGGACACAGAGGGGGGTAACCAACCACAGGCAGGAAGTGGCAGGAGCCGTTCCATTGTGGGGATTGTAATTGGTGCTGTGAAACAAAATGTGTATGAACTGTTGAGTGTAAAATGAATCTGCTCTGTAAATTTGCATGCCACCCCTCCCCCGCAAAAAGGGCACTTTTACTTACTCTTGCTGTATAATTAAGTACAATGGTTTCCTGAGGAAAGCATTTGTAGGAGTTGCAAGCTCAACTAGCTGCTTTTTTTTCTCTCCACACAGTACAATTTTTACCTGAAAGAACTACTGACAGATAAACTATAGTTATTTACATCTGGTGTCTGGCAGGCATTTTCTGAAAAATGAACCAACTGAGCCTGTTATGTCAAGGAAAACAAGGGATTGCTTGTAGCAGATGGATAATATGTGAGCAGTGAAGCAGAAATTAGAATCTTGGAAAACTTGTATCTACCACTATGAATCTTAAAGGTGTTTCTGATGAGACTGTGGTGACACAGATAAGCACAATTCTTTTTTTAATTGTATAGTGAAATGTGTAGGAGCTCTGGTAGAGTAGCGCCTAAGGCACTTGACTGCTAACCAGAAGGCTGGCGGTTCAAGCCCACCAGTCACTCCTCGGAAGCAAGGTGGGGCAATCTACTTCTGCAGTGATACTGCCTCGGAAGCCCAAGGAGGGGTTGCTATGAATCGGGTCTGACTCCATGGCACATAACAACAACAGTGAAATGTATAAAAATTTGAAGATCTAGGGAATTTCTAAATGGAATTCTAGTGAAACCTGTGAAAGCTACAATTTATGTAAGGTAGAAACCTGCTAGAGAAGGAAAACACAAATATTTTCCACTAAAATGAGTGACAGAAAAGTGATATGACTGCACCTGTCAAAGGTGGAAAACTCTGTAAGACCCAAAAAGCAAAAGAAGTCTCATCAAGCTTTGGCTCTTCCAGGTTTCACTGTATTTCCAAATGACCAAGGTGTGCAGTCACAGAATCATGCATGGGTAAAAGATCTATTCAGAGCACAGAATAAAAGAGTTCAATGGATTTTAATAAAAGATGATTAAAATAAAGTAAAAATAACAAGTAAAATAGTAATATAATAAAATAATAAACAAATATAAAAGGATAAAAAGTAAACTGATACAGTTTCAAATTCCATACTGTAACTAAACTTTTAGGAAACTACCACTTGTCAAGATTTGGCGTAGTGTCCAAGATGAACGTTCATAATTATCTGAAAAAGGCTATTATTATAGTCTTCTATTTTCCAACTACTTATCTGTGTGAGGTGCATTTTCTTCATATATTTAAACCAAAATTATTTATTACAACAGACTCACTGAGGAAGTAGACATCAGAATCAAAGAGGTTTATAAAAATGTAAACACTACACCACTATTTTTTTTTCCTGCTTTAGAAAGTATAACTCTTTTTCTTAATATATTAATTTTAAGGGCATATAATGGGTCAATTATTATTTCTTTTCTAAAATATTTTCTGAAGTTCTTTTTTTTTTTAAAGAATTCTAATACAGTAAATATTGATAAATATATCTCTAATTCACATAAACAAAAGCTCTTTAGGGTCCTCAATTATTTTTAAAAACGTAAAAATATCCTGAGACCAAAAAGTTTGAGAACTGCCCTTTAAGCCCAATTTCCTTGGTTCACAGATGAGACTGCGGTCACCAAAAACCAAAACCAAAACCAAAACCAAAACCAAACTCACTGCCCTCGAGTCAACTGCGACTCATAGCAACCCCTCCTTGGGTTTCTGAGGTGGTATCTCTATGGAAGTAGATTGCCCAGTCTTCCTTCCGAGGAGTGGCTGGTGGGTTTGAACAACCAGCCTTCTGGTTAGCAGTCAAATGCCTTAGGCACTATGCCACCAGAGCTCCCTTCCAAGGTCACAGAACTGGCTATAAACAAAGTTAAGATGAGGAAAGCAGTATCTTCACTCTTAGCCCACAGCTTATACTATTATATCATGGCTTATTGAGTTCTTTAAAAATTTTTCATGTTAGTAATTCTTTAGAGAATAGTGTAACTTTATTACAGACTGTGGACCAGAATACCCTTTATCTTTAAAATACAGAGCACTATGGACTACAAGTAAACATTTTATGTAAGAAATATGAGGAATATTATATACATATATGAGGAACTGTTCACTGAGAGCCTATTATTTAACACTATACTTGATTGTGTGGAGAATAAAAATAATAAAACAGTCTGTATCCTTAAAGAGCTTTTAATTTGGTTAGGGAAAAGACTAATGAATATAAAACAAATGATCACATTTGTTTTATGACAGAACTGCATGTCAAGCAAACTGTGTGGTAAAACATACACACACACACACACACACACACAAAGGGTGTGTGGTAAAAAAAAAAAAAAGTGCTGTAATTCACAGAAAAGGAAAATAATAACACCTAGTAAAGGTTTCATAGATCAAGAGGTAACTAGCTGTATCTTAAAAAATTAGTAAGATTATAGAATGGGTATGCAAGAAGAGAAATACATCCCTGAAATACGACAAGTAAAGCTGTACAGGCAAATCAAAACAAAACATGCCACAGTGATGACAGAATTCTGAACAGACAAACCAAAATAAAGTCAGCACACTGGGACAATATAAAAAAGGAGGTCAATAGGTAGGGCATGCTCAAATAAACACACATCTTCAAGCTCAGGCAGAGGAATTTAGATTCTGTATTTCATTTATTTCTTGTAAAAAGACTTGTACACAAATATTCATGTGGTCTTATTCTTAACCACCAAAAACTGAAAACAGTTCAAATGTCCCTTCAACAGGAAAATAGTAAATGGTAGTCTATGTACACAATGAAATACTATTCAACCATAAAAAGGAAAAAAAAAAAAAAAAAAAAAAAACCCAAAAACTAAATACCTACTGATACACTCAACTGTACAGCTGTATCTCAAAAAATATTATACAAAGCAAAAGAACTCAGATGCAGCAAGAGTACACATGTCATAGTTCCATTTATATGAAGTTGAAAAATAGGCAACACTAATCTATAGGGATAAAAATCAGAATGGTGGGTATTTCTGGAAGAGGAGAATTGACTGGTAAAAGTGATAACATCAGGAGTTGGATATTGATAACAAAGTTGTTTATGTTTGTCAAAATTAGCTGATGATCCATTTAACATCTCAATTTGAAAATCACTAAACATGTAAGCAAAAAAAAAAAAAAAAAAAAAGGTGTGTATGTGTGTGTTTTAATGAATATTTTCTAAATGAAAGGTGATATCCTTGATTCAGTTTTATCTATGTTATCATTACATAATGGGAAAATTTTGTCTGTTGATGAGGCTAATCTTGCCTTGCCTTATTAAAGTAACAGTCTGGCACCCTGATATGCAAACACTTGCTATTTTTTGACACTTCAAGTACCAGAGCTTAAGTTTTTACTGTACCCATGTCTGATCTCCCCAACAAAACTGTCTGCGCTATTTTAAACATTTTCAATTCCCCTATAGACTTCGCAGAGTGGTTCATAGCTGCTGCTAAATCAATGTGTTATTATTATTTTTTTTAAAAAAGGGAAGAATAAAATTTACTGGCAATTCTACATTATCAACAATTTATATATTTTGACTGTATATTCCCTTTCAATCTCTGTTCACAGAAATATATACTTTATATAGTTGTCATTCATAATAGAGAACATCATTTTAGTAACTTTTTTCTTTACCTAAGCCAACATTTTGGCTACCTATTTATGTCAACTTCACCAATGTAATGTTTAGTAACTGTATAAATTCAGTTATTCTACTTAATTTTTCTATCATCACAAATGAGATTTTTCTAAATTTCTGCTACTATAGATAGCAGCATTATGCAGCTTCTTCCTTCAGTTGAATTAACTTGTAATTATTCCCAAGATCATTTCTGAACTAAGAATGTTGTTGTTAAGTGTCATGAAGTCGGACCCAACTCATAGTGATCCCTCCTTGGATTTCCAAGGCGGTATCACTACGGAAGATTACCCAACCTTCCTTCTAAGGAGTGGCTGGTAGGCTCTGGTAGTGTAGTGCCTAAGGTATTTGACTGCTAACCAGAAGGCTGGCAGTTCAAACCCACCAGCCACTCCTTGGAAGGAAGGTTGGGCAATCTACTTCTGTAGTGATGTTGTTGTTGTTATGTACCATCGAGTCAGATCCGACTCATAGCGACCCCTCTTTGGGTTTCTGAGGCAGTATCGCTATGGAAATAGATTGCCCCATCTTCCTTCCGAGGAGTGGCTGGTGGGTTTGAACCGCCAGCCTTCTGGTTAGCAGTCCAGTGCCTTAGGCACTGTGCTACCAGAGCTCCCTCTGTAGTGATACTGCCTCGGAAAGCCAAAGAGGGGTCGCTATGAGTCGGATCCAACTCGATGGCACTGAGTTTAGAACGAAGAATAGTGAACATTATTGTGGTGCTTGATGCTGCTTTAACTAAAGCTTTAGTTACTACTTTAACTAAAGCTTTAGTTACTACTTTAACTAAAGCTTTAGTTACTACTTTAACTAAAGTGCTTTAACACAGTGCTTTAACTAAAGTAATGTACCAATTTGTTATTTCACCATGAGTGATTAAACCAATTTTACTACGTCTATCTCTTACTTTTCGAAAGTTCACTTTACTTTGCTTTTACAAAAGACCTACATTAGTACCTGTTTTTGATAACCAAAGGAAATGCAAGAGGAGTTTTCACTTTTATGAAAAAAGACAAAACGTGAAACTAGTGTTCAGCATTTGTTTTGCAGTGAGCGTGAAAGAGGTAGCTAGCACTTATCACCAGCAGCAAGAGTGGCATCGCCAAACTCCTCTCCTGGGAACTATTCTTAGCATCTCAGCATCAAGCTGCCATGGCTTTGAACTGTGTCTGTGAGTATTATATGTTAGTGTTATTTTAAGTTTTATGTGTTAGTTGGTAGGTTGTTTTTTGGGTCTAGAAACACTTAAAAATTGTTCCCACATAAATGAACGGTAATATGCTTCTTCACTTTAAGTCATTTTGGCTTATGAACAGTTTCACAGGAGCACTTTACTGTCGCACAGCATAGGAAACCTGTAAAATATTATCACTACTTAGTGCTACCTTTAACATTTTATTTTTTTTTTTAGATAAGTAGGTAAGAATCATTAAAATTTAAGGAGATAAGTAACAAGGAACTGCCAATAGGTTTGAACCAAAGAATACATAATAAAAGTGAACCTAAAGAAAAAATAATTTTTCAATCATACGTAGGATGGATTCACCAAAGAAAAAACTGGGATTACTGAGCTCAGGAGTTAACAAGAAGGTTGGCTGGTTACCAGGCTGGTCATGACAATGGCAAAGAAAGAAAAGATAATGACCAACAGGATAATAAGTATGACTTCTAGATTTCAGGTCTGAGGGACAGAGAATGTGGTACCATCAACAAATACAGGGAAGCTTGGAGGAAGACATGAATTTGGTTTATGTTCAAGTGTACTGTGAATGTGAAAAAAATTTTGTAAACCAGTAAGTATAACAAAATTTAATTTATAGTCAAATCGCAAAGGGAGCGTACACCCTACCCACTACTCATCCTCTTTAGGAATGAAACAGAGCCCAGAGAAATAGAGAGGGAGACTTTCACATTTCATTTCCTGTCCCTCTATATTTTATTTTTAAAAGCCATAGCCAAGTACTACTTTTGTAATGAAAAATTTATAAATATGTATATATATATATATATATATAAATATATTAAAAGAAAGATAAATATTAAAAGAAAGATAGGATTGATAAGTGATACTAGCCATCAGAAAGAAGGTAACAGGTGACACACTGAGAAAAGAAATGTTTCAGGAAAAGAATCAGGTGAGAGAACAGAGAACCAAGACACGAGTCTTTGTGAATGTCCACATTTATGGAGCAGAGAAAGAAAGAAGAGCTAATAACCTAAACATATATTTGTGACATTTTTAGGTTCTTCTCTCTTTCCTCTTTATATGACATGGTCACTTATAATTAACTACCTGCTTACAAACAAAAAATCTACTGCTTAAGATTTTTTTTTATAAAATCTGAAAGGACAGCCAAAACAAGTGATGTGATCTTCTTGTCTGTCAAAGTTAATATGGGTTACTGTCAGCATTAACAAAGTAAGCATTGTCTTCACTGAATACATTCCGAACAGTGATATATATATATATAAGCAGACAGAATTTACATTCTAGTAGAATAGGTAGAATTAACTCATCTTGTTACCCTCTTAGGGGTAGGGTAAGAATCTACTTTATTATCAGGCAATACATTCATTCATAGTCTGCATTTCCTCCAATATGGGCATTTTCTTCTTAGTCCTAGGATTAGATTACACCTATCACATGTCATAATGAATTCACTCTTAGAATAATTAAGAACTTGGTTCAGTGTAGATGAGTAGAATATAAGTGACCAATCAAGTTAGGGTTCAGTGCTGCCAAACCATATAAAGTTAGATAGAGTAAGTTATGGAACATGTTAATTGGCATTTAGGCTTGCACAAGAAAATTATAGCATATTTACCTCCACATGATAGCTCATCTTGAAGCAGAACCAGGTGCATGGGACAAGAGCACCTCGTAGTACCATCTCCTTTCACAAGGCAAATATGTGAACAGCCACCATTATCCTGAGCACAAGGATGTTGCCCTGCAAATTAAAAAGGGGAGAGGGGCAGGCATGCACAGTCAAAATTCTTTCCGTCAATTATTTATGAATTACCAAGAAAATTGTAAGTAAAATCAGCATGAACTTTATTTCTACACAGCAAGATTCTTTACTCTGTCCCCATACACCTACAAGAAAATGAGAACAATAATTTATAAATACAAATACTTATAACTAATCATGTACTTTTATATATTTATATATAAAATATTTCAAGCAAGGTAATAGTATAGCTCATATTGATTTCTGTAAGCAAAGCTAATTACTGAACCTAAAATACTGCTGCAGATATACTAGGGAAAATGTTGAGATCTGAATATTATTCTATTTAAAATATAAAAACTCTTCTATACTAAAGATTTTTAACTCAGCAATTCTAGAGATGATTTCACTCAAAAAGTATACTTTAATGAGGAATCCACTGAAATTTAAAAGGGTTACTAACAGAAAAAAAGTCACATGGAACTCAACCATGTAGAGACCATCATCAAAATCAGCTTGATCAACTATTTTAAAAGGTAACTTGCAATACTACACATGTCAAATTTCCTCATATTTGGGCTAAGCTAAATAAAGTAACCATCAGGCAGCTTTTCAAAATCTGTTTCACAAGCTGTATTTAAGGAAATCATTGCTATGAATTTTCTACTTGTGTTAAAAACAACTTAACATTTATCATCACAGAGTATTAGCATCTAATGTAGCCACTTAACTATCGCTCATACAATAACATCAGTTCTGTTTCAAATGTATTAATGAGATGGAGGGAGCCCACTATCTGCAAATGAACAAATGTAGTATACTACATATTTCAAAACACATATAAGTTATCATATGAGAATATAAAACATATAAGCAGTGTTCTCAACTTTTTTAATTATATGATTCTTTTGATAAAAAATCTTTCTCTAATATTAGAAATTTAAAAAAATGTTTTTTCCAGATATAAAAACATATTTAAATGTTAAATTTTAAGAGATCCCTCAAATTCTGAAAATCTCCATTGAGGTTTCTGAAATAAAATATTTATAAATCAACTGAATAAATAACTTAGATATTATTTCCATTAATGGTTCGGCACAAATTATGTGTCTTAACTTAGAATGACAACAATTCTAAATTTCTAATTGTCAAATACCTCTAAACTTTACTACCAAGCTCACCCACAGCAACGATATAAGGAACACTTAAATTGAACCAACAATGGTGCTCTCATTCCTCTACTCTCTTTTCATTCTTCAATTAGATTTGAAAGCACTATGCTGAGAAGTTAAGGTCACTAGTTCCCTCTTTAGTCTTCCATGGAACACTGGTATTCCTGGTACTTTCACATCAGACCTGTAGCAGTGATTGCCATGAGGGTACTTTTGATGACAGACATGAATTAATAAGAAACTAGGTCAAGATGATTAGTGATGTTTTCAATAAAAACAAAACAAAAAAACAACTTTATGGTTATTTTGCTAAGCTGGGAATTGAAAAATTAATCCAAGAGGGGAAAAATCAAGACTTTAATGATTAAACACAACCTTCTCCAAGTTTACACACTAATTTTTTGAAACTGTTCAACTTCCTTTCCCTGATTCCTGCTTTATGAGAAGATGTCTAACTGGAGAAAGCTATCAAGTTGATTTTTATTATTTTTTTTTAAAAAAAAGGGTAAAGCTAAAGTACATTAAAATTTTGATGATAAAGAGATAAAAAGACACAAAAGAACAAAATCATCTTGATTTCTTTCACTAAACGCTAAGTCCCCCAACTAGCTGTGTCCCATCACCACTTACTGTATTCTTGAAGGTTTAACTCCTTTACTGCATGAATGTCACTAAGCTGGGCAATTCGAGCCTGGACTTTGGTTCTACCCTCTCGACCAGTCATGTCAATTTTTTCGATCATTTGCTGCTGTTTATCAATCCAATATAGCCAATTTTCAAATACAGTCAGTCCCACAGGTTGCAAGATATTGGAGTCTTCCAATACTATCCGGTTGGCACCTTGGAAAAAGAGACATTTAACAAAATGATTCATTTCGGTTATGTCATACATTCAACAACTATTTACTGAATGCTAGCTTGATTCTGAAAAGTACTGCAAAGGAAGATATGATAAGCTCTCTACCAAAAAACTTAAAAAATCATGCTGAGAAGATATACACACATCATAAATCAGTAAATTATACATTAAGTAATCAAGTGCAAATAAGTGCCCAATACACAGGAAATATTCTAGTGGATAGAAATGTAGAGAAGAATTTAAAGCAATAGTTATTCAAAATTTATTTAAGCAGGGTCCAATTTTCAAATAAAATCTTGTGAAAAACTCTAACAGAAAGGAGTAAAACGCATCATTTCTAGACGAAACAGTGGGGGTAGGAGGATCAGAGCACTATGCTTTTGATCTTCCCATTCTGTGAGTCACGACTGACTTTGGGGTTTGGATTTTTCTTTTTCTTTTTTTGGTTTTCACTCCCTGAATATACCTGAAGCACCTCAGAAGAATAACCCCACTCCACCCTACCTGGCTTCTCAGAACACAACTTGAAAAAATTACTTACTCATGAGGTTACCTGATTCAAGTCTCACCTCAAGGTAAAAATTCTTTCTATAATGTCCCAGACATAGAGCCATCCAGAGTCTATAGTTAGAAAGTTCTTTCATACAATAGGCTGAAACCTGGGCTAAAATCTGTGCACCTCTCCCCCCACAGCTTCTCCCTCAGTCCAAATCATCATCATCATCATCATCATCATCATCATCATCATCATCATCATCCCTTCCTTCCTCGTAATAGTCTTTCAAATATCTAGAGAAAGTTTTCAGTTTCCCAAGAGATAAGTTAAATCAAGTAAAGACATTGTATTTTAGAAATACCAGGGAAAAGTTCCAAGAAAGATGCAAGGATCAAGCTGAATTTAAATAAATGGAGAAAAGTGAGGAAACATTCCAAATAGGAAGGCATTGTGTAAGTCAACATGGTGGATTAAATACAGGTTTACTTATGTTCCCTTCTAAAACCCTACTAAAATTACAGTAAACACACAAAACTAATCCATGGTGTTAAAAGTCAGAAAGGTTGTCTTTGGGAAAAAGGAAAGAGACTGAAGGAAGGACCTTTAGATGCTGCAAATCAAACCTTTTTTGATTGGGAAGGTGGTTTTCATTTTGTGATGATTCATAAAGCTGAACATATGAGTTTTTTGCACTTCTCCTTAGAAGTTTGTTTCAAATTCAATTTTTATTTATTATGCAAAAGTCAAACTTAAAGTAAGCAATCTTAGAATAAAAAAGGAGGCATAACCACAAAAGTTTTTAAGAAGAATCCCATGAAACGCATGCTAAGAATTTTGAAAATAAAGATGAAATAGGCAATTTCTTGGTTTCAAAAAATTATCAGACTCCATGTAAAAAATCAAACACCAAATAGGCCTTTAGACATTAAAAAACTGAATCATTTGTTAAAAATCTACCTTGCCCTCAACTCTGAGAACAGACATACTGTATACTTATAAATAGAAATAAATCCTAAATATAATCATGAGAAAACGAAAAAAAAAAGACAAAAAAAACCCCCCCTGAAATTTAAAGACATTTTATAAAATATAACTGGCTTTTATTTTTTCAAAAATGCCAACAGTATGAAAGAGGAAAGGCTGTTCTTGATGAGATGCATGACAAGTAAATCTAGTATGATTCTGGACTGGAAACAAACTGCTGTAAAGGATATTTTAAGGATAATGAATGAAATTAGGACATGAACTATAGATTAAAGAATTACACTGATATGAAATTTCCTGACATTGATTAACTATACTGTGGATATGTAAGAGAATATTCTTGTATTCAGGAAATACACACTGAAGGAATACGGGTAACAGGACATTATGCATATACCTTACTTTCAAATGATTAAACAAAACTGTGCATATATCTACATATATGTGTATATACACTCATATATACACAGACCATATACACACATAGAGAAACTATAATAAATCAAATGTTCATGCAAGTTTAAACCAGAGAGAAAAAAAACCAGGATATATACTCCCTATTTCAAGAAGTTAATCAGAAGAAAAGACCTGGCCATCTGCTCCCCAAAAGATTATAGCCTAAGTATCTTTACCTATGCATTTTTATGTGCTTCAAATATATCCATGAATACAGAAGAACATACAGGCAACAAAGTTATGAAAATGTCTTAGTCATAACCAAACACGAATGAATTGCTGGATATAGAGGCTCAGGACCATAGTCTCAGGGGACAGACACTAAGGTCAAAGGGCATAAAATAGTCCACGAAGACAATGTATCTATATCCTACTTTGGTGAGTAGTTACCAGGGTCTTAAAAACTTGTGAGAGGCCATCTAATGTGCAACTATTGGTCTCTCCCCATCTGAAGCAAGGAAGAATGAAGAAAATCAAAGATGCAAGGAAACAATTAGTCTAAAGGACTAATGGAGCACATGAACCCCAGCCTCCATGACCCTGAGACCAGGAAAACTAGCCACCACTGCTGACTGCTCTGAAAGGGATTGCTTAAGAGGTGCCAGACAGAGTGGGGGAAAATGTGGAACAAACTCAAACATAAAAAAGGCCATGCTTATTGGCCTGATGAAGACTGATGGAACCCCCCAAGACCATGCCTTTAGACATCCTTCAAGCTAGGAACTGAACTTAACCCCCATGATTCAACTGGCAGCCAAACAACAGACTGGCTTACAATGTAAACAATAATATCAAGACGGTATGCACTCATTACAACAGTCAAGCATATGAGATCAAGGTGACAGCATGTGCCCAGGGACAGAACTAGGAAGGGAGGGAGGGATGGAAGGAAGGGATGGGCTTAGCAAGGAAATGGGAAAAGCACAGTTACAGTGTGGGGTTAACTATAGTATGGATATGTAAGAGAATATTCTTGTACTGTAGTAAATGCCACAGAACAATGTGTATGGAGGGCTAAATGGAAAACCAATTTGCTCTGTAAACTTTTACCCAATCTCACACACGCACACACACAGAGATTACAGTCTAGGAAATTATAATGGGGCAGTTCTACTGTCATAAAGGATTGCTATGAATTGCAATCGATATGATGACACACAACCACAACAATGTAGCTTTGATATCCGAACCAAAATAGTTTAAGAATGATAAATTTTAAGTCAATCTCTATTAAGCCAAATTCAGCAATGAATTAAAAAATAAATCATATACAAGCTGGATTTTCCTCAGGGGGGGAAAAAACACGGTAATGGTACAGAAATGGACTAATAGATCCAAGTCACACAACAGATTCATACAACAGAACTTGCAAACAGACTCATACATGAACAACAATCTCATATATAATAAAGATGACATCTCCAAACACAGGGAAGTTGGATTGTTTAGTAAATGATATTAAAAAACTGATTCACTACATGGACCTCCCCAAGGGCTGGATTTCTTATCTTATACTATAAACAAAAGAAAACTTTAAATCTGCAAAGCAAGTATATGACCACTATAGAGAAAACTATAAAGATGTATACTAAAAATTATTAAACACACTAATAAGAGATACATCATGTTTATGAATGAAAAGAATGAAATTCTTAAAAAGGAAATTCTCTTATATATGTAACTTAATAATGGATTAATATTCTGAATGTATAAAGGATATCTGGAAATCAGAAACAAAAAATGGGCAAAGGCTATGAACAGCAATTCACAGAAGAGGAACCACGAATGAGTAATACCAAAAACCAAAAAACCAAACCCAATGCCATCAAGCTGATTCTGACTCATAGTGACCCTATAAGGCAGAGTAGAACTGCCTCATCTTTCTCCTGTGGAGCAGCTGATGGGTTTGAACCACTGACATTTCGGTTAGCATTCAAGCCCTTTAATTACTGAGCCATCAAGGCTCCTTTAATGAATATACACAAAAAATATTTGTTCAACTTTAATACTAAATACAAAAATGCAAATTTTCTAAACAATGAGATATACCTTTAAAACTACTGGGTTGGTAAAAATTTAGAAGGCTGACCATACCAAGTGCTGGTATGGCAACTGTCATCTACTACTGACAGGATCTTTAAATTGATCACTTTGCAGAGCAGTCTAGATATTACATAACAAATCCACTACTAGCTTCAAGCCACAGAGAAATGTCCACATGTGTGCGCAGAAATACTCACTGTAGCACTATTTTTGACAGCAAAAAACTGGAAATTATTTAGATAGAAAGCAGAATAGAGAGATCGTAGAATAGACATGCAATGAAATAATATTTAGCATTGAAAATAAATAAATGACATAGAGTAGTGGATCAACATGAACACTTCTGAAATAAGCAAGCTGCAGAATAACACATATAGTGTGAGATTATTTACATTAAGTTTAAAAAGTTGGGGAAAATATATGTATTGTTTATACATGGGAAAACATACAGAGAGAGTTCTCGTAAGGTGGCAGAAGAGCCAGATAAACTACACAGATCCTCTTCTACAAGAAAAAGGGAACCAATTAACACTGATACAGAAGTCAATCCTGGAGCCCTGAACTTTAAAATAAAGAATACAGAAGTGGACTAACCTCCAACTAGTAGAAGAACCTGCATGAAAACACCGAAAAAGGAGACACACTGAGCTGCAGTCTGTCAGTGATCCTGACAGCACGGACAGCTTGGATATTGCCAAGTGGTGTTAGGACTTAAGAATTAACCTAAAAATTGACCCTGGGTGACTTCTCAGGCCCCTCTCAGGGACCCATGAACCTTGCCCAGGTCCCCTTTTGGGACCTGTAAACCTCGCCTGGGAGTACAGAATAAAAACTTCTCTTTAACCCCACTTTTGTGCGTCGTCTTCTCCTTGCTGCGACCTTACATCTGGTGCCGAAACCCGGGGTGGGGGGTGGGGGGAGTGTGGTGCAAGTAGTATCTGTTGGCACAGAGTGCTGCACCCCCACCTCCCTTTCCTCCTCCTTTTCACGGATCAGGAACCTCCAGCCGCCATCATCCAACACCGGTGAGTTTCCCATTTTGACTCATTTCCCAATCCTGGGCACCTAGATCCCAAGTCCCGATTCCTGTTCCAGAGTCTTCTGTCCCTTTCATTCCAGAAATTGCTGGCGCCGCATCAGAGACTCTCCTGTTTCAAAGACAGAGGCATCCTAGGAAGGCCTTGGGTCCCCTGTCTTTCCATGGCATAGCCATTCCAGACTAAGGGCTACCGCGGAGACGTCCACTGTTTTCTTCCAGTCTCCATTTCTGGGATTCTGGCAAAGTGGCTGGGATGCTGGTCCTGTGACAGAATCTTTCCATCGGGACTTAAGGGATCATGAGTAACCAGAATTCCAAACCAGATCCAACTACTCCTCTGGGGTGTCTCCTACTCAATCTTCATGCCCTGGGGCTGGCTCAGGACTTACGTTCCAAACACCTAATTTTCTATTGCACTACTGCTTGGCCTCAATACTCACTGGATAATAATTCTCGGTGGCCTGAGCAAGGAACTTCCGATTTTAATATCCTCACTGAACTTGATAATTTCTGCCACCGCACTGGCAAATGGCCGGAGGTTCCCTACATCCAAGCTTTCTTTTACCTGTGCTCCCGTCTCTCTCTCTTTTCTCTGCTTTACTTGCAATACCACCCAAATTCTCCTAACTCACGAAACTCCTATTCAAACCCCCTCTGAAGACTCCTCAACCCCTCTCAATTCCCCTACCCTGGAGTCTCTAGGGTTAGAGTCCCCTTTGGCCAGGTTAGGTAGGGTAGAGGGTTCGAGTCCCTCTAGCAGCTCTAGTAGAGAGTTCACATTTGGTTTCGTGGGGGTTGGTGTCTGTCTGTGTGACTGTTTAGTGTGAATGATATACGTGAATTTCCAAGATGAAAAGTCACGGAATTTGAATAGGCCTGAAGTTGCATTCCGTGTGAGGTCGGATTGGCATAACTGTGTGGCTTAGCCCTCTGCTCTGGGGTTTATATGGAGACACTTTAGCCAAAGACCCACTGAAACCTTCTAAGAAGGGCGGACGACCAGGCATCAGAGAGGTCCTCAGAACTTGTCTTTTGTGTGCACCACTGTCACTATGGGAGGTACCCCCAGTAAATCCACTGTGTTAGAATTTTGTTGTTGTTATGTGCCGTCGAGTCGCCGGACTCATAGTGACCCCTCCTCCTTGGGTTTCCGAGGCAGTATCACTATGGAAGTAGGATTGCGCAACCTTCCTTCCCAGGAGTGGCTGGTGGGTTTGAACCGCCAGCCTTCTGTTAGCAGTCAAGTGCTTTGGCCACTATGCTACCAGAGCTCCTTGTGTTAGATACATGATCAAAATTTTTCCAAAGGGATTTAAAGAAGATTATGGTGTTAGCCTCAATCCATCTAGGTTAAGAATCTTTTATGAGATCCATCCACCAGAGCACCCGACTTACTCTTTTTCTGACCCACCTGAATCTCTTTCATCCCCACCTCATAGACCACCCCCTTATTCAGGACAGGCACTTTCATCTCCACCTCCTGTTAACCCCACTTGCACCCTCTCCATCACCCCCACCTTCCTTTTCACTCACATCTCCAGACACCACTTCCCCAGAGTCCTTTTTTACCCTTCCCGGTGAGCAGCTACACCAGTTCTCAAAAGCTCCTTCTCTGTCCCTTACGTGAAGTGGCTGACTTTGAAGGTGTTGCCCGTGTCCATATTCCTTTCTCCCTCACCAACTTATCTCAGATTAAAAAAAGTCTGGGTTCCCTTTCTCACAACACCAGCACCTACATTACGGAATTTCGTTACCTCTCTCAAGCGTATGACCTAACCCTGGCATGACATTTATGTCATCCTTTCTTCCACTTTAAACTCTAATGAAAGGGAGCAGGTTCTTGGGGCTGCTCAGGAGCATGCCAACCAAACCCATTTAACTGACCCTACCATGCCAGTGGGTCCAGAAGCCGTTCCTGGGCAGGACTGCAGATGGGAATACCAACTAGACACCCAATCTGGGCGGAATGGCCGCACTCGCAGGGACAAAATGCCCCAGTGCCTCCTAGTGGGCTTGCAGTCTATCTCACATAAAGCTGTTAATTTTGATAAACTGCAAGAGATTACTCAACTCTCTAACGAAAACCCAGCAGCTTTTCTTAATTGCCTCACTGAGGCCCTTACACAATATACTCTCTTAGACCCAACTTCCCCGGCAGGAGCTACTGTTTTAGCTACTCACTTTATCACCCAATCTGCTCCTGATATTAGAAAGAAACTGAAAAAGGCAGAAGAGGGCCCCTAGATTCCCATCCGAGACCTGGTGAATATGGCCTAATTTAAAGTTTTTAACACTCAGGAGGAACAGGCTGAGGCAGATAGGGAATCCCACACTTGCCAGAAGGCCAATTTGCAAGCCCAAGCCTTAGTGGCAGCCCTGAGGCCAGCACCTACTCGACCAGCTAGAAACAACCTACCAACTGGAGCCTGCTTTAAATGCGGAGAGGAAGGCCACTGAGCCAAACATTGCCCGAACCCACGACAACCTTCCAGACCTTGTCCAGCGTGCGGTCAAAAGGGACACTGGAAGAGTGACTGTCCCTCGGTGCCAAGACACGGAGAGCCAGTCCCTCCAATCCCTGACCCGCAGTTGACTGTTCTGGGTCTGGCAGCTGAAGACTGAAGCAGCCCCTACTCGCACTCTCGCCGAACCCAGAGTAACACTCAAGGTAGCGGGTAAGTTGACGTCCTTCTTGGTCAATATGGGGGCTACCTATTCTGTCTCACCTTCCTTCCCGGGACAATTATACCCCTCCCTGGTCTCAGTGATGGGAATTGACGGATACCCCTCCAAACCCCAGGTAACAGGTCCTGTCACATGCTTCACAGACAACAGAATTATTACACATTCCTTTCTAGTAATGCCTACCTGCCCCACCCCACTTTTAGGAAGAGACCTTCTTTTTAAGTTAGGGGTCACCCTACACTGGGCTCAGGACCCCTCAGAACTACTTCTACTACCATTAATCTCTACTCCACCCTGCACACCGAACCCTCCTTTACCTCCTGATTTAGTGGATCCCATTGTGTGGGACATTTCTACTCCTACTATTGCTACCCACCACTCACCTGTTATTATTCATTTAAAAGACCCCTCACATTTTCTCTCTAGACCCCAATTTCCCATCTCCCTGACACACAGGCAAGGACTGAAAACTCTCATTCAACGCCTTTTATCTAAAGGTCTTTAATTCCTACACATTCACCCTATTAATATTCCCATTCTACCTGTAAAGAAATCTGATGGCTCATACCGTTTAGTGCAAGATTTGCGCCTTATTAAATGAAGCTGTAATACCTCTACACCCTGTTGTTTCTAACCCTTACACACTACTTTCTCACATCCCACTGTCTACTACTTACTTCTCTGTACTAGATCTTAAAGATATTTTCTTTACCATTCTACTTGATCCAACTTGTTATCAGACAGAAATTATAATATCCATTACTCCCAAATCAGTATCTTCTAATTGGTTCCCTTATGCCTGTTTTACATACGATCAATCCTCTGCAGGTTGTATATATCGCCCTTCCACCTATGGTGGATGCTGTTACTGGTCATGTATGAGATATGATGCCTTTGAAGGTGCCAGGTCTGGATATTTAAGAGCGAGGGACATGGGTCTGAAACATTTTTTAGTAAAGACAGTAACCTGTATCTCCGCATTCGTGACCCTTGGGACACCAGATGGGTGTCAGGGGTCGAGGACAAACTGTAAAATTCAAGTTCTAACTCTCTACCCTCAGGAACCATCTACATAGCACAGGAATGTGTTCCGACCCTCAACACCTCCATACATGTCTCCACTAGTATCTCCCAGGCAGAACAGACCCTAAGGAACAACTCCTAGACACACCCCGAACAGTTCCAGTTTCTTCCTGGATACAGATCATTCAACACATCCTATCCTTCCTCAATTATTCCCACGCCTTACCCAGTATTTCGTACTGTTGCCTTTGTGTTTCACTTCAACGACCCTTACTTGTGGCTGTACTAATTAATTCCGCCCAACCAGCACCGACATCCACACCTAACCCACTACTTCATTACAGGTACCCCTTTGGGAACCTGACACTGTCAATCATACTCAGCCCTCCTGGATTTGTTTCCTTACCAACAATATCATACCTGTATTTTCAGAACAAACTCCCTGCTCACAAAACATATCTATCAGCTCCCAAACAACCTCAGCACCCAGAACGTGCTTTTGGTGCAATGGAATCCTACTTAAATGTATAAATAACACCATCCCAAGCCCTTGTTTTCCAGTAACAATAGTTCCCCAACTTACAGTATATGGAAAATCCGAACTCTCCTGGCTATTACCAAAACCAAGAACCAAACGAGCCGCCTTTTCACCTGTCATAGTGGGACTCAGCTTAGCTTCTGCCTTCACTGCAACCAGACTAGCAGGAGGGGCATTGGGTCACAGCATAACGTCAGCTCAAGATTTCCAAAACCAATTAGAAATAACTAGAAACCACTGAAGATTCTTTAGCTTCTCTCCAATGACAGCTAACCTCTCTGGCCCAAGTTACTTTACAGAATCGAAGAGCCTTGGACCTATTAATGGCAGAAAAAGGTGGAACCTGCCTCTTTCTTAAAGAAGAATACTGCTATTACATCAACAAAACCAGTCTAGTGGAACAAAACGTCAATACACTGACTTGACTGAGTGAAGAATTACGTAATAGACACCAAACAGGAACCTCACCATTTGAATGGCTCCAATCGTCACTAACAGCCTGGTTACTACCCCTTATAGGATCTCTTGTACTAATAAGTCTTTTTCTTTTTGCTCCTTGCCTCCTTAGATTCCTCCAAAACAGACTCAAAGAAATGTCCAGAGTAACTGTCAAACAGTTACTCCTATACCTGTACACTCGCCTACCGACTGACCCGATCCCCATGGACTCTGGCCTATAACCCTACTCTGACCCTTTCCAGCAGGAAGTAGCCAGAACGATAACATTGCCTTTTTATCACCAAAAAGGCCAGATTGTCAGGCGGGAATGCGGTGCCAGTCAGGCGGGTAAAAGATTGAACAGGAAGAAGCTACAAAAAGGCCAACCCGGATGCAGCTTCCACCTGATTGGTTCTCGCCTTATTTTGAACCAGCACAGGTCCTCCCCCCTCCTTTAATGACTATGTTAATGAGGTGCTTTCACCCGATTGGTTCCCGTCTTTTTCCCTCTGCCCCCACTCAGCTATGCCCCAACTCCGCTATGCAACTATATAAACCTCTCCCCCCGTCTGGGCGGCACGACTTCTCGGGCCCTTTTCAGGGACCCATGAACCTTGCCCAGGAGTGCAGAATAAAAACTTCTCTTTAACACCCCCCTCTTCAAAAATTGACCCTGCTAGCTAGAGGCTGCACAGAGGATTGCACTGGTGGGTGGTGAATAAAAGGGGAAGCAGCGAAGAGGAAGACAGGCCGAGTTGTGGATTGTTGCCTGTCTGGAGGATGCAGGCATTTTGAATGTTTACAAGCGGTTCAACCCTTTAGGATATTTAAAGTAACAGCATTCTCCCAGATTCCAGGGACTTAAGAATAGGCTTCACTTGCCAGGAACTGCAAGGGCATTCCAGACGTCAATGACTAGAAATGTGTGATATTCCCCTGGTTACTCTTATATCCAACACCCTCTTGGTAAACAGAGGTGTGGCCATCCCTCACTCCCACCCATTTTCTGGGCCAGCAAGATTTCCATCCCAGTCTGTGTGCTTAGACAGAGCCTGAGTGCTCTGCCCAGCTCTGATTTTTTTCCTTTTTTAAAGTTTGTTTTTGCCTTTTTAAAAATTATTATTTTTTGTCCTTTTTATTATTATTCTTTATTCTTCTCTTCCCAGGTTCTAGTTTTCAGCTTTTTCTCTCTTTCCTGTTGTAGGGTCCCATTTTTTTCCCTCATAGTTAACCCCCATTCCTGGTTTTTCTTTGTGTATTCCTCCCATTTTTTTCTTCATCATGCTGGCATGGTGCCTAAGGCATCTGACTGCTAGCCAGAAGGCTAGAGGTTCAAACCCACCAGCCATTCCTCAGAAGGAAGGTTGGGCAACCTACTTCCATAGTGATACCACCTCAGAAACCCAGGGAGGGGTCGATATGAGTCGGATCCGATTCGATGGCGGTGTGTTGCACTCTGTGCGTATGCTTCCACTCTACCTCTTTTCTCTCACTGTCCCCTCCCTAGATATGGCATAACCCCCCCCCCTTTTTGGTGATTGCTTCTGTGTGTTTATGCAGTGTGTTTTTTGTCTACATGCTTTTATTTTTTGATGGTTTTTCAATTGTGTTTTTCTCTAACCAAACAGGAGACAGCAACCTTGCTCATTCTGCAGCTCCACTTACTGAGAGCCAACATTTCCTTCTACACAACTGGCCAATGATACACAACCACCAAGAAGAGCCTAATTCACCCTTAACTGCTCTTCACAAACAGTTAACAGAGATCTAAATAATGTCACAATGTCTTGGACCATCATAGTCCACACAAAGAAGCAGGATAAAGTGGTAGAAGGATAAAGTGGTAGAAACAAGGGAGCAGGATACAGACCCAGAACACACCACTGAGGAAGAAGCAGCATTGGAACTTCTTGAGAAGAAATTCAAAAGAATTATATTTAAGTATCTTCAAAGGACTAAAAGACAGATCAAGGAAAAAAAACACTGACAAAATTAAGGAAAACACAGGAAAAACCCTAGAACAACTTCGAAAGACAATACAAGACAAAAATGACAAAATAAATGAAAAATTAGAAATGACACAAAATCTACAGATAGAAATCCAGAAGATTTCTGGATAGTAGATTTTCAGAAATAGGTAATAAATTGAAAGGGCAAAGAATCAGAATACAATCAAAGGAAGACAGAATTAATGAGATGGAAGACAAATACCTGAATACTTCTTTGGAAAGGAATCAATCAGAAAAAAGATCAGAACAAAATGAAGATAGCATAAGGTTCATGTGAGATACCATCAAAAGGAGTAACTTATGTGTCAATGGAATTCCAGAACAGGAAGAGAAAAACAAAACCACTGAGAAAATTGTTCAAGATTTGTTGGAAGAGAACTTCTCTGATATGATGAAACATGAGAATATATCCATTCAGGAAGTCCAACAAACCCCAAACATGATAAACCCCCAAAAGAAAATCACCAAGACATATTAGCAAACTCATAAAAACCAAAGACAAAAAAGAATCCTGAAAGCAGCATGGGAAAAACAAAAAGTTACCTAAAAAGGACAACCACTAAGAATAAGCTTTGATTTCTCGGCAGAAACCATGCAGGCAGAAGGCAATGGTGTGGTATATATAAAACTCTGAAAGAGAAAAATTTCCAACCAAGAATTATATACCCTGCAAAACTGTCCCTCAAATATGATGGTGAAATTGGGACATTTCCAGATAAACAGAAATTAAGGGACTCTGCTAAAATCAGACCAACTTACAAGAGATACTAAAGGGAGTCCTTAGAACAGAGACTCAATAATAGCAAACAACAACCGACGATTAATACGACTGAGAAACCAACACAGCTATGGACATATCCAAAGTAAAATTGCTGTTGTTGTTGTTATGTGCCGTCAAGTCGGCCCTGACTCATAGCGACCCCTCCTTGGGTTGCCAAGGCAGTATCACTATGGAAGTAGATTGCCCAACTTTCCTTTTGAGGAGTGGCTGGTGGTTTTGAACCACCAGCCTTCTGGTTAGCAGTCAAGTGCCTTAGGCCAAAGTAAAATAACCTTACAAAATTGTAAACAGGGAATGACATCAATTGGCAAACAAGGAAAACTACAAACCAAAATGAGGGGGAAAAATAGTATAGTTACAGTACTTCTAAATGGTGAGGAAGTCAAGAGAGTTGCAAGATAGAATAGACTGTTCTAAACTTGGGGAAAAAATTATAAATCACAGGGTAACCTCAAAGAAAAATGATAAACCTTCACATCACAATAAAAAAGAGGACAAGCACAAATACTTAGCAAATACTTTAAAACAACAGCAATGAAGGAAATGAAAACACAATTCATTAACATAATAAACTCAGCACAGAAAATTATATGGAACAAAGAAACCAGGAATACCATGAAAAAACACATAACAAAATGATGGTAACCAATTCATACATGTTAATAATTACACTGAATGTCAATGGATTAAATGCACCACTCAAGTACAAAGAGTTGCAGGCTGGATAAAAAAAACATAACCCATCAATATGCTGTCTGCAAGAGACACACCTTAGAGACAAAAACAAAAACAGACAAAAAATCAAAGGTTGGAAAAAGATGTATCAAGCAAATGGCAACCAAAAAAGAGCAGGAGTGGCAGTATTAATTTCTGATCAAACTGACTTTAAGAAAAAAACCACCATACGAGACAAGGAAGGACATTATATAATGATTAAAGGATCAATTGAACAAGAATATATAACCATAATAAATATCTATTGATCCAATGACAGAGCCCCAAAATACATAAATCAGACTTTAAAAGAGTTGTAAAGGAAAATAGATAACTCCACAGGCATAGTAGGAAACTTTAATACATCACTTTCAATGAAAGATAGAACAACTGGAAAAAAACTCAACAAAGACTCAGAGGAGCTAAAAAAATACAATCCACCAACTGGACCTTATAGACATCTACAGAGTACTTCACCTAACAACAGCCCAGTACACATTCTTTTACAGTGCACATGGAACATTCTCCAGGATAGACCATATGATAGGCCATAACACAAGCCTTAATAAATTTAAAAACATTGAAATACTGGAAAGCATCTTCTCAGATCACAATACCATCAAACTAGAAATCAATATTAGGAAGATCAATGGAAAAAGAGGAAACACATGGAAAGTGAACAACATCCTCCTTACGAAAGAATGTGTAAGAGAAGAAATAAAAAATGAAAATCAAAAATTCCTTGAATCAAACGAGAATGAAAACACAACATACCAAAATCTTTGGGATATAGCAAAAGCAGTGATTAGAGGCCAAAAGAGCCAAAATCAATACTTTAAACCAACAACTCTAACAATTAGAAAAAGAACAGCAAGGAAAGCCTACAGTCACCAGAAGTAAGGAAATAATCAAGATTCAAGCAGAAATCAATGAAACAGAAGATAGAAAGAGAAAAAAAATCAACAAGACTACAAGTCGGTTTTTTTAAAAAGATTAATAAAATTGAAAAACCACTGACAAATTTAACAAAGGAAAAGAGGGAGAGAATACAAATAACACAAATAAGAAATGAAACGGGAGACATCACAACAGAACCAGCTGAAATAAAAAGGATAATATTAGGATATTATGAAGAACTGTACTCTTAACAAATTTGAAAATCTAGAATGGGCAGATTTCTAAAAACACACTACTTACCTAAGCTAACATTGACTGAGGTGGAAAAGCTGAACAAATCTATAACAAAAGAAGAAATGAACAGGTCATAAAATAATTACCATTAAAAAAAAAAAAAAAAAACCCTGGCCCAGATGGTTTCACTGGAGAATTCTACTGAACGTTCAGACACCAATTCTACTCAAACTATTCTACAACACAGAAAAGGATGTAATCTTCCTTAATTCATTTTATAAAGTAAGCATAACTTTGATACCAAAACCAAGCAAAGACATCACTCAAAAGAAAAACTATACACCAATATCCTTCATGAATATAGATGCAAAAATATTCAACAAATTCCTAGCCAATAGACTCCAACAACATATCAAGAAAATAATTCATTATGAACAAGTGGAGTTCATATCAGGTATGCAAGGATGGTTCAACATTAGAAAAACAATCAACATCATCCACCACATAAATAAAACAAAGGAAAAGAACCACATGACCATATCAATTGATGCAGAAAAGGCATCTGATAAAATCCAACACCCATTCCTGATCAAAACTCTCAGCAAAATAGGAATAGAAGGGACATTCCTCAACATACTAAAAGGCATCTATGCAAAACCAACAGCCAACATTATTCTCAATGGAGAGAGACTGAAACCATTCCCCTTGATAACAGGAAGTAGACAAAGTTGCCCTCTATCACCACTTCTATTGAACATTGTACTGGAAGTCCTAGCCAGGGCCATAAGGCAAGAAAGGGAAATCAAAGGCATCCAAATTGGTAAGGAAGAAGTCAAACTATCCCTATTTGCTAATGATATAATCCTCTTCCTAGGAAACCCAAGAGACTCAGTAAAAAATCTGAAACTAATTGAGAGATTTTGCATAATCGTAGGATACTAGATCAACATCCCAAAATCAGTTGGATTTCTCTACATCAGCAAAGAGATTGCTGAAAATGAAATAAGGAAATCAATACAATTTACAATTAAAAAAACCAACAACAACTAAAAATCCCATTGCTGTCGAGTCAGATCTGACTCATAGTGACCCCTCTTGGGCTTCTGAGGCGGTATTACTATGGAAGTAGATTGCCCCACCTTCCTTCCGAGGAGTGGCTGATGGGTTTGAACCGCCAGCCTTCTGGTTAACAGTCAAATGCCTTAGGCACTACACCAACAGAGCTCCTCCTCAATTTACAATAGCTACCAAAAAAAAAAAAAAAGCTACCAAAAAAATAAAATTCTCGGAAATAAATCTTAACAGGGAAACAAAAGACCTGTACAAAGAAGACTACTTCAAGAAACCCTAAGATCTATATAAATGGAAGAACATAACCATGTTCGTGGACAGGAAGATTGAACATTGTGAAAATACCAGTTCTACCCAAATCAATCTATACATGCAATGCAATTCCAATCCAGATCCCATCAACATTCTTTAAAGATATGGAAAAACCAATCACTAACTTTACATGGAAAGGAAAGAGACCTTGGATAAGCAAAGCATTATTGAAGAAGAACAAAGTAGGAGTTCTCCCACTGCCAGATATCAAAACCTACTATACAGCAACAGTAGTCAAAACTGCCTGGTATTGATACAACGACAAACACATAGACCAAGGGTATAGAATTGAGAACCCAGAAATAGATCCATCGACCTATGGTCAGCTGATCTTTGACAAAGGGCCGAAATCCATTAAATGGGGAAGAGATTGCCAGTTTAACAAATGGTGCTGGCAAAACTGGATATCCATTTGTACAAAAATGAAACAAGAGCTGTACTTCACACCATACACAAAAACTAACTCCAGATGGACCAAAGACTTAAATGTGAAACCTAAAACTATAAAGTTCCTCAAAGAAAAACTAGTGGCGAATATATGGCATAAATAGACTAACAAGCATAACCCAAACTGCACAAACAATATAAGATAAACTAGATGAATAGGACCGTCTAAGAATTAAGTTTTTATGTGCTTCCAAAGACTTCTCCAAAAGAGTCAAAAGAGAAACTACAGATTGGGAAAAAATATTTGGCAATGACAAGGGACTTATCTCTAGAATTCATAGAAAAGTCCAATACCTCAACAACTGAAAAACAAATAATCCAATTAAAAAATAAGCAGAAGACATGAATAAACACTTCACCAAAGAGGATATTCAGGCGGCTAACAAACATATGAAGAAAGGCTCATCATCATTAGCCATTAGAGAGATGCAAATCAAAACTACAATGAGATACCATCTTGCACTAGCACTAGTAGCAAAGTTCAACAAGACAGAAAATAACAAATGCTGGAGAGGATGCAAAGACAGCGAGACTCTCATACAATGCTGGTAGGATTGTAAAATGATACAATCACTGTGGAAAGCAGTGTGGCAATTCCTTAAAAAGCTGGCACCAGAAATATCATTTGACCCAGCCATTCCATTACTAGGGATATATCCTAAAGAAGTGAGACCCAGGACAAGTACAGATACATGCACACCCATATTCATCGCGGCACTATTTACAATAGCTAAAAGATGGAAACAACCTATGTGCCCATCAAAAGAATGGATAACGAAACTATGGTATGTACTATGCAACAGAACCTTCTAATACTATGCAACCCTAACGAATAACGTAGAATCTGCAAATACCACATAACATTGATGAACTGGGAGGACATCATGCTGAGTGAAATAAGTCAATCATAGGACAAATACTGTATTAATCCATTATTGTAAAAAGTCAAGGAAATGTTATACATAGAAGGAAATTTTCTTTGTTGGTTACTGGGGTGGGAGGGGAGGGGAGGGAATACTGTTAGATAGAGATAAGTTATTGATTTGGGTGAAGAGAAGGACAATGTACCAAATGTGAGTGAGCAATATGGTTGTATTGAGGAAGAGAAAGACATAGAGAGGTACATGAGAGGTACAGACAACAAAGATGAACCTTTTTTCACATACAGTACTATGTTGTCAATGAAGGCAAACATTGATCTACAGGTGGATAGATGGGTGGACAGGCTGAACTAGTAGGTATGTTTATGCAGTGGGAAGCGTGCCCAAGACCATGTATGTTGTTGTTGTTGTTGTTAAGTGCCGCTGAGTCGTTTCCGACTCATAGCGACCCCACGCACAGCAGAACGAAACACTGCCCGATCCCCCGCCAGCCCCACAACCCCCGCTATACTTGATCCCATCATCGCAGCCACCGTATCAATCCATTTCCTTGAAGGCCTCCCCCTCTTTCGTCGACCCTCCACCCTACCAAGCATGACATCCTTCTCCAGGGAATGGTCCCTTCTTACAACATGACCAAAATAGGTGAGACGAAGTCTGGCCATTCTTGCTTCCAAGGAGCATTCTGGCTGCACTTCCTCCAGGACAGATCTGTTAGTTCTTTTAGCAGTCCATGGTACTTTCAGCATTCTCCGCCAGCACCACAACTCAAAAGCATCAACTCTTCTTCCGTCTTCCTTATTCATTGTCCAGCTCTCACATGCATACCAGGCGATTGGAAATATCATGGCTTGTGTCAGGCGCACCTTAGTCCTCAAGGAGATATCCTTGCTCCTTAGCACTTGAAACAGTTCCTTTGCAGTTGACTTTCCCAATGCTACACGTCGTCTAATGTCCTGACTGCTGCTTCCGTTGGCATCGATTGTAGAATCAAGCAACGTGAATTCCTTGACAACCTCAACCTTCTCTCCATTTATTGTGATGCTGCTCATTGGTCCAGTTGTGAGGATTTTTGTTTTCTTTATGTTGAGATGTAATCCATACTGCAGACTGTATTCTTCAACCTCCATCAGTAGGTGCCTTAAGTCATCCTCACTTTCAGCAAGCAAAGTTGTATCATCTGCATATCTCAGGTTGTTAATGATTCTTTCTCCAATCCTGATACCACGTTTTTCTTCATATAGTCCAGCTTCTCGGATTATTTGCTCAGCATATAGATTGAATAAGTGTGGAGACAGAATACAACCCTGACGCACTCCCTTCTTGATTTTAAACCATGTAGTGTTCCCTTGTTCTGTTCGAACGACAGCCTCCTGGTCAAGGTACAGATTCCTCATGAGTACAATCAAGTGCTCAGGGATTCCCATTCTTCTCAATGTTGTCCATAATTTGTCATGATCCACACAATCAAATGCCTTTGCATAGTCAAAGACCATGTATAGGGTTGGCAAATAATGTTTCTACAAGTGTATTTGTATGTTCTTAAGAATTCCTTGGTATAAAGTAGAGCTGACAAGGGACAAGGTTGTAGTCACTTCTTAGCCACAGCCAGCTACTCAGAGGGAGCAAGCAGTTGGAACTGTGGGCTCAGGACCATAGTCACAGGGGACATCAAGCTCAACTGGCATAATATACTACACAAAACATTGTTCAACATCCTATTCTGACAAGTAGCGACTGGGATTTAAAAAGCTGTCAAGTAGCCATCTAGATGCAATGATGGGTCTTTCCTCATCCAGAGCAAAGGAGAGTGAAGAAAACCAAAAAGGCAAGGAAACAATTAGTCCAAGTGAATGATACACCATGTGATCCTAAGCCTATACGACTATGACACCAGAAGAACTAGATGTTGCCCAGCTACCACTGTCAAATACTCAGAGAGGGATCTATGTAGGAGATCCTGGATAGAGTAGGAGAACAATGTGGAACAAAACATAAAATCATTAAAGAAAAAAAAAAGGTCCAGATTTGCTGGTCTGATAGAGCCTGATAGAACCACTGAGACTAAAGCCCTAACTGCTCTTCAGGTTGGGAACTGAACTCATTCCTGTGGCTTCCAGCCAAACAAAAGACTGAACTTTACATTAGATAGATACATTCCTTTGAGAGATCAATCATGGGAGAATATAAGGGCTGTGTATGCACAGGGAGATGGTTCAGGGGGCAGGAGTGCATGGGAGGGAAGGACACAGGGAAGACGTAACTATGGGGAGGAAGTGTTGGGGGAGCTGCTGCATTGTGGGAAACTGCAGTCAATGTCATGAGATAAAGTGTACACGAACTGCTGTATGGAAAGTGAATTTGCTCTGTAAACTTTCAACCAAATTACATTAAAAAAAAAAAAAAAAAATCAGCACAAAGCCAGGAAAAAAAAACAACGTACAGAGAGCAAAACATTCATGGCAATGAAAAACATAAAAAGCTACCTCTGGGATACATTTACTATAAAAAAAGAAAAAGAAAAACATTACTTCTGGGGAAAAGAGGAAGAACAGAATTAAGGAAGGGTACACATAGCTTCAAAAGTCTCTTTAATGCTTTATTTCAAAGGAAGGGAGATGGTAGGCCCAAAAGCAAGTATGGCCAAACAGTAAGATCTGGCAAAGCTGGATGGTAGGTACTCTACCGATAGTTGTGTGTTTGAACCATTTCATAATTAAAGATGAAAGAAATGCATTGACAAAAATGGAAGTTAATTCATTAAAGTGTTAATAATGACAGTGCTTTGGCTGATTTTTCTTTTTATATTCTAAATTGCCCTATCTGAATATGTTGCTTTCATACCAAAAAAAAAAAAAGTTATTTAAAAAGAAACCAAGAAAAGGAAAATATCCCTAACAATAATAAGAGTTAAAACACTAGCATAAATAACTATTGTACAAATTAGATATACATGAGACACAGGTGGTCAGATGAAGGGAAAAAAATACCATGCCAGGAATATGTACACACATACATAAAGGCATAATGAAAGGGATCACTGAAACCTGAAGACAGTTTTGTTTTTTTTTTAGGTTTTACAAAATTATATTCACACAAAAAAATTCAAACAACACAGAATAAGTACTCTGGTGCAATGGTTATGTGCTTGGCTATTAATTGATAGGTTGGTAGCTGGAACCCACCAAGTGCTCCATGAGAGACAGATCTGGTGATCTGCACCCATTAAAATTATAGTCCAGAAAACACTATGGGGACAGTTCTATTCCATCACATGGGGTTGCTATCAGTGGAAAATCAATTTCAAGGCACCTAACAAATAAGAACATTATAGTATCTGTTCTGGTTACCTGGAGCCACTCTGACAAGAATATACCACAAATGGGATGGCTTGAACAAACAGGAGTTTATTCTTACAATTTGGAGGCTTTAAGTCTGAGTTCAAAGTGCTAGGCTCTAGCGGGTGATTGAAAGCCCCTCAGCCTTGGGCTTCAGCTCTGCCTCCTGCTCCTGGCCCAATGAAGCTAGAGGCTTTTCTTCACTCAGACAGCTGCTGGATGCTGAAACTGACAAGCCCAAGGTTGATAAGTAAAAAGGCACAGTCCCGATGTTACCAAACCACACGGCAGGCCATTAATGCAAGTCCATTGAAAGTCCCAAGGTCAGCAGAGCATGGCAGGCTGCTGAACAACAGCACGGCTACATGCAGGGTTCAATCAAGTGTGCCATAAGCTGGAGACCATTCCCAAAGCTATCTCTTATATATGGGAAGCAGGCTACATACCCAAAGCAGCTACTCAGCTGCTCACAGTAGGTTCCACCATGTAGTTGATTACCAGTCTCATCATGGGGAGTACTACATCCAGCTGCCCAGCCACTCAACCAGGCCAAGCCAAGTTGACACAAAAACATAACCACCACAGTATCTTAATCCACCTGACCTATCTTAAAGTTTATGTATTTCTCAAGGAATGCACAACCATATATACTCAGGTCTTAATAGCATATATAATGTAAAAACAAACCAGTTATTGATGTGACTCTGACTCATGGTGACCCCACGTGTGTCAGAGTATAACTGTTCTCCACGGCTGATTTTTCAGAAGTAGATGACCAGTTTTTCTTCTGAGGTACCTCTTAGTGAACTAAAACCTCCAATACTTCAATTGGCAGATGAGTGCATTAACTGTTTGCACTCCCTAGGGACTCCACACATGTATTTATTCATCATTTTGAATTTTAAACAAAAACTAGGTCTTAATAAACATTGTACAACCTAATATTTTTATTGATTTTTCTGTTGGTGAATACAGATTTACCTCATTTTTTAAAATGGTAAATTAGAAAGTATTTCTCTGTGATAGGCTATTACAGATACTGCTCAGTGAACACCCTTCAATACCTGAGTTAGTATTTCTATAAGATAGCTACCCAAAAGGAAATTGCCAGATCAAAAGGAATGTTTTCAATTTTGATAGCTACTGGAAAACTACTTTCATAAAGGTTCTACAAATCTCCATTTCAATCAAAGTACACGAGAACATGCCTTTTTCTACCATTTTGGCCAATACTGGATATAATAATTTTCTATAAAATTGTTGTCACTCAGACACAAACAGCGTATTGTTTTAGTTTTATTTTCCTGATTACTAGGAAGGCCACATGAGAAACCAGGGACAGGAGAGATAACTATGATTGTAGACCAAAGGACAGCAGAGAGAAATGAAAAAGTGAAAGTACATCTGAAGAACAAGGAAAGATTTAATTTGGTTAAAATGCCAGGAATGTAAAGATCATGCAGAGTTTCTGAAAGACTTTGAATACTAACTTAAATAACAACTAGACTTCTTTTCCTGCAGGTTATGAGACTCCCTTGAAATGTTTAAAGTAAAGAAAGTAGTAACATGATTAGAAGCTTTGCTTCATAAAATTAATTTAGGAGCAGTGTATAAACTTTCAGGGGGAAAAACTGGCAGGGAGGAGACCAATCATGGGCTAGAATCCAGATCAGAGATCAAGTAAACATAACTACAAGAAGAATTAGAAAGAGAGAAGAGAGTCATCAGAAATTTATTATTTACAGAGTCAAGATCAAGAAAACTGGCAAGTAATTAGATAAGAGAAGGAATAATTATACTTACGTTGACAGCTGAAGAAATGTTGACTACTTTGTGAACAAAACTATACAGAAATGTTTACAAAAATAATGCATGAAAAAATACAAATGAATTTGATGAATCATTTTAATAACAAATCAAAACAAGGAAACACTTTTCTTGAGTACCTGAGAGATCACTGCTTTCAATTCGTCGGAGATCTGAATCAGCCCAAAAGAGCTTGCCCAACCTGCTATCAAGGGCTAACGCAATTGGTTTACTTAAGCCACTGAAAAAGAGGACCTCCCGTTCTGTCCCATCCAAAGCAGCCCGTTCAATTTTGGGAGACCTTTCTTGAAGATTGGTAAAATACATATACCTGCGGAAAAAGAAGGAAGCAATAAGTTACCAAAGCAAAAAACCATATAAAATGAGAATATTCTTAAGACAAATAGAGACAGAATAGTATTTTAAAAGCTTATTTAAAATTTTAAATGGGTACTTTTACTATTTCAATAATAGTTAAAAAGGGGATACAGATAGAGAGAGAGGGTCTTAAGGAGCTAATTTTAACAGATTAATGAAACAGTATTAAGCACAGGAATTTTTATGCTTTTAAGAGTAACATAATAAATTAAACAGCAGTGGCAAGAGAGCCCTGCATATAAAACTTGAAATTCCTTTTTCTAATTAGTCCATTTAAATAATAATAAGTCGGATATAAATTTTTCTTTCTGTCTAACTTACAGATTTTATCCTTTCCTGTAACTCTTTTGAAGTAAGCTACTTGCTATAATTCAGTGTTATTCATTCAGATACAATTACTAAATGCAAAGCTCTGTACTAAATGAAAGAAGATAAATTAGTTCTTGTCATAAAGGAACCTCAAGTTTAGCAGGGAATTTGGGACTGAAAATAGTTATGTATAAGGTAAACTGGAAAAGGCTAAGTATAACTAGAGAGGCACAGACACAAACGCTAGGTTTTTAGGAGAAAGGGAAATCTCAAGTGGCTGAGGTGGGGTAGATCAAGGAAAATTTCAAGGAGGATATGGTAAGTGAAACCATCCCAGAGGTGCGGGTAGAATTTAGAACTGAAGCAACAGTGACCAAGGAAGGAAATCCTAGACAGTGAAATCAGAGAAAGTACAAACAAGGATACAAAAAAATGCAGGAGTACATTTTTTTGGACATTATCTGGACATTATCAAGCTGTTTACTGCAGCACACGGTGCTTAAAGATCAATCAATAATGGGCTGAAAAGGAAGGGTAAGGACAGTCTCAGATGCAAAGACATCTGATGTCACTTTAGTAACATACCCTTTCTCTGGGTTTACCACAATGGCTCGAGGTCTGTCTTGTTCTCCTTTTAGTACCACTCCAATTGATCGACCATCTAATCTTGTTACATTAATGACGTTGGTGGCCTCACAAGTCCAGTAAATGTAACGGCTATAAATATCAATGCTAAGGTCATAAGGCTGTATTTCTAGGTTCTGATTGGGAACTGAGCTCACAACCACAGTAAAGCCCTAAGGAAAGAAAAAGACAAATACATAGAGAAAATTATACTCCAAGCCAAGGCAGCCCTCGTAACTGCTTATATCTATGTGGTCACACACCTGAGAAGGAATTAAACAAAGGACACTTCTTACTAATATGCATTTTTATGATAACACACTTCTTTGTTAACATGCATCTCAAATGTTCCCTTTGGTTATTATGACATGGACTGGAAGAAAGAACTGTTTTCATACTAGTTGCTCTAAGAATCTGATAGTGCATCGATCAGAAATGGGAATGAGATGGTGGCAGCTGTCTCCTGTGAACTGAAGACAACAATGGCTACATCACAACCTAGTAATACCTCTAGAGCAGATATTCTCAGCTGGACATGATTCTGACTCCTGGGGGCATTTAGCCATGTTTGGAGACATTTTTGATTGTCGCACAACTTTGGGGGTGTAAATGGTATCTAGCAAGTAGAGGCTAAGGATGCTATTAAACATTCCACAATGCACACAACTCCCTCCCCAAAGCAAAGAATGATCCAGATCAAAACATCAAGAGTGCTGAGGTTGAGAAACTCTGCTCTAGGGACAACAGCAATTAGTTAAGGATATAAAAACCAAATCTGTCAATCACTTTTTTCTCAGGTCCTCAAATCTATTTTAAAAAAAGGTATTTACAAAACCAAGTAAAAAGAGAGGCTTTTGTCCATAGTTCATTTACTTGACTTTCTGAGGTCATATATTCCTTCATGAAATTACTGGCTGTATAATCACAGCTGTAATTTCCACCAGTTATCAGCCCATTAGTCCTGGCGTATACAGGGTATGGTGCATCTGACCTATACCTCTATGACTATCCATACTGATCCCTAAATACTTCTCTTTCTTGCTCTTTATTGTGAGATAAGACAGAGAAAAAAAGTAGCCTTACCTCCCTAAATTTTAATGCATTCAAAATCCAACTTAACATCATTGCTACAAGGAAGACAACAAATAATTACTTATAGTAATACCAGTCTGATACTGCTTGACAGCAAAGAATGAATAGCAGTATGTAGAACCATAACTGCTATGTAAGCATAGATAAGATTTATTAATAATATTTTCATTCCCATCCCACAGTCACCAAATAATATTTACAGATTAAAAAAAAAAGAAACTCCACTGAACCAATGGTAACACATACTAGGTGTTTTTCATTTCACCGAGATTTAGTTACATGCTTATCCTCTGAATCTTTTAAATAATAATTAGTGCCGTAACTGTTACTTGCTGAGTCCCTTCTATGTAGCAGGTATTGGTCTATGTGCTTTACATTCCTTTCAGATCAAATGTTTATAAGAATCCTGTAGGCCATAGATCTGGGATTAAAACCAAGGTCTATATGATTTCAATGCTTCCAACACTCCATGAAAATGGAATCATAATGAAAAAATACTATATAAATGGATGAGTGTGAAAGTGACAAAACCATTAGCAATATATGAGCATAAGGTATGCTAATATAATTTTCATTTTTATACCATCATCAAATAATTGTTTACTCAAAGAAAAGGTCATCAGGAGGAAAAAAAAAAACTGCTAGGTACAGAATTCGAGTTTGGACATGCATCCACACCCATAGACATAAGTGGAGAGTTAATACTTAAGTGAAACAGGCAGTTGGTTATTTCAGTTATTATGCAGACATAGATTTCAAACTGAGACTTGAATTACCTACCTGGCTGCCATCTTCTTGGGCCTTTCGGATCATGTTTTGTCGTGAGTCAATCCAGTAGAGTTGCTTGTCCAGTGGGTCATAGTCAATGGCCCGGACATTCCGAAGGCTATGAATAGGAAGGATGATATCAGGGCTCTGTTGCTCATCAATCACCATACGGTTGATGGCACTCTTTTGACTGAAGAGCAGGAAAGTGGTAGGAGCTGAAAGTAGGGGAAAAGCAAATGTGAAATAGTTACTTTAAGTCCTGTATCACCCATAGATCTGACCAGCCTATATGCTCCCATACAAAACAAACACAGATGATGAACAGGTGAGATTGAGGGCAGAATTCTATGGCAAGTCCCTCAAAACTCTTAAGAATAAAGCTAATCAGCACTCTGGTTATCACCACCATTTATGAATTTCCTCAATGATATAGCCACCAGACTATTTTTCTCTATCTTGTACACAAAGATAAGAGACTTAATTTCAGTGAGTCTTATGGACTGAATTGAGCCTCATCCCGCAATATATGTTGATGTAATCCTGTTTAAAAATAGGGTTTCTTTTGTTACGTTAATGCCAGTGTAGGGTGGGTCCTAAAGCGAAACACTTCTGAGTTATAAAAAGACACAAACACAAACAGGGGAAGACAAACACTATGTGAGGAAGCCAAGGAATGCCAAGTAGCCAAAGAATACAGAACTGTAAGAAAATAAATTTCTGTCTTTAAAACCACCCACTTACAGTACTTGTTTTACAACAGCATTAGGTGGCTAAGACAGTGATGAAGACATATACAGAATTCTCCTAGTCTACCAAGTGAATAACTCTATTCTTCCTTAACTTGTTCTTATGTGGGTTAGGTGGTAGGAAGACTGGATTTCCAAGATCAAAATAAACTTCAAGACTGGTTTTAGTTTCAGGTCTCTGACTATGTAATCATTTCTTCTTGACTAAGCCACTGAACCTCCACAGGTCAAAGCTTAACCTACTTTAATAACTTAACAAAGGTTGTATCTATCTTGTGCCTCTCATTAAGTTGCTGTAAGAATGTTACAATATTTTTAAAACTGTAAGGCATTATAAAAATGTAAAACAAAGTAACTATTGTCTATGATTATCAGCAGTAGCAGTAATAAACTTGGTATTAAAAGGAATTAAACCGTCATGAATTGCATTTATATCTTCACTAAAAAGATTCTGCTTTGATGGTAAGTTGCACTTTGCTAACTTCTACCCCACTGAACCACACTCTACTTCTCTCCCATGAATCTATTCTTTCTGACCTAAGCTCTACCTATTTCTTCACCATATCTATCAATTTGTGCTATCTATCCACCAAGACATGAGTCTTCATACTTAGATAAGAGACTAGCATTCTCCAAGCCAAAAATGTTTTGTTATATTCAATGTTTTGTTATTATGTTAGTACAGTGTTGTTATTTTACTATGAATTATTTGCCAACACTTAAAAATCAAGAGCTTTTGAGGACAAAAAAAAAAAGAAAAAAGAAAATCCAGATTCATGACTGGTTAGGAAAATCTAGTAACATTAGCTGGAATTAAGTAACAGCTGCCCACTATGCTCAGAGAATGTGCTCTCTAAGTTCTATCTACTGACTATGTTTAATACTGGGCTAATTTTTCTCATAAGCATTTCTGCTTGGCCTCTTACACATTTAAGTTTTTGCCCTTTGCCTTATTCTATGCACATCAAAGGATAAGGAGGTTGTGTTTTGGGTTATAGGGAATTGTTTCATGGTCCAATAGAAAAACTTGGGAGATTCTCTTTGTTGTACTGTTTCTGCTGCTCTTCCCTTCTTTATAATATGAATTACCATGCACAGAGCACACATGGGCTCTCTCTCTCTCAATGAAGCTATGCAGATTTTATTGTACTAAATGTTTAAAGCACAAGGGTAAAAGATTTAATTTTTCCATAATATCAAGCTGCTATCACCAAGCAAATAGTCAGTAATGAAACTTGCATTCCTCACCCTTTAGCCCTTGTTTTGCTAAACACATGATCAATTCTGGACTTTCACAACTTTTTATTCTAGAAAGACATGAACCATAGTGTGTATAAAATACAGCTTTCTCCTCTAATTATAGCTTGCTTTCGGGGGGAAACACAGCTTACCACTACAAGTTCTGTTGTCAGTATTAAGAGAGTAGTGGGCTGGGCACCCACAAACAAAACCTCCAACTGGCACAGCCAAGCAGAGGTGGGAGCAGTGCCCATTGCTGGAGGCACATTCATTCCATCCTGCCTGCCGAGAGGAGTGAAAGACGAGGATGTCCATCACATAATCCAAATGGCCCTGAATGATGGTGCGGTTTTGGCCACTGGTTTTGTTGGCACGCTCAATGCTGCGTCGGCTCCAGTCCGTCCAGTAGATGTAATCCTGGTACTGAGTTAAGCCAAATGGATGAGGCAAATCATCTGCTATAACTTCACGGTTGAGTCCTATTTTCAGAAAAGCAGTAGACAGGGGAGAAGCAGAGGGATGAAATATGGTGAGAATTCAAGTCTCCCACTGGCAAAAACAAGAAACATTTTTAAACATGTAAAACATTACATCTGCAAGCAACTTTGAAAAAAAGAACAACTCATTTAAAAGCAATTCTAAAACCAGACCAGTCCTCTGAAATCAATTCATCTGTTGTATGACTTCATGCCTCAAACTTATAGTCCTGCTATAAATCACTCAATTTGTATAATATCCTGTAAATGGCCTATTTTGATTGTGTTTTTTTCTCTACGTAAGGGTCTATTAACTCAACTTTTCTTCTTCCTTCCATAAAAAGATGGAAGTGTACATATAATTATCAGTACAAAAAGTAACTTCAGGTATTACCTAGAGAGTTATAAATTTCGTAACAACAAACCCAGTAATAATGAAATCTCCACATAACAAAGAGATGTGAATCCAAGTACCCAGTCCGCTATTAACAATGTAAAATGGGATATAATTCCAGAACAAAGGGAACAATCTGGGCTGTCATATGAAGTTTTATTAACAGTATTTAACCAATGGTGAGGAGCTCCAGTGGCATAGTGCCTAAGGCAGATGCTAACCAGAAGGCTGGTGGTTCAAACCCATCAGCCACTCCTTGCAAGGAAGGTTGGGCAATCAATTTCCATAATGATAGCGCCTGGGAAACCAAGGAGGGGTCACTAGAGGGCAGTGAGGTCTGTCTGTTTTTTTTTTGGGGTAACCAATGGTGAGTGGTGGTGTTGTTGTTGTTATATGCTGTTGAGTTGGCCCCGACTCATAGCGACCCCTCCTTGGGTTTCCGAGGCAGTATCACTACGGAAGTAGGATTGCCCAACCTTCCTTCCGAGGAGTAAGAGTCACTAATTTTTATATAAAAAGAAAAATACAGCATGTGTTTGAATAAAGAGAAGTACAGCTTACCAAGCATATTTGAAGATTCTATTAAGTTGGTATCCAGGTCTGTCCAATAAAGCCTTCTTTTAGCATAATCAATAGTTAGGCCGTTTGCCCGCCCCACATTTGGAACTAAGGTAGTACGTTCACTTCCATCCATAGCAGCTCTGTCTATCTTAGGTTTTCCACCCCATTCAGTCCAATACATAAATCTAGTAACAAAACAACAATTATTTAACATTTCACTTTTGATAATTTAGGGAAAAGGGCCAAGTTCACACACAGTAACAAAAAATTTAAAGAAAATATAGTCTAAGTCAAGGAAATCGATAAAACAAAATCATGCCTACACTTTTTTCAATTATTTTGGCACCCTCAACTAAATATTTTTTCTTGTATCCCAAAAAGGAAGTGAGTCAGCTTTCCTTAGTCTTTCCAATGAATTTGTTCCATCCAAATCCTAGGAATTGGAAACAAACCAATGATTTCCTTATTGCAGCACTTGCATTTTTAAAACTAATATTCAAGGAGAAAACAATGGATTGAAGCTCTGGTCTCAGAATTTGGTTCATTTCTGAAAAAAAGTATGTATATCTCAATAGAAATAATTTAAGTTTTTAAACTGTCAAACTTACTATCAACTAATCAACTCTCCCCATAAACAAGTTACAGGAGTACATTAAAGGTGAAAATAGTGAGCCTTTAACTGAAGTCAAAAGCAAGTCTGAAAATGCATTTGGTCCCATGGTCCAATGGAACACACTCTATGAATAAGAGCAGTGAATCACCATTTGATATGTGTCAGCTGGGCAATGAATACTACTATAACAATTTCTGTGAAACTTTAGAATATTGTTTTGCTTTTATTTCACTTTTCCAAATTTTTTACTCTAACCTTACAGCAGCCCTGGCTTTTTCAGATGAGGCCAAAGCACTAAAGGAAATGTAAATGACCTATTCAACGTCTTAGAGCTAGATGCATTATAGAGCTAGAATTGGAACCCTAATCCACTATCAAACAGCCTTTCAACTAAACTACTAAGGTGCTAGTTTAGACATACTGTATACTGGGTCTAGAAAAGCTGTCCACAATGCCAGCTTGCATCAAATACCTATGGACAAACATTCACTCATCAGCCTGTCAGCTGATGGCCAATTTGGTAGTAATGTATGAACATGCTTTTCTGAATATTAAAGCTGGTCTCAGGCTTTGTTTGCATTTATACTTGTCAGTTCACAGGCATGTGCACACCACAAGGGCTAAAGAGAAACAACTGTGAGAGAAATTTCACAATTGCCAGCAGTGACCTATACTAGAGTCCTTAGTCCCAACTACTAAATTTATCTGTCTGGCAACTAATGCTTAGAGTCAAGATTATCATAATTCTACCTCAGCAAAACTGACTTTGATATGGTGATATCAGGGAAACTATTTTTAATTACAGATATGGCAAATATGTTTACATGTTCACACTGTTGGCTTCTGTTTTTAAAAGTGGATTTTTTCTTCAAATTTCAGATAGTTACCGGGTTTTTAAAACTTGCTGAATTTTTTTTTTTTTTTATCGTGATTTGGGTGAAAATTTACAGAGCAAATTCACTTTCCATACAAAAATTTGCTGAATCTTTCAAGAAGAATCATTTACCCTTAAAAATGAAGTCATGTTGTTAATAAATACTTTATCTTATTGAGATATACTGTCTCCAAGTTTACAATAATGATCAGACTAATCGTAAATTTTGAATTAATGAATATTATAAAAATGCAACTTTAATTGAAGTTACTTCTTAGCACGTAACAACATTTCCATGGTTAACTATGATAGGTTTGGAATTTGGTATAACTGGGGAGGGAGTATGTGCAAATTTTTACTTGATAATGACTTTTTTTAAAAAAAGGTTCGCTTAGTATATAAATATTAATTAGCAATCTGATTATATATCCTCTTTACTAATCTTTCTTCACCTGCTGTTAATGGCAAAAGTAAAATTTTGCTAATAATTATTAATTAAAATGTCAAATTAATGGTTTAAAATAAACCATATATCTAACATTAGTGTCAGATTCTTAATAAGCATTACTTAAGGCATCAAAAAGATAACCTTGAAACAAGGCCATGTTCCTCAAAACGTGCAGTGCCGTTTCAAAGAACAAAAAACACAAAGCTTACCCTTCAGCGGGGTCCAATGCAAGCGCTCTGGGACTGTCTAGGTCTTTCCACACCAAAACTTGTCGGTGTTGCCCATCCAACTTTGAAACCTCAATTCGATTTGTTCCTGTGTCTGCCCAGTACAAGTTCTTCCCAAGCCAGTCTACTGCCATGCCTTCTGGATAATCTAACCCAAATTCTACCACATGTTCCAATGCACTGCCATTCATAAAGGCTCTGCTGATGGTCTGCAAAAACAAGATTAACAAGTCACATGGCTTAAATATAAAACACTATCCAGAAAGAGGTTTTGTTTGTTGAGGGTGGAGGAGAGGGTAAAAGAGCCAAGAGCATACTATTTCTTAATAAAATTCATGTATTTTATGAACAGAGAAAAAAAAATTGATGTTAATCTCTAATGCCAACTAGAGCATGTAGAGATAGATAATTTTTATCCGGTTTTAATTAATGGAGCTGTAACCTCAAGTTTTATTGTCAATTCAGGAAGACAAATTTGAAACTCTTAAAGACCAAAAATTTATTCTAGTAAGACACTGGAATGACTTTTCTTTTTAAAATTAGCAATCAAGAAAAAAAGATGTGACCAGAGTATTGTAGACTTAGCTGTTACCAACTTTCTGAAGGTAGAGAGTATGACAAGTCGTGTCAATTTCACATGCTATTAAATCTTATAAAACACTATATAACTATTATCATTTATTAACACTGTAGTTTCAAATCCCCGAAATATTTTTAAATAATCACATTTCAGGCTAATAATAACAGCTGCTACTTCTTGTCAAGTACTGCCCTAAGCACTTTGTATATACAGATTTTCTCATTTAATCTTCACAAAACCCCTACAAGGTAGGTAGGCATCATCTCTATTTTCAAGATAAGGGAACACAAAGGCAACACAGTGAACAAATTTATTTATTTAATTTGTCCCTTATTCAATAGATTTTACTGAACATCATTAGAATCCAAAGTTTGGCTCTAAAATGTCTGTATTACATTAGATAAGAATTTACCCAAGTCATCTAAACAAGCCCAAAACAATCTGGGAGAAGGAAAGATAAGTCTCCAGATTTTCTGATTAGGAGCTTCCTCTCATCTACTGTCTTCAATGTGCTTTTCAATATTTATTCTGGGAAAAAGAAAATAAAGTTATATTATAGAGTTATAGAGTCCTGTGGAAGGAGCTCGGGTAGTAATCAATTGCTTCAAACCACTCCACCAGCTACTCTGTGAGAGAAAGATGAAGTAGTCTGCTTCCATAAAGATTTACAGCCTTGGAAACCCTATGGGGCAGTTTTATAGAGTTCCTATGAGTCAGAATCTACTGGATGACAGTGGGTTTTATAGCTCATAAATAGCATTTTTCTCTCTCAGTCTCCAAATTTCTGTTTAAAATAAACTGAAAACCAAGCCTCTGTAAGTCATATATGCAAAGCATACAACTGCTTATTTAGTTAATGGCAATAAATATTATTATCAATGAGAACAAAGTAAAGGAAGATTATGCCTTGCAGATTTAGCAATGTACCTTGTATTAAAATAAACAAAAAAACAAACCCACTGCCACTGAGTCAATTGAGACTCGGCAACCCTTTACAGCAGAAAACTGCCTCATCTTTCTTCTGCAAAGCTGCTGGTAGGTTCAAACCGCTGATCTTTTGGTTAGCAGCTGAATGCTTTAACCACTATGCCATCAGAGCTCCCAATAACAAATTACTGAATGGGCCTTTCTTTTTACTTCCTTTAAAAAGATAAGGTTTTCTGCTGAATTTTGCCTATCAAACAACAGGGAGGTAGGTCACAGCACTGAGATTAAAAAATTCTAGAAACACCCCTTTCAGGCCCCAGCTTCAATGTTCCAATTCCTTTGCTAACCTTGAGTGATATATCAGTCCAGTAAATTCGGTTGTCTGTCACATCAAAATCCAAAGCAGAAGCTTCTTTGACACCAGTGAGTGGAATGGCCACATTATTATTGTTAGTTTCCAAAGATATTCGCCTGATATCTGCTCTCCGTGAAAATAAAAGGAAAGCCTCCGGAACAATACAGGTCTTCATGTCACTGATGAGTTCAAAGCCAATGGGGCAGGCACAGCGCAAGCCCTGAGGTCTATAAAGACAAAGATGGCTACATCCCCCATTTTCCTCAGCACAGGGGTTGGAACCTGAAAGATGAATTAATTATAAAAGGGTACAGACGGACACACACATTGACACATCAACACATTTTGACTTTAAAATGACTAAGCATTTGGTTCACCAAGACCTATGATTATGCCTGCTCCCAAATCTAGATTTCAGTTCTAATCTCACAATATTAAAATCAAATAGGCAATGCAACAATGGTTAAATACAGGGGATACTGTGTTAAAATATAGAAGGTAAAATACTTTACTTTGTACTTGAGTAAACTTTAAAATAAAATAAATTACATTATTCATACAATAGGACTGAATTATTTTGACAAAGAAAGTTATATGTATGTATATATGTATTTAACCTTTCAATTGAAACTATGCAGCCAGAGTACAAAACCAGTGTTTAAGAGATCCATTTCCTGCTAAAGAGGTTAACAGGTAATTCCTAGGTTGTCTCAATTATTTTCTTGGGGGGTAGGGATGGGTGTGTGTGTGGGGGTGTTCAGCCTTAAGGGAGATTTAGCTCTTAAATATACTAATTAGTTAACAATTTGCAATACTGTTTTATAAGGTGCTATCTCTATCTTCTCTCATTCCTGGCTTCCATCTCTAAGAGAGCTTCAAAATTACTTACCAATGATTCGATGGACGTTTGTGGCCTTTAGGCCCATGAGGTCAGGCAGTTGATCTATGATGATTTCCCTCTCTGCACTTCGTTTGTGTACTCTTTCGATGCTCCGCCTCTGCCAGTCAGTCCAGTAAACATAGTCACCCAACAAAGTAAACCCAAATATGTGAGGAATTTTGTCTTCCACAAGTACTTGTCTTCCAGTGCCATCAGTATTCATAACCTTCAGTTAAAGTTTAAAGAGAAGGAAGAGGTAAGGGTGTATACTTATCTTTTATAACTATGTTAAAAAAGACAAATCCAACTGCCTATTGCATCAAAACCTAAGAGTCTTCTTATTATTCCTATTTTAATGCTGTCACAAAATCAAAACATTTCAATTCAATTAAAATAATTTCAAACAGTCAATATTTGACCTTTATTTCTCCAATCTTTTATTACCCTTCCTACTAAAAATTTTTTCAACTTTAGATTTATGAAGATCTCTCCTATTAAATAACTATGCCAACTAAAAATATAATCCCATCAATTTTGTGTATGTTTTCAAAGTATAGTGTACCCTTCCCACATATTATTTTATTACATATTTTGTTTAGTATTTCATTTTATCCTAAGAGTTTTTCCTTTTTTATATCTAAAGAAACTGAGATTCAGATAAAGCATAGAGCTTGTAAACAGTTAAGTCTTTTTTTAGAACTTCTACTTAGCATGCTTTCTAATTTCTATTATTTTTGTTTAAATAAAATTAAAAGATAAAAAGGGCTCTCATAAAATCTCTCATCCCCCTGAGGTTATAATTACAAAAGTACCTGGAGTTTATGATACCGTCTCTTCAACTAAATTTCAAGAAAGTAGGATGTACCTCATTCCAACTACCCTTTAGCAAAATTATCAAATTCTTTCTGATACTCTCATTATACACACATCAACAATTTCCATAAAAGGTATTTTTTCTGTCACTGACATTCAACAACATGCTTTAATCTTTTGTTCTGAAAATGTAAAAAACTAAAGGGCTATATAGCTTATTATTTCCTACCCCTATATTGTTTGCTTTTGCTTCTTAGATATTTGGTAAATAATACAATGACTAAAAGGGAGCAAACAATTTGACACTTTGATCAGGGTACCTACTTTTGCTGCTCTGTCAGCAACACTCTCAAATCAAACAACATTAATAAATGTATCTAATACATACAGATCACCATGGAAGACATTATAATAAATGCTAAGAGGTTTAGAACAAAGTTTTTTTTCAGCAGAGATTACAATCTAGTTGGGGAGGTTAACTATATTGACATTAACCCCCCCCGACACAAAAAGATATGTAAGCAACAAAGAAAAAGTTCATCTCGAAAAAGTAGAAAAATTTTTACAAAGAGAAAGAGAAGATTTTACAGAGTAAGAGAAATAACGTGTTAAGGATGCATTTGATGTGTTTGATATCAAAACACTGACTATAGAAAGAACATGAAAAGGATTCAAAGGAGATAACATTAGGCAGATACCACTTTGTGGCAGGTATTAAATTCCAGGACAAGGGGAACTATAGAGAACAAAGAAATTCTGAAACACTTTATAGGAGAGTGCACAAAAGAACTGTATTTTCAGGAAGAGCTCATTTACTTTTGTTACTGTGTTCAGATTACATTGTACTAAAGAATCTCTTTTCAAAGACAGAATTATGGTTAGCAAAATATTTCTAGTTTCTGTAGGATAGTAATGCCATTGAGTCTGTTCCAATTCACAGCGATCTTATGCACAACAGAACAAAATAATGTCCAGTCCTGCACCATCCTCCCAATCACTGCTGACCTTCTGCTTCATACCTGTTTTGGTTCTCTAGTGCTGCTACAACAGAAACCACCACAAATGCACGGCTTTAACAAACAATTTATTCTCTTACAGTTAAGGAGCCTAAAAGTCCGAGTTCAAAGTGCCAGTTCTAAAGGCTGGGTGAAAGCCCCTTGATCTTGGGCTTCAGCTCTGCCTCTCTGCTTCCGGCCCACTGAAGCTGGAGGCTTCTCTTAACTCAAATAGCTGCTGGCTGCTGAAGTCGACAAAGCCAAAGTTGCAAGTAAAATGGCACAGTCCCAAATTATCAAGCAACATGGCAGGCCACTAGTTCAAGTCCAGAAACAGCCTCAAGATGGCAGGCCACTGAGATGAAGACAGCCAAATGCAGGATCCAGATGTTCTAAAAAGCTTGAGACCTTTCTCAAAGCTTATTACACACTGGAAGCAGACAACATCCCTACAGCAGCTACTCAGCTGCTCACAGTAGATTCCACCACTGAGTTGATTATCAATTTCATCATGGGAAGAAACTACATCCAGCTGCCCAGCCACTCAAAACCATGCCCAGCTAAGTTAACACATAACCAGAGTAATGAGACAAAATCTAGCCATTCATGTTTTTAAGGAGCATTCCAGCTATACTTCCTCCAAGACAGATTTGTTCATTCTTCCAGCAGTCCACAATACATTCAATATCCTTTACCTACATTCAAATGCATCAATTCTTCTATGGTCTTCCTTATTCACTGTCCAGCTCTCTCATGCATATGAGGCTACTGAAAATACCATGGCTTGGGTCAGGTGCATCTTAGGCTGTGAAGTGTCATCTCTGCACTTTAACACTGCAAAGAGGTCTTTTGCAGCTGATTTGCCAAATCTATACATCATTTGATCTCTTGACTGCTGCTTCCATCTGGGTTGACTGTGGATCCAAGTCAAACAAACTTCTTGACAACTTCATTTTCTCCATTTATGATGATATGATGTTGCTTACTTAGCTGTGAGGATATTTGCTTTCTTTACGTTGACATGTGATCTCTACTGTCAGTTGTAGTAGTCTTTGATCTTTATCAGTAAGTGCTTCTATTCTTCACTTTCAGCAACCAAGGCTGTGTCATCTGCATATTGCAGGTTGTTAATAACCACAAGTCTTCCTCCAATCCTGGTGCCACATTCTTCCTCACATAATTCAGCTTCTTGGATTATCTGCTCAGCATACGGACTAATGATAGTGAAACTCATTTACCTGATTTACCTGATGCACAGCTTTCCTGATTTTAAACCATGTGGTGTCTTCTTGTTCTGTCTGAATGATTGCCCCTTGGTTTAAGTACACACTTTTCACAATATTATCCATAATTTGTTAGATCCACACAGTCAAATGCCTTTGTATAGTTAATAAAACACTGGTAAAGATTTTTCTGGTATTATCTGCTTTCAGCCAAGATCCATTTAACATAGCAATAATAACCCTCATTCCACATCTTCTTCTGAATCTGGCTTGAATTTCTGGAAGTTCCCTGTCAATATAATGCTGCCACCAGTTCTGAAATATCTTCAGCAACGTTTTGTTTGTGTGTGATATTAATGTTACTGTTTGAGAATTTCCACATTCTGTTGGATCACTTTTTTTTGGAATGGACACAACTACGGATCTCTTCCAGTCAGTTGGACAGATAGCTGTCTTCCAAATTTCTTGGCATAAATGAGTAAGCACCACCAGCACTGTACTCATTTGTTGGACATCTGAATGGGTCTTGTCAGTTCCTGGAGCCTTGTTTTCTTCCAATTTCTTCAGTGCAGCCTGGATTTCTTCCTTCCACACCATCGATTCTTGATCATATGCTACTTCCTGAAATGGCTGAAGGTCGACCAATTCTTTTTGGTACAGTGACTCTGTGTATTCCTTCCATCTTTTTTGATGCTTCCCTCCATTGTTCAATATTTTGTCCACAGAATCCTTCAATATTGCAACTCGAGGCTTAGTTACTTCAGTTTTTTCAGCTTGAGAAATCCTGAGTATGTTCTTCCCCTGTGATTTTCTAACTCCAGGTCTCTGTACATTTCATTGTAATACTTTGTTTTCTCAAGCTGCCCTTTGAAATCTTCTGTTCAGCTCTTTTACTAATTCTTCCATTCACTTTAGTTACTCTCCATTCAAAAGCAAGTTTCAGAGTCTTCTGACATTCATTTTGGTCTTATCTTCCTTTCCTGTCTTTTTAATAATCTTATTTTGCTTTCTCCATGTATAATGTCCTTGACGTCATCTCACAACTTGTAACTGGTGTTCAATAATGTGTCAAATCTAATAGAGGTCCACAATCCCTATGAGTCGGCTGTATTTCAGAATTATTTTTTATATTTAGAAAGGTTAAATAATGTATATAGCATATCACCTCCACCTGGGTCTAAGGCAGCACTTTATTTCTAAACACATTAGTATTCTGTAGCAAACAGATAAATATTTTCATAAAGTGGGACAAAGATTACAAACAGCCTTCCCCACATTACTTCAGGTCAGGTTTTCTACCAATTGAATTAACAAAAAAAACCTGTAGTTTTTCAGAGCTTTGGATTTCAGAACTGCAGATAAAGGACTGTGGGCCAAAAATGTTTTGTTGCTCTTCACTCTAGTCCCTTGACAAAACTGGGGTTTGTATCAATGTTAATGCTGCACTAAGTGCAAACTAGGGTCTCAGGAGGAAGAAAAGAAAGCAAAAGACATAGTAGAAAGAAAAAGGACTTTAACAACATCTGATGAAACAACATAAAATAGTAACAAAGGTCTTATGGAAAGTCTTCTGAATAGCACAGTGACCAGAAACTTATTTCCTAAAAAAAAAAAAAAAAAAAAAAACTAAAGCACTGCTGTCAAGTCGGAGCCAACCCATAGTGACCCCTCCTTGGTTTCCAAGGCAGTATCACAGCAAAAATTAAAGTAAAATAAATAAATATTTTTTAAAAAGTAAAGTGCACACTAAAGCAAGACATATCAATTCACATCTACTTCTTCCCTTAATTCCTTATCACTGTTTTCATCTATTATAGTTTTTACTACAGGACTGGGTCTAGAACTGTGCTGTCCAATAGAAATATAATACAAACTGCAAATATGAGCAACATGTATAATTTTAAATTTAAAAACTACAAAGAATTAGGTAAAATTAATCTTAATTATAGATTTATCTAATATATCCAAATTGTTTTTATTTCAACATGTAATTAATATGAAAATTTTTTACTAGTGAGATTTTTACTACTTTTTTCACACTATGTTTTCTGAGTGTGTATTTTACACTTAACACATACACTCAGGCTTATCTCAGACTAGCCACATGTAAGTGCTCAAAAGCCACATGTGTCTAGTGGCACCTGTATTGAACTGCTCAGGAGTGACTATACAGCCTAAAGTAAAACTAGTTTGTTCTTTCTTTAGGTTGATCTCCCTCTTCCATAGCCCTATATTCAGTCTTGCCCCAGACTCATCTTGCTCCGTAAAGTCACAAAAATTTAAATGTTTTTCATTTGGTCTTTCCTTTCTCCTCAGCTATTCCATATTTAATTTTAATATGGGTAAAAATTATTTAAGAGAATAAAAGGGCCATCTACTTCCGTAGAGATACCTCCTTGGAAACCCAAGGAGGGGTTGCTATGAGTTGGAATTGACTTGATAGCAGTGAATTGGTTTTGGTTTTATATTTTTTTAAAAATTAATAAATTAACAAAACACTATTTGTCCTTTTCTTACATCATATTTTCAAGTTTGTCAGTCAAAGCCCTGGTTTAATTTGTAAGAGTGCAAAGACAAAGGTCTGTGCCATCCATTTCTTTTAGGCTATTTCAAAATGAGAGTATTAAAATTATTAGATATATTAATAAAATAATCCATTTCTGCCACTTCCTTAGCCCTTCCCTTAAGACATGCTGCATTGTACACTGGTTATGTACTAATAATGGTACAAGCTGCATGGTTCATGATGACTTTTTCTATATACTGAAATTTTCCATATTAATAAATAAATAAAGAGGGAAATATAAGTAACAAATCCAAGGAGATCTGGATGATGATGATGATGATAACTGATGTTATTCATAAATGCTGCCAACATTTTTACTGCTGATATGTGGAAAGCAATTACAAGGATCCTGTGAAGGGATTAAAGGATCAACAGTTTAAAGAAATCTGATTCTGAGTCTTTGCATCCAAAGAACCATGTATTTCCCTTTATACAGAGTTCAATGATTATTTTGTGAAATCTGTTTCCTTCAGTTACTTTTGCAGAGTTGGCTCTGCTACGAGAAAACCAGCTTCTTCTCTAAACACTTCTCTTGTACCAGCCACACAATCTTATTCTACTGGGCAGAAACAAAATAGTGAAACAGTAATATCCTGCTTTTTTTGTCTCAAAGGAAATCACTATTGTATTTCTTATACTCAGTGACTAAAAGTTTTGGACAAGTTATTAGGCTTCTGATAGGGTTTTAAGCCCCTTATGTTCAAAATAACAACACAAATCCTGGTAAAAGCCTACTTGTACATTCTGATCCTAGAACAAATGAACCATGTTAGGGGATTCCAAAAAATTACTCTCATGTTTTAATAGCTGAGCCAACAATAATTAAACCTCTGGCAACTCTTGAGGGTGTGCACCATTGTAATACCTCAGTGTAGTTTAATTAGTTAAATTGAAATTAGGTTTCCGTCACTTCTAAAATCTTCCTCCAAGTATGAACCAGCGTCTCCATTAGTTTCAGCTGTTTCAACCACACTGTGGTATACATTAGGTTTAACATTCTAGGCATTACCAAGTATCACAAACCACATTAAATACAGGCTACAACAGAAAGCAGATGCAGGTTAACCAAAACATTATTTCCACAGAGATGAGGTAATGGCAAACCTTCTATAGACATCACATCCAGTTCTTAAGTAGCTTCACATTAGCTCATTAAATGTCAAGATGGGATTATCCACGAAAATTTGGAGCACAGCCAGTCTATTACCAAAACTGCTCCTATGGAACTTGACTAGACACGTTCAAGAAACAGATAACAGTAGGACAACTAAGCTCCTACCATAAAATGTGCAAGAGTGAGAATGCTATAAAGTGCCAAAGAGAAATTCAAATTATTCTCACAATGAACCATTCTTCTTCTAACGTTATAGCCAATATCCAATACTCAAACAACAACAAAAAAAATTATGCAATATTTAAGAGAACAATTAAAGAGTTCTGCATTCAAAACCTTTTAACCTACTTTTTAAGATATATCGTATTTCACTAAACACAAGTGATTTTAGTATGAAGAAAATAAAAGCATCATGGTCACATCAGGTAGTTTTACAACATTTTTACAAGGGTCTATGCTTAGAATATTAAACATTTGCAGATTACTATTACAAACAATAGTCTAATTTACAAACAGTTAAGAATTGTGATGACCAAAGCTTACTAAAACCTGAACTATTCAGGGAAATTATAAAGTTGAGAAAAACAAACAATAGCATCATTATAATGAATACCAACAACACCTTGGTCAATTATATGCAATTGCTTCATGAAACTCTTCTGCCAGCCTGTCTCCTGGAGTCTCAAGTAAACTCTAATGGGGAAAACACTAGCATGTTAGCACGGGAAAGCTGCTGTCCTTTCTTTCATACTTTTCAAGCACAAGTAAAGTAAATTCTATTTGAATCTGAGTACTTGGGAAAACATCCACTGTAATACCTTAGTATTAAAAGGCAGACTACTGCAGTACCAGTGAGCACACCATATGCTCAGATCTTGGTTTTTTAAACACTATTCTCCATTAAAGAGCCCTGGTGATGCAGTAGTCAAGTGCTTATCTGCTAACAGAAAGGTCAGCAGCTTGAACTCACCAGCTACTCCATGGGAGAAAGTCTGCTTCCATAAAGATTTATAGCTTTGGAAACCCTACCGGGTAGTTCTACTTTCTCCTGTAAGGTCACTATGAGTAAAAATTAACTTGATGGCAATATTCTTGTTTATTTTAATTCTCCATTAAAAGGAACAGGACTACTTGAAGAAATAGCTGAGCCCAGGGCTAGGACAGGGGAAATATGAGGATGGGATATATAGCTGTACCACAAAGTAATAAAATGCTTTAAAATGATGGGGATATGTGAAAAGGACCCATGTGTAAACTCGCAGGCACTCCCAATAGCCAATTTCCAAGACAATGTGTGCAATAAAATGAGAAAAAAATATACCCCTTAAATATATATTACTCTATGGAATATATATTACTATAAACAAACAAGCAAAAAACCAAGGGAAAGGGACAGCTCTTCCTTACAGTATAATTTCAATTAAATAAATGTAGAAAGAAATGATGAAGTAGTATCAAAGTTAATTTTCTAGTGAACATGATTATGTAGAATGAACCTGGACAAAAGATGCAGAAATTTCTGCAAGTCTGAAATAATTTCAAAATGAGTAATAAAAGAAACAGCAGAGCACAACACAAAAAAGTAGCTTATTAGGAATCAGTAAACGTGAATTCTAGTCTTGTTCTCTCTAAATGGAAAGTTGTATGACCTTGGGTAAACAAAAGAAGCCAATGAAGCAAAAAGCACCAAGTGCTGCTGAATTTTTGGGAAGAGAACTCTGGGACAGAAAAAAAACAACTGCTGTAAAATGTTGATGTGACTATATTGCACTACCCAGAAATAATGGGTAATTTTTTGAGACCTGGAATCAGCTTTCTTTTATTTCGAGACAACAACACTTTGATAACCCATGAAATATGTTTACTTACTATTAGCTGACTAATGAAATCTATTGTGACATAGTTGTTTTTCATATTTAAAAAAAGAGCAACTACAACACAGAAAAAATAATATGACTCTTCACCAAGTATACAAACCAAGACACTAGTCAATTCAAAAAAAAAAAATAAATAAATAAATAAATAAATAAATAAATAATCTGAACAGACGTTTTATTAATTACATAAAGAATTAATTTCATTCCTATTTACAAATTCTACAAGTGTGGCATATTTCTGACACTCAAAATTACAAATGAAATGTTTAACAAATACTATTCTATTTAAAATCTCAGTGGAAAAAAAAGGGAATTCTAATCCTTCTCAGAGGTTTAGTTATTTCATATCAAGTCTACCAAAAACCAAATTATAAGAAATAGAATGATAAGTTCAGGAAATATGGTAAAGTTCAAGAAAAACAAAAAATTACAAGGCTTGTATTATAACATTCTTAACAGGTCTAAATTTTTATACTGCAGACACACAAGAGAAAAAAAATCAAGTCAATCCATTGTCCACTACGAAAACTTTTAAAAATGACTATTAAACAGAATCTTTAAATCAGAGCTTTGAACTGGTTTAGTTGTGGCTGATGAAACGCAATCAGAAGAGACCCACATCTGTAAAATGTGGGTGAAGCAAGATGATAATCGGAACAGGAAAAAGGTTGAAGCCCTACAACAGAAGACGTATACTGAGTCTTTTCAGGAGCCTCATGAGGGAGACTGGATTATTACCAAGACTGTGGAGACCAACACATATTCAAAGAGGTGCAGGTGGCTTCCATCTTTGAATGGAGCACTGTGGTTAATGACTGATTGTCAAGACATTTGATTGCTATGCAACATGCATGCTGCCTTTGTTTGCTAAGAGGGAGAGTAAGTTAAGTTTCTAGCAGGGCACAAAACAAAACCAAACTCGCTGCCATCCAGCCAATCCTGACTCACAGCGACCTCTCCTTGGGCTTCCGAAGCAGTATCTCCAGGAAGTAGACTGCCCAGTCTTTCCAAGGAGTGGCTGGTGGGTTTCAACCACCAGTCTCCTGCATAGGAGTCAAATGCCTTAGGCACTATTTTTCTCATTCTGGTTTACTCACATTTCACAAATTCGGGGCATATTGCTTTCAGTTTGTTGGCAATGACTGAATGGAATGAACCAGTTTGAAGCCCTGCTTAAATACAGGTGGTGACTTTAAAGTGAAACGAGAAGTTAAAATACCTACACCACTGTTAATTGCTCAATGTTCTCTCTATACAGTCTCTCCTGAGAAGTCCCCAAACTATGCCTTGCCTACTCTCCCCAATTTTTTTTTTTTTTTACTGTGATTGCGGTGAAAAGAGCAAATGCACTTTCAATACAGCAGTTCACACGCACTTTGTCTCATGACATTGACCACAATTCACCACAATGCAACAGCTCCCCTCCCACTTCCTCCCGAGAGTCACCTCTTCCCTATGTCCATCCCTCCATGCCCTCCTGCCCCCTGAGCTGTCTCCCGGTGCATAAGCAGCCCTCCTTTCTCCCATGATTGTTCTCTCCAAGGAGTGTATCTACTAGAGGTAAATGTTCAACTCATATGCCTGTCTTTTGTTTGTCTGGAAGCCACAGGTATGGGTTCAATTCCAGACCTGAAGGGCAGCTAGGGGCCATAGTATCAGTGTTTCCACCAGGCTCTATCAGACCAGCAAACATGGTCTCCCCCACCCGCACCAAATGATTCTGAATTTTGTTCCACATTGTTCTCCCTCTATCCAGGGTCTCCTACATAGATTCTCCTCTGAGTGGTTGACAGTGGTAGCCGGGCACCATCTAGTTTTCTGATCTCATAGCTTTATAGGTTGCAGATCATATGGTGTACCAGTCACTAGGACTAACTGTTTCCATGAATCTTTGGTTTTCTTCATTCTTCCTTGCTCTGGATGAGGAGAGACCGATCATTACATCTAAATGACTGCTTGCAAGATTTTAAGATCCCAGTGGCTAGTCACCAAGGTGGAACGATGTTTTGTGTAGTATATTATGTCAACTGAGCTTGATGTCCCATGACTATGGTCCCGAGCCCACAGATTCAACTACTCAGTACCTCTGGGTAGTTGGCTGGGACCAAGAAGTGACTACAACCTTCTCCCCTGTCAGCTATACTATAGCCCTGGGAATTCAGATCATGCAAATACACTCAGGATCATTGTCTGCCAACCCTATACATGGTCTTAGACACACTCCCCACTTCATAGACACACCTAATAATTCAGCCTGTCCACCCATCTATCCATCCGTACACCCATGTGTACCTTCACTGACAATACAGTAGTGTATGTGCAAAAGGGTTCATCTTTGTTGTCTGTACCTCCAATGTACCTCTCTATATCTTCTTCTTTGTCAATGCCATCATGTTGATCACTCACATTTGGTACATTGCCCTTCTCTTTACCCAAATCAATACTTATCTCTATCTATCTAACAGTGTTCCCTCCCTTCCCCTCCCACCCCTGGACGCCAACAATGGAAATTTCTTTCCATCAATAAACTTTCCCTTGACTTTTACAATAATGGACTAATATAATATTTGTCCTTCTGTGATTGACTTATATCACTCAGCATGCATAATGTTCTCCAAGTTTATCATGTTATGCAGTGTTTCGCAGATTCTAGGTTATTCTTTATGGTTGCATAGTATTCCATTGTGTGTATGTACCAAAGTTTGGTTATCCATTCTGCAGCTGATGGACACCAAGGTTGTTTCCATCTTTCGGCAATTGTAAATAGTGCTGCGATGAACATGGGTGTGCATATGTCTGTTCTTGTCATGGCTCTCAATTCTTTAGGATATATACCTAGTAATGGAATGGCTAGGTCAAATGTTATTTCTAATTCCAACTTTTTAAGGAATTGCCATACTGCTTTCCACAGTGATTGTACCATCTCACAGTCCCACCAGCAGTATATGAGAGTCTCAATCTCTCCGCATCCTCACGAGCATTTGTTATTTTCTGTCTTGTTCAACTTTGCTACTAGTGCTGCAGCAAGTTTAAGTGTTTATTCATGTCTTCTGACTATTACTTAATTGGATTATATTTGTCTTTTGGTTATAGAGGTGTTGCACTTTT